>NC_080183.1:6226521-6526521 GCF_950295315.1 Erinaceus europaeus | reverse complement strand
CCCCCCCCCGACTCCCGGGTGAAGCAGCTATTCAGGGGACAGGAAGGGTCACGTATCCAGGGGCTGGGCTCCATCCTCTAACAGGAGGACCAAGAGAAGTCCTAGAGTGGATTTGCACCAATGTGCTGAAGGGCTACAGATGCTTCATGATGCTCAAGAAGACGGCCTGATGTTGCTCAGAGCCTCAGTCCTTCTTGGTCACTTCAGGGAGATCAAAGGCAACACCCCCCACACACCCATTTCTCTGCCCACGTTTTCCTTGAGTACAGAAGCTTCTGGACCTTTCTAACTACGGAGTGTTTTAAACCCCCTCCCCAGAACCCTCAGTATTTTGTTTGTTCATTGATAGGTCAGAGAGAAATAGAGGAGGGGGAGATTAAAAAAAAGGGGGGGAAAGGGAGTTGGGTGGTAGCGCAGCGGGTTAAGTACAGGTGGTGCAAAGTGCAAGGACCTGCTTAAGGATCCCGGTTCGAGTCCCCGGCTCTCCACCTGCAGGGGAGTTGCTTCACAAGCGGTGAAGCAGGTCTGCAGATGTCTATCTTTCTCTCCCCCCCTCTGTCTTCCCCCCTCTTGATTTCTCTCTGTCCTATCCAACAACATCAATAACAACAATAAATACAACAATAACTACAACAATAAAAAAACAACAAGGGAAACAAAAGGGAATAAAGAAAATTTTTAAAGTGGGGGGAGAGATGAAGAGACACCTGCAGCACTGCTTCACTGCTTCTCCTCTGCAGGCGAGGACCAGAGGCTTGAGCCTGGGTCCTTGCGCATGGTGACATGCATGCTCAAACTGGTGCACCACCATCCAGCCCCATGTCCCCTTAGTGTTGGAAGACCCTCTGGTCCACAAAGGCTACAACACACTCCAACTGTGGTTGGTTACTTTGCTTTATTTGCAGACTCAAGTTGGTTATAGAACTCCGCAGCACTGCCCAACACACATACTGCTCAGGAGACAGTACAAAAATAAATAAATAAATCTTCCCAGGCCAGGGCACACCCATGGTTACAGTGAAAAGAGAAGGGAATGCAGTGCAATGAGGACTCATAGACGGTATGGCCAGTCCTGCTGTTCCAGTAAAATGCTGGGCTGGGCTGGGCTGGGCTAGGCTGGGCTGGGCTGGGCTGGGCTGGGCTGGGCTGGGCTGGGCTGGGCTGGGCTGGGCTGGGTAGACTCTGGGCTTTGTGGCCATTTCTTCCACCTTCGGACCTGATTTTTCCTCCATGAGAATGGGAAAGAGAATCTCCCCCAAGTGATCAAAGGTGCTCCAGGAGGAGCTGGAGCAGAGGCTGCCCAGGTCTGGTCAAGTGTAGCCCTGGCACCCCAGTAACCACACTCCCCTGCAGCATATCCAGCCTGGGATATCTGCCTCTGGACACCCCTAATGGAATGGTCAAGAGAGTTGAGGGTAGATCTACCTCTTAGGAGAGAAGAGAGGGGAAAGGATGATAGAGGAAGAACTCCTCCCTGGCCCTCCTTTGAGCAAATTCCAGAAATATCCTGCAACTGCCAGGTTCTCCCTCCACACCACTGATCACTCCTCAGACTTGAACCCAACTAGCAGCTTAGTTGTGAGGAGCTGAGATCCTAGGTCAGGGAAAGAAGGCAGAGCTGGCTCCAACCCTCCAGCCAGGCCTTCCGACTCCTGGAGCAGCCAGGAGCTCTTCTGGTTCTGGTTCACCAGGGCAGGGTGCAATGTGACCAGGCACAAGGTTGCAGGAGAGATGAGCCCTGGCCCCAGCCTTCCAGGACCAAACAAAATGGCAGTCAAAGTGGCTGCTAACCTTGCTGCCAACAATCCAGCTACATACGTCCCACCGGCGTTTGCTGTCACTCTCCAAGTGAGTGAGGCAGGGCATGTGGCAGGTGAGCAGTGCTGGAGAGCAAAGGAGGCCAGGTGAGTCCAGGACCACTGTCTCTTCCGTCACAGAGGCTTATCTAAAGTAGACTAGCAGGGGTCGGATGTTAGCGCAGCGGGTTAAGTGCACGTGGCGCAAAGTGCGGGGACCAGCAGAAGGATCCCAGTTCGAGCCCCCGGCCCCCCCACCTACAGGGGAGTCACTTCACAGGCAGTGAAGCAGTTCCTCAGGTGTCTATCTTTCTCTCCCCCTCTGTCTTCCCCTCCTCTCTCCATTTCTCTGTCCTATCCAACAGCAACGACATCAATAACAATGATAATAATAACCACAACAATGGTAAAACAACCAGGGTAACAAAAGGGAAAAAATGGCTTCCAGGAGCAGTGGATTTGTGGTGCAGGCACCGAGCTCCGGCAATAACCCTGGAGGCAAAATAAATAAATAAATAAAGCAGACTAGCTGATGGCACCCCTGGCCTTTGGGTTGAGAGATGTCTGTCAGTGCAACTCTGTTTTGCTTGTTTTGTTCTATCTGGAAACTTAGGGGAGAAGGTCATGCTTCTCTCTGAGACTGCTAGACACCCCATAGGGTGTTTGGCAAGGGATAGGAGCAGGGGGACACCATATGACCCTATCCTGCACACTGTTGCCTGGAGATCCTAGAGTTTTAGCCCTGATCTCTGTCTCTGTCTCTCTCTCTCTCTCTTCTCCTCTCTCTTCTCTCATGCTTTTAAAAGACATCACCCCAGAGGCCCCTGGCACTAGTGGGGGGACTGTCCCCTATGAAACCATAACAGGGCTAATATTTGACTGTCCTCTCTACCCATCACCCCCTTCCACTGTCCATGCCCAACCCCCAGTGCCTCTCACCTTCCTTCTCCCCCTCTGTTCTCCTGTCCCGGCTCAGCTTCCTTCTCCCTCCTTGAGGCGGTGGGCCTCAAGTGTGAGCGACAACATCAGCGTCACCTCCTAAGATCACTCTGGCGGGGCCCCTGACAGATTCCATCTGTGACAACCAGGGTATCAAGAGGGAGCCCCCAATAGGTGCCCACCCTCCCCTCCCGTCTGCATCCCCTACACCCTCTCACTCTGCCTCTTTGCCGCAAGTCCTCTGAAGACCTCCAGGAGGTGACAGCTGACTCTTCTTCCCTACTGGCAGCGGTGACAGCCATGAGCCATCAGGGGGCCCCTCCCCCCACTCTCCAGGCCCCAGTGGGCTCCCTGGCTACAGGGTCCAACTGGCTCAGGCCTCACTGCGCCCCCCATGTGGGCCTGGGGCCTGGAAGGCTGAGTGCAGCCTGGTGAGCAGCTCGGGCTCCTCACTCCTCTGGGGGGTCTCAGGGGTGGCCAGTGGGAAGGCCTGGCGGGCCCGGCGAGTCCTGGCACAAGCCAACAGGGCCCGGCAGGCGGCGTGGAGGCGGCCCAGGTCTCGGTGAGTGGCCTCACTGACGAAACAGTAGAGCACGGGGTCAGCCACACAGTTGAAGGTGGTGAGCAGCAGTGAGAGGTGGTAGGCCTTGGCGACGCTGCGGGCGAAGGTGCAGCTGGACTCCCAGACGCTGCGCACCAGCAGCAGCAGGTGGTAGGGCAGGAAGCAGGCCAGGAAGATGAGCACCGTGCTCAGCACCAGCCGCTGCACCTGAGCCTTGCGGCTCTGCTGGGTGCCCGGGCTGCGCCGCACAGCCCTCAAGATGCCCCGGTAGGAGGCCAGCAGCAAGAAGATGGGGAAGAGGAAGCCCACCAGGAGGCGGTAGTAGTTGACACGGCGCTGCCAAGGCCGGAGCGGGTAGTGCTCGAAGCACAGACGGTGCCGGTCAGGATCCTCCTCCACCTCCTGGTGGCGCAGGAAGTAGACGCTGACCAGCAGCTCCTTGGCCCAGATGAGCAGGCTGACAGCCAGGGCAGCCTTGAGGCTGCGGAGCTGGTGGAAGCGGAAAGGGTGGGCCACAGCCAGGTAGCGGTCGATGGAAATGCAGCAGAGGAAGCCCACGCTGATGTAGATGTTCTCATAAAGCAGCGCCCCGCACACGCGGCACGACAGCTCGCCCAGGGCCCAGTCGTCATGGCGCAGCACATACTGCAGCCAGAAGGGCAGGGAGCAGATGTAGGCCAGGTCAGCCAATGTCAGGTTGCACAGGTACACGCCCAGCTCATTGCGTGCCCGCACCTGCAGGAGCCCGAAGTAGAGTGCCAGGCAATTGGCAGGGAGGCCCACGAGCAGCACGGCTGCATACACCACGGGAGCCACCGTCTGGTGGATGCTGTGGTCAATGGTGCACGAGGTGTTGGCAGCCGTCAGGTTCGACATGACTGGGTGGAGACACAGGCCCTCAGGGATGCAGGGTGGGGGCCGCCATCCAGCTGAAATCCGGGGTTGGGCCTGGGGAGGGCCCTAAAATTCAAAGACAGGAGACTTAGTGTAAGGGGACCGAGGGGTGGAGAGATAACACAGTGGTTCTGCAAAAAGACTCATGCATAAGGCTCTAAGGCATAATGAAATCTTTAAAAAGAAAAATAAAAGAGAGAGAAAGAAAAAGAAGGAAAGAAAGAAAGAAGGAAAGAAAGAAGGGAGGAATATAAAAGAACAGAGGGAGAGGCACTGGTGTACCTGGTTGAAGGTACATGTTACCATATGCACAAGAACATGGGTTCACGCCCCCATCGGCAGCCGCTGGGGGAAACTTCACAGGTGGTGAAGCAGTACTGCTCTCTTGTCTCTCTTTCTCTCTCCTTCTATATCTCCCCCTTTCCTCTTAATTCTGTCTATATCAAATAAATAAGAACAAGAGGACCTAACTTTATTTATTTTATATATTATTATTATTTTATCTTATTGCCACCAAGGTTATTGCTGGGGCGTGATGCCTGTACCACAAATCCACCGCTCCCAGCAGTTTTGTTTATTTATTTCATTTTTCATTCATTTTTATTAGGACAAAGAAATTGAGAGGAGTAGAAGAGGTGGTGGGAAGAGAGGGAGGACGAGAGAGAGAGAACCTGCACATCTGCTTCACCTTTCATGGAGCTTCCCCTCTGCAGGTGGGGAGCAGGGTCTTGAACCTAGGTCCTTGCACATTGTAGCAGAGGACCTAACTCTTATGTAACTGTGTCTCAGGTGCAGTCGAAAATGCTTTACACAGCCCAGGAGACAGCGCAATGATGAGGACACTGAACTCTGACATGAGATTCTCAGTTTAATCCCTGACATCACATATTCCATATGTTCTCTCTCTCTCCCTCTCTCTCTCTCTCTCTCTCTCTTCCTAATAAATTAATTAACTACATACACGCCTGGGGGAGGGAGGCAGACCTGAGCAAGCCCAACTTTACCATGTGCCAACCCAGCTTCACATCTGGTGGCGGGGTGCTGTGGTGTCTCTTCTCTATCTCTCTCTCTCATCTTCTGTCTTGGGGGGGGGGGATTCCACTGGGAACAGGAGCCCAAAGCCCTAGAGACACCCTGGTAGAAAAAGATAAATGAAATCCACAAATGCCTTACTTAATTTAGACAGTGATTCCACCAGCCAGCCAACTCCAACTCCAACTCATCCCAACCAAAGCACAGGCGTGCATCTTCCCACCCCTCCCTGGCTTCCTATGTTTACTTTGTCCTCTATTTTGTGCCTTCCTTTAAAGAATTTTCCAGTCCCAAAGTGCAGCAGGCAAGCCAGGAGCTCTGGCAGACACAAGCCCAACCCCCAGAAAGCTCTGCAAGAAAGTTCCGGGCCCAAGCCAATTCCACAATAGCCAACACTGAAGACCCAGATGGAGCTTCCACACCAAGAGCAAAATCACTCACACTCTGACTTTCCATTTGATTGAAAGAGAGGGAGGGGTGGGAGGGGCAGGTCAGAGCACAGCTCCTAGGGGTGGGGGGAAGACTCTACTGCATCCTGCTGTGCTCTGGCAAGAAAGCAAGGCTGAGGGGCTGGGCAGTGGCACACTTAGTAGAAGGCACATGTTACCATGCAGAAGGGCTTGAGTTCAAGCCCCTGGTCCCCACCTGCAGGATGGAAATTTCCTGAGTGGTGAAGTAGAGCTGCAGGTATATCTATCTATCTATCTATCTATCTATCTCCCCATTCCTCTTACTTTACCTCTGTCCTATCAAAAAAGACAAAAAAAAAAAAAAGTGACCATCAGGAATAGTTGATTCGTCATGCAAGCATAGCACTGGTGGCAGAAAATGAAGTAAGATAAAATAATCTCAAAGAAAAAGACCTGGGATGTCCTGCTGGCTTACTAACCCTTCTGGCTCAGATGAAAAGTCTGTGTCTACAATGTGATCTCCTCCACTTCTATCTTCTTTCAACATTTTCCCCTAGTCACACCTCCTCCATGAAGTTGTATTTCTTTATTTTTACACAGAGGGAGGGACTTCGTGGCAATGAAAGTTCCCCAGTACGAGAGCTGGTGTTCCGTGGTGTAACATGTGACCCCACCACCACCACGGCAACCCACATGTGTACTGGGGGACATAAACCTGAACCATGGAGACATTTTTTTAAATTTCACCCACCCCAAGAGCCAACTGTCAACCCTCTCCAAGTGGATAACTTACAGGGGTGCAGGTTACAAGTGAGTGGGGTCTGGACTGGGCTGCTCTGTGGACTCAGGGTCAGCTCTGCCCTCTGCTCCCTCCTCACTGGCCAGGCTGGGACTCATGAAGGCAAAGGGAACCCCAAACCTAGGTAAAACCCACTCCCAGGCTGGCCTCATCACTCCTGGCCAGGGATCCTCCTCCTGCCTGGCCCTGGGGCCCTGAAAGTGGGGGAGAGGGGTGTTGGAATGGGACCCAGACACACCCAGCCCAGTGGCTATAGCTGGAGTCTTTGGAAGATAAAATTGAGGGGTTCCCCCAAATCACACCCTCAGTCTTGGAAATATATAAGTATGCACATTTTTCCTAGGGCAAGAGGGACGGTAGCCTTGTTAAATATTTCTAAAATGGACATAAGATATGTCTGGTCCAAAAGTTACACACACACACACACACACACAAAATCCCCAATTACCCAGCCCTCCCCAACCCTGCCTGAGTCAAGCTCTTTTTAAATTGCCAACCACATCCTCCTGTTCTTAAAAGCCACTGAGATATCTATGGTGACATCTATGGTGTTTTCCTTTTTTCTTATTGTTGGTTTTGCCTTTCTTGCAGAGCACTGCTCAGCTCTGCTTTATGGTGGTGCTAAGAACTGAACAGACTTCCCAGCCTCAGGTGAATACCTTTTGCATAACCAGTATTCTGTCTCCCAGGCTTCTTTTTAAATATATTTTATTTATTTTATTTTACTGAGAAAGAAAGAAAAAGAGAGAGACTAAAGCAATGCTCAGCTCTGGCTCAGCTGAGGACTGAACCTAGAACCTCAGAGCATACAGGCATGAGTCTTTTTGTGTAACCATTATGCTATCTCCCTGGCCCACCCTTGGGGTTTCGTTTTGTTTCTAATGCAGTACCAAAGAATGAACTCAGAAGCCTTGGCAAGCTTGATACCTGAGAGGCCTGCATGGGCAAGTTTTCTATTCCTTACTCAGTTTTGTTTGTTTGTTTAAAAAGATTGTTTATTTATTTATTTATGATAGAAACAGAAAAGTTGAGAGGGAAGGGAGAGATAGGAAGAGAGAGACACCTGCAGTCCTGCTTCACCACTCTGGAGCTTTCTCCCTACAGGCAGAGACCGGGGACTTGAACCAGGGTCCTTGGGCAGGGTAATGTGTGCACTCAACCAGGTGTGCTGCCTCCCACCCCCTTCTTCCTTTTGTGGGGTGTGTGCACTTTCGTTACTGCTTACACTGTCTGAGAGAGATCTGAAGAAAGAAAGGATGTGGCTCAGGGCTGGTGAGTCAGGCCAGACCCAAGTTAGCTTTCCAGTCCCTGAAGCCACGCCCTCACCTGGAGGTGGGCTCACCTGTCTCAGCCCAGCAAGGGGAATGGGTCCCCAGAGTGCTCTCCTTCACCTGGATGAAGTCCAGGTGATAACCCCAGGAAAAAGAAAATTCCTTCACCAGCACAGGCCCTGGGGCAGACAAAAAGCAGACAACGCAGCTGCCCAAAGAAACAGGTCTGTCGGGCCTTAGGAACTCACTAGAAGCCACCGCCAAAGCCTGGTGTTTGCCAGAGCCTGGTGCTTACAACGGAAGATGGAAGTGTGATCCCTTTACAACTTCCTCTTTCCTAGGCCAAAAGCAAGCTCATCCTGGACACCAAAGTCAACTATTCAAACCAGCAGGGCGGAGCGAACGTTTTCGATGCTCAGGGGAAAGCACCTCCCATTCACCTTGGAGAAAAAAAGAGGACCAGGAGCATCAATTGGCTAAAGAAGTTACATGTTCCATGGAATACGACTCAGCAATCAAAAAAAAAAAAAGATGGCATTGTGTCCTTTGGGACAAAATGGATCGACCTGGAGGAGATTATGCTTAGTGAAATAAGTAAGGAGATAAAAGACAACCACCGGATGGCTACACACATATGTGGAATGTAGAGATTGGATACACATGAACTTGGAAAGAAAAAAAAAAAGTAAGCAAAGTGTTTCTAAGACCTGTGAGAACTATGCTGGTTATCTTTGGGAAGTGGGAAGGGAAAGAGACAGAACTTAGGTGATGGGTATGGTGTGCAACGAGACACTATATTCTTATAGTCTTGTAATCTGCTCTTAGTAGCAAATAAAATTTTAAAAAAGAAAGAGAGAGAGAAAGAGAAAGTAAAAAGAGGGTTGTGGGATTTGCAGCTGTCATTGGTTGATGGAAGCAGATAAGGTGCCTACTCACGGTGTTCCTGGGCCAGAGGGTGTGAGGCGGGGCTCCAGAATGAATTTGTGGTTCATGCCCCAGATTGAAGCTTTGGCCTCTTCATGCAGGCCAAGCAAGCACTCACTGTGCGCTGCATCCCCTTGAGCTGACTTTCCTTCTAAGCAGAGCACTGCTCATCTCTGGCTTATTGTACTGTTAATGGGGATTAACATTTCTTTTCTTTAAAAAAAAAATATACTGATTTACTGGGGCCTGGAGGGTGGCTTACCCAGTGGAGCACACACATTAGCATGCTCAAAGACCCTGGTTCAATTCCCCAGTCCCCACCTACAGGGGGCTGTTTCACTAGTGGTAGAACAGTGCTGCAGGTGTCTCTCCTTCTGTCTCTCTCTTTCCATCCCCACTTATCCTTATCTCTTAGTCTCTATCAGAAATAAACAGGAAAGACAATAGCCACTGGGAGTGGTGAAATCATGCAGGCATCAAACCCTAATGATAATCCTGACAGCAAAATAATAATAGTGGTTTATTACTGAGAGCAAACCAAGCATTACAACAGTATCTGAAACACCTGGGATCCACCTGGGGGCCTCACACTGTGCGTCCTGCCCAGAGTGTGGTCCCCGGGCCGACACAACCAGAGGCACCTGGAGATTGTTAAACATGTAAATTCAGGGACCAGGTGTGCCACACTCAGTTAAGCAGATGTGTTACCAAGAACCCGGTTTCAAGTCCCCGTCCCCGCCTACAGAGGGAAAGCTTCGCGATCTGTTAAGCAGTATTGCAGGTGTCTCTCTCCCCCCCCCCATCTCCTCTTTCCCTCTCAAATTCTCTCTCTCCAATAAAAATAAATTAAAAATGTTTTTTTTAATGTACATCCAGAGGCCTGGCTGGCTGGGAGGGAGCCCAGCATAGAGTGTCCCCTGGCCCCACCAGTCTCCAGCAGACCAGGGGTGGAGCTGGAAAGAGAACTGAAGGCCTAGCAGGCACTTGTGGTCAAGAGTAAGAGCCCGATTCAGACTTTCTAGAAATAAGATCAGTTATAAAATGGTCTATCTATCCACAGGGCATTTTGCCTTCCCAGAGCATTTCACATCTGCCCTTGTCACCCATTGTCACAGGAGCCCTGTAGCTCCCCCATATTTTAGGGACAAGGACGCTGATGAAACCAGGCCCCCGAAGGCTGGTCATTCAGGCCTGAGATAGCCCTGAGGAAGGAGGTGACCTGAGGTTGCCAGAGTAGGTGGAAGGAAGATGGTCACTCTCACTGCTCTGCCCGCCACTTCTATAGTTGGGCAAAAATCACAAAACAAAACAGGGTCAGGGAGATGGCACCATAGTTCTGCAAAAGACTTGCATGTCAAGCTTCCAAGTTCAATCCCCGGCACCAGCATCACATAAACCAGAACTGAGCACTGCTCTGGTGGAAATAAAAATAAATAAATAAACTGAAAAGGCAGGATCAGGCATTCTCATTACCCATGCCTTCCCTCGTCCTTGGAGAAAGCTGGAGGAGGGCCCACCTACATCAGGAGGCTGGAAGAGCTGGCAGACGCCAGACCCCTCCCTGCTTACCCCTAAGCCCAGTCTCTGGTTTGCAGCCCCCCATACCCCAATCTGTGTAAACACTCCCTAAAAACGGGGAGAGGGAGGCCGATTTGAGTACAGCTCCTCCAGGCTCCATCCCCTTTGAATGACAGTAAATGAGTGTGTCTCCTCCCAGATAAAGCTGGTGGGACAGTGTTTGGCTTTTGATGGCTTGGGGCAGTGGGAAAGTCTTGCCTCACTGAGGCCCAGAGAGGGAGAGTGACTTTTGCCCAGATCCCAGCACCTCTGTGCTTCATTCCAACAGTATCTGCAGGGCAGCTACAAAGTTCAGGGCACTTAGAGATAAAGGAGAGGGCCAGGGAGACAGCACAGTGGAGATGCAAAAGAACTTCATGCCTGGGGCTCTGAGGTCTCAGGTTCAACCCCTGACACCACTCACTATCAGCCAGAGCCCAGCAGTGCTGTTTAAAACAACAATAATAAATAAACAAATAAATAAAAGAAGGAAGGAAGGGAGAAAGAAAGAGAGAGAGAGAGAGAGAGAGAAAGGAGGAAAAGAAGGAAGAGGAAAGAAGGGAGAATGTTGGGATGCATGAGACCCCTTCTGTTTCATTGGTTTAATCCCCCCTGCTTAGCACTGTATTCTATTTACATAACCACTGCAGGGCATTGGTTCAATCCCCACTGGTTCATGATATGTTTTTGCTCCGTCCCCTCTCCTTGTCATACCCTGATTTTCCCCAGTCACTTTTCTCTCCACCCTCTCTGCGTCACATCCTGTTCCCACCCTACTGGGCCAGTATATTTATAAGGACAAGATTGTTTGTAGTTTTTAGTTTAGTTTAGCTTAGCTTGGTATAGATTGCGCTGCGTCCTGCATGAATAAAGAGATACTGTGTACAGCTCAACCAGGAGTCCCTGGTCGTCTGTTACCCACCCATGAAGCCAGCCCGGCGAAAACAACAAGAGAAAGGAGAAATGGCTCTGCCCTCAGGGAGCTTCCATGGGAAACCGTGAGAAAGCAGGCAGGGCTGCAGGAGGACGGGAGACACCCGGAGAAGCACACCAGCTGAGACACCTGCTCCTGCACCTGCCTCCCCAGCACCACCCTCCCCCCAGGGACTTAGCCACATGTCCTCCATGGAGTGAGGGTTTAAGAGTGATCGGGGGAACCTTAGGCCTCCTTTTCCTCCCCAAGCTGCAAAACACTGCCAATAAGCTTTTCTTCCTTTCTTTTTAAATAAACATTATTCATTTTATCTATTTTGGAGAGGGTCAGAGAGACTTGCAAGCCCTGCCCCCACACTGGTGATCACCTCCCCACTGGGGCAGGGAAGAGTTGGGAGAAAGTGGAGATACCCCTCTGTCCCCAGTCCCTGCCAGGTCTCCAGGAGGCTGTTAGACGGATGGGTGGGTGCAGGGAGATGGGTCACGCATGCCCATGGCAGTTGTGTAGGGTGTGTGTGGGCAGGCAGGATGGAGGGTGCAGTAGTAATGAGTGGAGGAAAGGGTGGATGGGTGGATGGATAGATGGGTGGGTGAATGAGTAGATGAATGGATGGTAGGTGCTCCCTGCGCACTAGGAAGATGCCCTGCAGGCCCACCGAGGTCATACCCCTCTCATCCCCCAAGTGGAGGTAGGGTATGGAGGAGGCTCCCCATCTACTTCTGATACCCTCCTCATGCAGCTGAGGAAGCAGGAAGGACACACTGTCCCCAGGACACAGAGCAAACCTTCAGACAAATGCTCCCTGACTCAGCTGCCTCTGCTGCCCTTCAGCCCTGAGGAGCCCAGGCCCCAGAGGCAGGAAGGCCCCTTTGTGGCACCAGTCCCAGGAGTTGTAGTGGGGGGAGGGTGGCGGCATAAACAGTGACCTAACCTGCACCCCCACCCCCACCACCTCCGGCTGTCACCCCAGCACACACACAGACGATTACTCACTCTCATGCCTGGCAGCTGGGCTGGGGAGCCCAGAGCCACAGAGCTAGGAGTTCCCCTTCCCGTTTCATTTCCTTAAGGCGCTCTTTTCAGGCGCCGCTGACATGGCTTTAGAAAGACTTGTCTTATATTTCACTTGAGAGAAAGTTTCCAGGGGGTGGGGATACCTGCCAAGCTGGAGAGTGAACCAGAAGTCTCAGGTCCTGTGCTCTACTGAGCCATACACACACATACACACACACACACAGAGATACACACACATACACACACACACAGAGATACACACATACACACACACACAGAGATACACACACACAGAGAGATACACACATACACACACACACACAGAGATACACACACAGAGATACACACACAGAGATACACACACATACACACACACACAGAGATACACACACACACAGAGAGATACACACACACACACACACAGAGATACACACACATAGAGACAGACACAGACACACAGGGGACATATGAACACAGAGAGAAAGACACATACGCAGAGACAAACACACAGGCACAGGCTGCTATTTCCCTCTGAGGAGGACATCAGACTCAGACTGCCTTGTGCCCCCAGATGGTGTCCTCCCAGCAGCCACCAGCACAAGGAGATGGACTCTGGTTTCTGGAGCCCTGGGGGTAGGTGTGTGTGGAGGGTGGGGGGTGGTTCGGGCATCAGGCATGGCCTATCTCACTGACCAGGAGCCCAGAGGGGCTGAGCCACCAGGCGCTCAAGCTCACAGCAAGTCTGAGATCTCGGCACAACTGCCCTCAGGCCCCTTTGCTCCCACCCACCCCCAGCACCCCGCACCCAGAGACACCAGTCACACACTGATGCAGCACTAGCACCCCCAAAACTTTACCCAGCTCAGCTGCCACTAAGGCCTCTGACTGCCTATCCCGATCTGTCCCCAAGCCACCACCTCCAGTCCGGGACCAGCTAGCCTGGGGACCTCCATCTCCCCAGGAGTGGCAGAGGCTCTGAGGGAACTGGGTGCTTTTCGCTGGCTTCACAGCCCTGCCCTCAAACCTCAGACAGCCTGGCTCCCTCCAACAGAGCCAAGGGAGGAGGAGGCTGGACCCACCTGCACCAGGGGCTGACACCCCGCCTTCCTAGCCTGCCTACAGCAGGCTGGCACCCCCTCCGGCCATTTCCACAGCCGATGCCTCCCCAGAAACTGGCCATCCCAGAGCCAAAGCTGAGTAACAGGGACCCAGCCCTGTCCCCGCACTGGCTGGCTGACCAGGCCAGGAGTGCTCCCAGCCTGAGAAGATGCAGCTACCCCTCCGCGTCCCTGCTGGCTGCCTGCTCCCCAGGCCCTGGTGGCAAGGAGCCTAAGGGCTGGGGGTGCTGGTACCAGAAATGGGGGGAAGGGGTGGAAGTGGGGGAGGATGCTCCAGCCCCACCCCCACCCCAATCAAGCCGCCTCAGAGCACCTCAGGTGATGGTGATGAGAAGACTAGAGGGCTGAGAAGGAAGGAGGGGCTGGGTGGTGGGTGGTGCAATGGTTGAATACATACACTGCCATGCATAAGGATCCGGGTTCAAGCCCCTGGTCCCCACCTGCAAGGGGAAAGCTTCGTGAGCAGTGAAGCAGGTCTACAGGTGTCTGTCTTTCCCTCTCTGTCTCCTACTTCCCTCTCAATGTCTCTGTCCTATAAAATAAATAAGGGGACAGTAGGATAATGGATTTATTGTGCAGGCACTAAGCCCCAGCAATAATCCCATGTGTGGGGGGAGAAGGAGGGAAAAAGGTAGGAAGGAAGGAATGGAGGAAGAAAGAAAGGGAGTGACACTGGGAAGACAGCATAATGGTTCTTCAAAACACTTTCATGCCTGAGGCTCTGAGGTTCCAAGTTCAATTCCCAATACTACCATCTGGCAAAGATGAGCAATGCTCTGGTGTCTGTCTCTCTCTCTCTCTCTCTCTCTCTCTCTCTCTCTCCCTCCCTCCCTCTCTCTCTCTCCCCCTCCCTCTCCCTCTCTCTCTCTCCCCCTCCCTTTCCCTCCCTCTCTCTCTCCCCCTCCCTCTCCCCCTCCCTTTCCCTCCCTCTCTCTCTCCCTCTCCCTCTCCCTCTCCCTCTCTCTCCCTCTCCCTCTCTTGCCCTCTCTCTCTCCCTCTCTCTCCCTCTCTCTCTTTCCCCCTCCTTCTCCCCCTCCTTCTCCCTCTCCCTCTCTCTCTCTCCCTCTCTCTCTCTCTCCCCCCTCTCCCTCTCTCTCTCTCCCCCTCCTTCTCCCTCTCTCTCTCCCCCTCCCTCTCTCTCCCTCTCCCTCTCTCTCTCTCCCTCTCTCTCCCCCTCCTTCTCCCTCTCTCTCCCCTCCCTCTCTCTCCCCCTCCTTCTCCCTCTCTTTCCCCCTCCCTCCCCCTCCCTCTCTCTCTCCCCCTTCTCCCTCTCTCTCTCTCTCTCTCTCTCTCTATATATATATATATATATATAATTAAAATAAAAATAAATAAGAGAAAAGAAGAAAAAGGTGACCCAGGTGTTCTAATTGACAGACACAACACAAGCAGACAGACGCTAATGGTGCTTCCTGCTCTGAGCCCTCATCTCCATGTCTCTCTCTCTCTCTCTCTGACTGGCCTACTCCCATGAAGCCTCACAGCTCACCTGCTGGGGACATGTCCCACCCAGGCAGATCTAAGTTTATCAGATGGCCACCATCACTAGTCAGCACCTGGAACCCAGCAGACCCCAAGCACCAGGAGCTAGGCCCATCCAGTCCTGAGCCGGGGAGAGCAGTGGTTTGGCCCCAAAGAAACGTGCATTACGTAAGATGTTGAATGCTTGTGCAAATGAACACATCTGAGGCCTGGGAGGCCAGAGTAGCTGGCATTGGAGTTTGGAGTTTAGGGTCTGGGGGTAACAGTTGGGACATGGCCCGAGGACACAGAAAATGGGAGATGGTTTGGTTTGGAGGAGATTGTAGAGGAGGTTTTGGTATGAGAATGCCCCCGGGAGGAAAATCACTGTCTAAAGGGAGACGAGGTTCTCTCTGCAGTCTGTGGTCGGCCTGCCCAGGGCTGAGTTACTGGGTCAGACCACAGGCCTGCAGGTTGCCATGGAGACCCAGCCTCCTGCCTCCCCACCCACAGTGCTCCGAAGCATCAATTAATACCTTTGATGGTGGAGCATGGAGCGCTGTGGCCACCCCAAGCAGCCACAGCAGCCCTCTGGGGTGCAGAAAGCCTTCTCCAGGGAGCCCCGAGGCCCAAGTATGGGGCCAGCAGCTCACACAGAGTTAGTTCTCTGGACCTATGGGTCTCTCTCCTTGGCTTCACCCTCCTGTATCAAAGCCCTGAGGTGTGCAGAGCTGGGAACTAAAGCCTCAGAGGGTCCAGGGTTCCAGGCGCTAGTGAAGCCACCATGGAAGAAGTGGTTCCTCAGGCCTAAATCCAGACAGGCACTGGGCTGGAGAGATAGCACAGCAGTGATGCAACAGATTAGAACCCTGAGCTCAGCTTCCAGCCCCATCTTGTGCCAGAGCTGAATCATGCTCTTGTCTCTGTCTCAGCTAAATAAATGAGAGAGAGACACACACAGAGAGAGACAGACACTGCACAAGGACAAGAGTTCAAACCCCTGGTCCCCATCTGTTGGAGGTGGGGTGTTTCACAGGTGGTGAAGCAGTGCTGCAGGTGTGTCTCTCTTTCTCTATTTTACTGTCTCTCCTTTCCCTCTCAGTGTCTCTCTATCTCTATAATGAGGAGGTGGGAGAAAGGAAGGAAGGGAGGAAGGGAGGAAGGGAGGGAGGAAGGGAGGGAGGAAGGGAGGGAGGAAGGAGATAAAAGACAGGGGAAAGGGAGGAATGAACTTTGGAAGCAGTTCGTTCATCATGCAGGCACCGGGCCCCAGTGGTAGTCCTGGTAGCAATAAAAAGCATTAATAATAAAATGAGATAGAGAGGAATGAATCCTAGTCTAAACAGGCTATGCGCCTCTCTGCCACTCCAATGTCCTTTTCTCTCCAAAGCCACCAGAGGATGCTATGTGTGCAGGGTTCATGTGGGTGGCTGTTTGGTTTCAGTGTCTCTGATGACCCTGTGTGGAGAAGGCACTGCCAACCCCATCTCTCAGGGAGAAGCTGAGGCACAGAGAAAGCAGGCATCTCATCTGTAAGCAGGGGAGGATGAGGACCCCAGTCCCCACCTGTGCTCCTGTTAGACGAGGGAACAGTACTAGGCTTTGAGACAAAAAGTTTCATCTGCACGACCTCACAGACGCTCCTGAGAGTAGGTTCAACTCTCATTTCACAGGAGGCAATACTGAGGATTCGAAATAAAATAGTGTTGTTTACCACCAAGGTTTTCTTTTTTCTCTTTTTCTTTCTCTCTCTTTTTCCTTTTCTTTCCTTCCTTTTTTTTTTTTCAATTGCCACCAGGGGTGGCAATTTTTCTAGGGGTCAATGCTAATACAACATATGCACCATTCCCAGTAGCCATTTTTCCCCCTTCCTCCCCCCTATTTTATTTGATAGGACAGAGAGAAATTGAGAGGCGAGAGGGAGAGAGACAACCGCCAACCTGCTTCACCACTCCACACTCCTGAAGTGTCCATCCTAAGGGCAAGGAACAGGGACTCCAGCCCAAGTCCTTGCTCATGCCACTATGCCACTGCCAGGCCTCCTGGCCACCAGGGTTTTCAATGAATCCACCCCTTCTGGGGGCCATTTTCACCCCTTTCGTATTTATTTATTTATTTATTTATTTTAATAAATGAAGAGAGGAGGAAAGGAAGAGAACAGGAGGAAGAGAGAAGAGGAGGAGCGAAGGGGGGATGGGGAAGGGAGCAGCTGACAGCCTGGTCTGCATGGTCCTCACCACCGCAGGGTTGCAGCTGCCCCTTCCCTGCCCCTCCCCACTAGGCACCACCTCAGATTCAATTCCCCTCCAAACATTCTCACATCTCTCCTGCCTCCAGCCTCCCTGAGTGACCTGCCCAAAGCCACCTGGCCACTGCTGGCTCCCCAGAACCGCCTTCTCCCTGCTGTCACTGTCCCCAGCCTGCGGGTCCCTGGACCCACGCGGGCCAGTCGGCGACCTCACCTGGCACAGGTGTCCTCCGCGAAGACCGATGGCCGGAGTCCGGGGGTCTCAGCGGCCCCTCCCGGAGCGTGACTAGCTGTCCTCCCCGCAGACTTGGGGACGGGGCTGGGAATGTCTGTGACATCAAGTCGCTCTGGAGTGTGGGGGCCGCGCTGTCACGCACCTTGGCTCCCCCCCACGCGGCCTGCGGTGGCTACACCCCCGGGACAGGGGCGGGGCGCCGGAGACAGACGCCGCTGTGGGGGCGCGGGGGCTCCGAGCGCCCCCTTCCGCGCCCGCGCACCGCCCTTCCCGCCTTGGACGGCTCCGCGCGCACCCGGGGCCGTGCACGCGCACCTGCTCACCCTGCTCCGCGCGCGCACCCAAGACTGTGCACGAGCACCCGGTCACCTTGGTCCGCGCACACGTGAGGCCGTGCGCGCGCATCTGGTTAGCCTGCTCCACACGTGCGCGCCAGGGCCATGAGCGCGCCTTGTCACCCTACGCCCCGGAGCGCACCCACACCTGGTCACCCTGCTGTGCGCCGCACATGGCGACGAAGCACCGCCCGACAGGCTGCGTGCGCCCGGAGTCCCCCCGGGAGTCCCCCCGCGCCCAGCACCCCGCACCCGGGATCTGGGGACACGTACCTGAGCGAGGGTCTCACCCGCGCCTCCTGCAGGGCCGGAGGCGGCAGGTTGGGTGGCGCGGGATGGCCCTGGGTGCGAGTTGCTGGCTGCCGGCTGCCGGCACTGCTCTGGCGGGTCCCGGCGCCCCCATACACACACCCACGCTGCCCCGTCACAACCCGGGCGGCACCCGGGCTGCGCGTCTGCGCCTGCCTCTGCAGTGACCACAGGCCCCGAGCAGGAGGAGCCCAGATGCCTAGGCCAACAGGGAGGCACTTGAGGACAGGGTCTTAACCCAGCCACCCTTCAAGCCCCGGGAGAGAACCAGGAAGTAACCTCGCAGGCTGCTCCCCTCCACCTCCCCACCTCCCCACCTCCCACCAGGCTGCCGCTCAGCAACAGCAGAGCCTTGTGGTTCTGGGTCTCTGTCGCCTCTACCAGCCCTAGATTCTGATCTCGAATCCTCGCCTCAGGCTGTGCTGGCCAGTAACAACCCAGGAGAACCTGCCTTTGCCCCCATAAGCTCACACACCAGAGCCAGAACTATTGTCTCGGCTCTGCGTGTTCTGTTTTGTTTTGAGCACTGTCCTCTGTGCCAGGCTCTGTTCCAAGCACGTAAATACATCAACTCATTTGATCCTTGCCGCCCTCTAAGGTGAAAGCTATGAGGATCAAGGCACAGAATAGTTCATTAACTGTCCCAGTGTCACACAGGTGTTAAACGGAGGCACTAAAGACTCAAACCCAGGAAATGGATTCAGAGCCCTCACCCTGCCTTGTCCATTCTCAACTGTTTGCTCTTTCTCTTATTCTTTGCACCTTATTAAGTATCTCCTCTCCCCTCAAAAACACCTGATAAATTCCTGGCCCAGTTTGAACCCTGCAAAGTCATCTCCTTTCTGAGTTTCCCCGCCGATCCCCTGGCTTCTTTCCTTGATTCTCCAATGTCTTCTGGTGTCACCAACATGCACAGCTGTCCTTCTCCAGGCCTAGAGTGGGGCTCAGGTCAGGGCACCCCAATCCTGCACCAGGAATAAGTGCCTGAAACTGGATGTTGGGGACTCTGCAAAACTTGAGTTTTGCTTTTCCCAAGAGGTACACACATAGGCGCCGCCACCACCACCACCACCACCGCCACCACCACTACCACCACCACCACCACCACCACCACCACCACCACCACACACTAACTCTCCAAGGGGCCTAGATCTCTCAGCCTCTTGTACTAGTCCTCAACTTCAGGCTCCACCTTCTCCAACAGATCCTCCTCCAGTTCCTACCCATGGAGCTTCCTATTCTAAGAGATGGGTCTCTAGGGCCAGGAAGTGGAGACCTAGTGAAACAAAAGCATTACAATGCACAAAGACCCAGTTCAAGCCCCCGGTCCCCACCTGCAAGTGAATTTCTCTCCCTCTACCTTCCCCTCTCAACTTCTCTATATATCCAGTTAATAAATAAATGAAATATAAAAATGGGGAGTCCGGCGGTAGCGCAGTGGGTTAAGCACACATGGTGCAAAGTGCAAGGACTGGCATAAGGATCCCGGTTCGAGACCCTGGCTCCCCACCTGCAGGGGAGTCGCTTCATAGGTGGTGAAGCAGGTCTGCAGGTGTCTTTCTCTCCCCCTCTATCTTCCCCTCCTCTTTCCATTTCTCTCTGTCCTATCCAACAACGACAACATCAACAACAATAACTACAACAACAATAAAAAACAAGGGCAACAAAAAGAAAATAAATAAATATTTTTAAAAAAAAAGAAATATAAAAATGACCTGGCCTTCTAGTGTGTCTGGGTCTAAGTCCAGCTCTCTGCCTGCAAGTGAGGTGGCCTTGGACACCATTGTTAACTGCCCTGTGGCCTGTTTAGTGTGTGTGGAATGGAGACATGGCTCCTAAAGGGGCAGAGATAGTTGCCTCTGCTGAATGAGGTGAGCCTCTCAGTCCTTGGCCCCATCTGGATTAGGGTTCCAGAGAATTATCTGTGGCTGTTCCACCTGCTTCCAACATCCTCTGATAAAGCACGCTTCTCTGAGTGTTGGCTGTACACTTTGTTTTTGGGTGGTTTCTAAAACAAACAGCTCTATTCTCTCCCTCTCACAGATCAGGAAACTGAGGCCACTTAGCTCCTATGTGCCTGGGCCAGAATTTGTATGGAGCCCTTTTGTCTGGCTTTGTTTTGTTTCAACCACGGCACTGCTGAGCTCTGGCTTATGGTGGTGCCATACGACCTTGGAAGCTCTTTCTACATCACAGTTACGCTGTCTCCCTAGCCTCTGGATGGAACCTTGACTCTGAAGCAGCCTCCTGCTGTGATTATATCGGTCCCTCACCCTGTCCCTCTAGGAAAGAATTGAGGAGTTTTGGTTTTTCTCACTTACTTGCAACTTTTTGTGAGCCTGGGACCTCAGGCACGTTTGATGCCATTGCTCTCCACAGGTCCCCTGCCCAGTGGCACTTAGTGACAGTGTTCCAGCATGTCACCACACAGCTGGGAGAAAATGTCCATGATCTGCTTCAGGGAATGGCCATTTGCCAACTCTCTCTCCCCCTGAGCACAGCTGACAGCCTCAAGGGACACGCTGCGTCTCCAAATAGGCTGGCTCGATCCTTGCTCACCATCCTGTCAGCCTGAGGTGTGCGCAGACACTGATCAGTCTTGAATAACTGTCTGGAGGTGGCACACCCTGTAAAGTGCATGTTACTATGTGTAAGGATTCAGGTTCAAGTCCCCAGTCCCTAAGAGACCTTGGAATGAGGACGTGACCGACCCAGCTTCTACTTTATCCTAGAGATTCAGTCACAGATTTGGAATGAGGAATTGACCGTTATAGCCCCTGAAGTTCAGAACAAAAGATGATTGAACATTAACAACAGGGCCCATTGCACAAGCCACTCACCCACCTTCCCGCTGTGCAAACCCCCCAAACTTCCCCCTTCCCTAGGTATAAAACCTACTGGTCTGTGGAGACAGTCCCAGCCCAGACTCTTGTCTACTGGTCACCCCCAGGTTTCCTTCCAGTAAACGCCTTGGCTCTCAGAGACGTGTGTCTCTGTTCTGTTTTCCTCTGTGTCTTGACCTCCGGGTTCTTTTTCCTATAGTCCCCACCTGCTTCATAAGCGGTGGAGTAGGGCTGCAGGTGTGCGCCCCCTTTCAAAGAAAAAAAAAGTGAAAAGAAATGGCTTCCAGGGGGGGTTGGGCAGTAGTGCAGCGGGTTAAGCGCACATGGTCTAAAGCGCAAGGACCAGCATAAGGATCCCGGTTCGAGCCCCCAGCTCCCCACCTGCAGGAGAGTTGCTTCACAGGCGGTGAAGCAAGTCTGCAGGTGTCTGTCTTTCTCTCCCTGTCTGTCTTCCCCTCCTCTCTCGATTTCTCTCTGTCCTATCCAACAATGAACAACATCAACAACAACAATAATAACCACCACAAGGCTACAACAACAAGGGCAACAAAAGGGGGGGAATGGCCTCCAGGAGCAGTGGATTCATAGTGCAGGCACCAGCCCAGCAATAACCCTGGAGGGGAAAAAAAAAAAAAAAAAGAAAGAAAGAAAGAAAAAAGAAATGGCTTCCAGCCAATAACTCTGGTAGCAAAATTAAACAAACAAAATACTACATGGGTTTGCCATTATCAATTTAATTACAGGTTCAGGAACTCAATTTCCTTATCTATTTATTTAAACATAGCAGAGGCTTCACTGCTCTGGGTCAACTTTTTCATAAAGAGACACAGAGAGGGAAAGACACCACAACAGTAAAGCTTCCCTCAGGGTGACTGGGATTCACTTCAGGCTACAGATTAACAAAGGGGCCTGCTGTGGAAAGAGGGAGAAGAAAGAGAGGGAAGGAAGGAAGGAAAAAGGGAAGAAATGCCTGCCCAAAGAGGGCCTGGCACGCAAAAGCTGCCATCCTGTAAACACTGGCTCTCCCCCTCCCTCTCCTGTGGGAGGGCACTCTCTTGTAAGTGGAGGAAGCCTAGATCCCTGGCGCCTTGGGGAGGGGTGGGATTTCCCCCTCCAGGTCTGTTCCAGCAAGTGGGCGTGGGCCTGGATAGGGGTGACTTTTAAGGGCCCGGGACACAATAGCCATCTCTGGTCTGCAGTACTCCCAGACCTCAACTGGGCCCCAAGCACCATAATTTTTACCCCAACATGCCAGAGCCCAGCTCCCAGAATCCTCTCCTCTTGGTTATCACCCCCCCACACACACAGAGAAGGACCTAGAGGCCCCATTCCCCATTCCCGCTGCTGCCCTGCCCACACCACACACACACCTCTGGGATGCTGGGAGCTCAGTGCAAGAGGAGGGACCAGGGGACAGGGTGACGGACTGGGTGGGATAGAGGAGGGATGGGGACGGGGTGGGGAGTGGGACAGCCCTGAGCTGTGGAGGGGCAGCTCTACTGGGAGACCTGGGGGAGACAGATGTGGGGGTGCTGGTGGGGGAGGACAAGACTCAAGGGTACCCCATCGCCCAGTGGCCTGGACTTCAGCAAGGCCAGAAGTCCCCTGTCCCTGCCCAGACTGCTAGCCTCTGCTGTGTGCCCCACCCAGTGCTAATCTGGGGTCTCTGCGGGGGCGGGGGGGGGGCCACAGGTCTGCAGTTTGGCCACGTTTCCTCCAGTGGGTCGGGCCCAGAACTAGAGTTGACAGATGCGGCAGCTGAGTCCTGATTTGCCACACCCCAGACTGTCTTGGTCCGAGTGGGACATACGAGGACACTGTGACAGAGTGATTCTGCTCTGTGCCCACTGCTGAGTCCTGACTTGCCACACCCCAGACTGTCTTGGTCCGAGTGGGACATACGGGGACACTGTGACAGAGTGATTCTCTCTGTGCCCACTGACTGTAAGGGTCTGCCTTGATTCACCCTCCCTGCTGTGGAGCCAGGGCATCCTGTGGGCCCATCTCACTGCTCCTGGGCTGTCAGAGAGACTATTGCACCAGAGCTTCCTTCCCCTGGTGCTATAGCACTTCCCATGTGAAAAAAACGAAAAGGAAGAAAAAAGGAAATGGAAGGAAGGAAAGAAAGGAGGGAGGGAGGGAGGGAGGGAGGGAGGGAGGGAGGGAGGGAGGAAGAAAGGGCCCAGAGCCAGGGGTCCTGCTCTACCTGTTCCTTTGACCACAGTGCTGTGTTCTGTTCACCCCCCCACCCCACCCCCTGGCCCTGTCCTCATAGCCAGGAGCCTGTCCCGACCTGTGAGGGCAGATGGGTGAGTTTCAGCCCTTCCACAAGCCTGTGGTTAAACACCATCCTCACTAAAACGCTCCTGTGGGAACGTTTGATTAGATAACTTACACTAAAAGGCAAAGGGGATGAATACTCAGCGTCCCACCTCCTAAGCTTCCCTGTATCCAGTGCTGCTGAGGTCAACACCTGTGTGACAGTGACAGGGACACCAGTAATGCTGCACACACAAGACCTTGATGGCTGCTTCAATCAGCCACATTGAGGGGAGGATTCACCCAGAGAAAGCAGAAAAGGTTACTGGGGCTTGAGTTCTGTCTCTTCAGTATCTAGCATCTAATCTTAAGAATGTGCTAGAAGGCTGGGGAGGTCCTCAGCAGCAGAGCACAGGACTTGCATGCCTCAGGCCCCATGCTAGGAGCTGAGCAGTGCACTGGAATCTCCTACTTATAAAAATTAATCAGTCTGGGCCCTAGGCAGTGGCACATGTGGTTGAGCGCACATTACCATGCACAAGGACCTGAGTTCAAGCCCCTGGCTCCTGCCTGCAGTGGTGAAGCAGTGTTGCAGGGGCTCCCCACCTCCCCCCCCCCTTGATTTCTCTCTGTCCTATCAAATAAGAAGAGAAAAAAAAAGAGAACGAAAGGAACAAACTGGCTTCCAGGTATGGTGAATTCATTGTGCAGGCATCGAGTTCGAGTTATAACCCTAGTGGCAAAATCAATCAGTCTTGGGGAAATACACAGTCTGCCAGATCTCCGGGTGGACATTTTCTCCCCCTTTGGATTTTCACTTAGAGAAAGAGGAGCACTGCTCCACTGCCCACGTAATTCCTCCTTAGTGCTGTGCATACTTTCCTGTGTCCCCAGGGACTTAAACCTTGTGCATGGTAAAGTGTGCACTCTACAAGCAAGCCATTCCCCAGCCCCTAGGATAAAGCTGTGTGTGTGTGTGTATGTGTGTGTGTGTGTATATGTGTGTGTGTGTCCCCCAAAAGCAATGGGGAAAGAAATCAATAGAACCAGTCCAACTTAAGCATCTTGAGTGGACGCTGCAGGTCCCACCCGAGGGCCCCAAATATAAGTGTGTTGGTTGACTATTGAGTGATACCCAAACTCGATGTTTTAAACAAATGCCTACAGTCCTATCAGCGTGATGGGCACAGACATCAGAGAATTTGGCCCAGCCTTCAGAAATGACTCCCTGAGTGTCCACACCACAGAGATGTGAGTTGGGTTTTGAGCTGCCCCTCAGCTGTGTCATCTCTGTGGCTACCACACTCACGCTTCAGTAGGAGGTGTTGGTTGTCTACGAAATGCCCAAGTTCGGCAAGAGCCGAGAAGCTAGGCTGGCTGTGTGGGTTTTACAATGAAAGCAGACACTCGGGAGTTTTGTTCCACACCCTCTTCTATCCACAAAGCTGCATCTCCAAGTGTCTGTGGGGCCCCCAACCCCCAACCCCTGCAGCTGACTGAACCGCCATGCCCAGGGACTTCCCCAGCATGTCCTGTGCTCTTCCTCAATGTCATGCTCCGCCCCTAGTCTGTCTTCGTCACAGTTGATCCCAGGCCTCTCTCCAGGCTAACCTCAGCACTGAGCTGGCACTCGGGAACTTCCCAGGCCACACACTTCCTGGGCAGTGCAGGTGGGAGGCAGGACCCTAGAGCCCAGGAGTCTCACCACCCCAGCAACAAGACCCC
Organism: Erinaceus europaeus; assembly: GCF_950295315.1. Classification (NCBI taxonomy): domain Eukaryota; kingdom Metazoa; phylum Chordata; class Mammalia; order Eulipotyphla; family Erinaceidae; genus Erinaceus; species Erinaceus europaeus. The sequence continues at coordinate 6,501,856 of NC_080183.1, read as the reverse complement.
AGTGTCTTGTTGGGGGTGGGCTGAGGAGAGGTGTCCTGACAGCTTAGGACAAGGGGAGAGGAGCTGCCAGCACTACCAGGCTGTGACAGGGTAGAAGGGGACTGAAACACAAACCTTCTCTGAGGATTGAGTGAGGCTGGTGAATGTGTGTGGAGCAATAAATAAATAAGTAAGTAACTATAGGCTGGGTGGTGGTACAAGTGGCAGAGCACACGTTCCTGTGCACAAGGACCCGGGTTCAGGTCCCCAGTCCCCACCTGCAGGGAGGAGTCTTCCTTGCTCTCAGTTTCTCTATCTTATAAACAAATAAAAATCCAAAAAAGATTCATAAGATCTCAAGTTTGATCCCCAGCATCTACATGTGCCTGAGTGATGTACTGGTTCTCTTTCAAATCAATGAACCACTAGACACTGAGCCACCTGCCTATGGAGCCATTCAAGGTGGAGGTGTCACTGGGGCCCCAAACTGGAAGCCTGGAGCTGGAGGTGCAGGAAAAGGTTGGAACTGTGAAGCCCCTGGAGCACGCTGTGATCAGAGCCCAGGATGAGTGTGAGCTTGTCCAGCCGGGGAGGGAGTGACCAAGGTTGGGTGTGACCAGAGGTGAGCCACAGAGCAGAGGGCAGGTGTGGCTGATGTGGGGGAGGTCAGCTGGGGTGAGTGCCCAGAGAGGTGCCCAGTGGGCTGGGCATTGACCAGGAGAGAACCAGCTGGTAGGTTATGCCCAGGCTGAGCTGTGTGACCTCATACCAGTCCTCAGCTCCAGGCTGTGACCTGGGTGTGGGGCATGGGCAGAGGGCTCAGCCTGTCACATAGCATATCAGTGGGGGTAAGGAGGGGAACTGAGGATGCTGGGAAAGGAGCTGAGGATGATGAGGAGTCAGGAGTTGTGGGTGGCAGGGAGCCACTTGCAGTGTTTGCTGGGTTGGGACAGGCAGCTGGAGTCAGGGTGCTCTCTGAAGAAGTGTCAGGTGCTGGACTCGCTCTCATGTCCCTCCATTAGTCCTGTCCTTGTTCAGCACTGAGGCCAGTGAGGGACGCTCATACTCACATACAGACAAAGCCACCAGGTCGTGTCCCATTCCGGGAAGAGAGAGCACCTTTACTGAACAAACGGGGATCCCACCGGACCCCTGAGCCACAAACTCAATCCCATCGAACATAAATAGATTCTCCTCCACACAAACACACAATATATTAAGAGAAATTTGGTTCCCCCCATGGGGATGCTACTCAGGGGGCCGTCAATTAATATCTCCTCCAAGCCCGCCCCCTGCTATACACTATGCACACTCACCAGGAGGGAGTGAGGGAGTAAGGGAGCGCCTCTCTGCCCACCCCCCGCCATGGCAAATCCAGTGTTTGTAGAAAAGGGAGAGAAAAGTGGGCTGTCCCATTCCCCCCCAACTCTGGAAGGAGCCCCCAGAAGCCAGTGGTGGGGGGAGGGTAAATACCCAGAAATGTTCATGGGGTTCAGGGATGTGCCTGGTCCACCCTCAGCCATCCCCCAAATCCCTGCAGTCCGGACACTGGGTGAGGGGAGGTAGGAAGGTTCCTGGGGTGCTGGGGCGCCAGCAGGAGTGTGTGTGTACACACACACACACACACACACACACACACACACACACACACACAAACGGAGAACAACATGAAACAAAGGAGCATTCTGCGGGGCCCAGGCTCATAGGGCTGCTCTGAGGTCAGCTCTGTGGGTCACTGAGTGTCCCCAGGCCACAGCTGATCTGCTTCAGAAACAACAGCCACAGGAGGTGACCAAGAAGGCAGGGTAGTGCCCTTAGGACTTGGCACAGTATTTGCTGGGACAAAGCAAGCAGAGGAGGTTCGCAGGCACCCCACTTTCTGGAACCTTCTGCAGGGTCACACACAGCCATACTCATACCACACAGTCTGCTGGTCCCCAGGTGGCTCAGGGGAGGCCGGCGTGCTCCTGGTACTGCTCCCTCGGCTCAGGTCCTCAGGGCCCCGGCTGGGCCCCAGAGACTTGGGGAGCCCCTCACTGGCCCCGTCCCCCTCTGGGAAGTTGGGCCCTGACCGCACGGGGGCCACCGTGGCCACCTCCCCCAAGTGCAAGGGTGCTTGGAGCTTAGTCCTGGGGGCTGGGGCAGCGGCAGGCGGCAAGTGCTGGAGCTGGGTGGCAATGGCTGGGGCTGTAGCAGACTGTTGCAGGGGAGCCAATCGCTCCTCTTTGGGGGGTGCCAAAGAAAATCGCCTCATGTCCACTGGGCGGCTGCGGGGGGCTGGGCAGGTGGCCCCAGCCTTGCCCACAAGCGGGGTCCGCTCCCGGGCCAGACCATGGGGGCTGGGAGTTGGGGGGTTCTGCAGGGGATGGCTGGCCCCCTCTCGGCCTCCAGAGGCCTCAGGGCCCCCCACTTTCTGAGGGGCATCCAGCTGGCAGGACTCAGGCCCACCGGCACGGAGCAGATCAGCAGAGGCCAGGCTGAAGGCGCGGCTGAGGGAAGCACCACGGTTGGTGGGAGGCGCCCGGGCCCGACCCAGGGACAGTGTCTGGGGGGGCTCCACTGTGCGCAAGCTGGGCTTCACACACTGGCCTGGCTTCTGTAGCCTCCCCTCTGGTGTGCCAGTGGCCATCTTGAGGGGCGCCACCAAGCTGGTGGGCGTCTTGGCCCCATCCCTCCTGGCAGGGGGACACAGAGGAGCCTCGGTGACTTTCCTGAAGTAGTCGCTGAGCAGGTCCTCCCGGCTGGAGGGCGCATCCTAGAGAGAAGACAAGGTAGCAGGGATGGACCAGGGGCACTGTGGCTAGAACCAGCTCGCCAGAGCGCTCAGGCCACTCAGGCAGCCCCCTTACCCCCAATCCACAGGCTTCCCACAAAGGCTGTGTAGGCGGGGGAGACGGCTCAGCCTGTCAGAGCACAGGACTTGCATGCCTGGGGCTCCAGAGGCCTCAGGTTCATTTCCCAGCAACACCTTATGCCAGAGATGGGAGGTCTCTCTCTCTTTCTAGTTGGTCCCTCAAACACATCTCCTGTGGCCTGAGAGGTGGCACAGTGGATAAAGTGTTGCACCCTCAAGCATAAGGTCCTGAGTTTGATCCCTGGCATCGCATATGCCACTTATGCTCTGGTTCACTCGCGCAAACAAAAGGTCTCTCAGATGGGGGGGGCAGGGGGTCACCTCACATGGAAAAATGAATGCTCTACCGGGTGAGTTATTTCCCCAGTTTTCTTTCTAAGGCATTTTTGTTTTCTCTTTTATCACATTATGGAGGTTGATGGTTTACAGTAGTTACTGGCACTGGGGTACAAGCTCTTATCTCCCCACAATAGGAGCCTGCAAATCACTGTCACCCCAACTTAGGCCCTTTGCCACCATCATGCATCATCATGCACCAGGACCCTCCTCTCTAGCCCCACTCTGCCCTCCTCTCCCAGTCCTTTCCTTTGCTGGCTATTTATTTATTTACAAGTAGGGGCTGGGGCCAGGAGGGAGAGGGAACCAGAGCATTACTCTGGAACATGTGATGCCAGGGATTGAACTCAGCGCCTCATGCTTGAGGGTCCAATGCTTCACCCACTGCACCACCTCCTGGGCCATCCGAGCAATTTCTGTTTAAAAGGCAGCCTTCCGAAACGCATGGAAATCAGTCATCCCCATGTCCCTGTGTCCCGTTCTCCCAGGACGCTGCCCTGCCCACTCACTGCCTGGTCTCATTCAGGCGGACAGACTCAGGCCTGGAGCCCAGTGCTTGCTCTCTGACTCTTTGTGAGGAGCTCACCTCTGCCAATGACACTGGACATTCAGAGCTAGAGTGGGGGCCCTGGCCTGCAGGAGGAGTGCTGACCATAGGTCACCCCAACCTTCAGGTTCTACCCTTAAACTTGGGAGAGGAAGCAGCCTTGGAGCTTGGGGGGCTGGCTGCCTGCCTCCACCTACGTCACCCAGCCTCACTCTGCCCATGGCTTTGCTACTGGGCTCCCCACCCCCAGGTTGAGCCCCCATACTCACCAAGCTGGGGGAGGCCCGGTTACTCTCCTCCAGGAACTCCTCCAGAGTGACCATCTCGCTGCTTGGGGAGGCTGAGTGGGAGCGTCCCCCAGCATGGGGCTGGCCTGCACCCCTCTTCTGCATGGCCTCCTGAGGGCCAGGCCCATTCCGGGGTGGGGGGTGCTCATGGCGGCCAAGGGCGGGGCGCCCTGAGGTGCTGGTGTCCCTACTGGGAATCAGGTCTTCACTGCTGAAGCTCTCAGACCTGCCGTGGAGCTGGTCAGAAGAACCTGGGAGTGGGGGTGGGGGGACAGGGGAAAGTGACAGGGGCAGTGTCAGACTCCCTCCAGTCGGCTCTGAACCACCTCTTGCTTAAGCCAGTAAAAGAGAACCCTGCACTCCCTTTCCCAGGCTAAGAAGCTGGCTCTTAGCATTCCATCCTGGCGTTAAACCGGAGAGCAAGGGGCTAGTTAGCAGCAGACCCGGCTGAACGCACATATTACCATGCATAAGAGCCAGGGCCCAAGCCCCTGGCCCCACCTGTAATGGGGAAGCTTCACAAACAATGAAGCAGGTCTGCACATGTCTTTTTGTCCCTCTCTCTGTCTCTCCTCCCCTCTTAATTTCTCTCTGTCCTATCAAATAATTTTATTTTTTAAATCACTAAAAGATAATATAAGAAGGCAAGAGAGAGTTCAGTAGGTAGACAAGATGCCCTGCCACACACACACAAGGCCACGGTCCCATCCCAGGCACCACAGATAGCACCGGAGGAAGCTCCATGGATGACAAGAGTCGTGCTTAGTGTCTCTCCCTCTCTACCTATCTTTCATGGGCTTTCTCTATGCCACACATCTAAGCAGACAGAATGAAACGGGCTGGGTAGGAGAGGACGTTTGGTGATAGCACACAGCCACAAGACCCTGGGTTCAATCCCTGGCACCACATTAATGAGACGATCAAAACAGAAACAACAGTAACAACATGCTGAAAGCAAAGGCTGCCTCACCCTTCAGGTGCAGAGGTGAGCTGTCACTGGATGCATTCCGACTGTTCTCCAAGCTCCCCGGTCGCGACACTGCAGGGAAATGCAGCGGTCAGCCCTCAGGGCCTGCAAGGACCAGGGCCATCCCTGCACTGCACTATTGGTGGAGTCAGGTCCGAGCCCATGCCACCCACACTGACCACTCACCGTACTGCCGGTGGCCACCCAGTTCAAGCTCCAGGGACTGCTCACACAGGCTGTCGTCTGAATTATAGCCTGTGGTAAAGTCAGATGGGTGAGTCACTTTCCCGAACATTCTAGGGAAACCCAGGCCCTTGCCTGCTACTGGGCTTGGGCAGCATCTGGCTCCTGAGGAGAGAGGAGTGCCTAGCTCATGCCCTCGGGACAGGCCTCCTCTGTACCTCACTTCTGCAGGAACAGTCCTTACACTCTCAACTCCTGTTGTATTTAATGCTAAATTTCACTGCCTGGGCAAAACGGACTAGAGCAGGGTGCTCTGGAGGCTACAGAGAGAGTGCTCCTTCCCAGCTCCTCAAGACCAGGCAGGGTTTCTGCACCCCAGAGAAAACTGGGGAGACAGCCAGTAAGCACACAACCCTGGACATACAGCAGGAAGTGGCCACTGCCCCCAGCGTCTGGCTAGACACCGAGGGAGAGTCCCCCCCCCCCCCCCGCCCACTTGGGAATGACAGGGACCCTCTGCCGGGTGAGCCATCTCATCTATTTCTGTCTCTACGCCTGGCGTCATGGGCTCTGCACCTTGGAGCCTCCCCACAGGTGTCTCCCCACCCTCAATCTTCCTCTGAGGTTTGTCAGGTAACAGGAGGTGCGCTTTGCTCTCAGCCCGAGTTGTGAGCCCTGGGAACAGAGGGATTGTGAGCTGTGGACTCACCTCTGGTGCGGCCCAGGGTTCGAGCTCCGGGTGTGGAAACAGGAGGGGTGGTGACAGCTGAGCAGGTCCGAGAGCTGGGCTCCAGGGATCGGGGACGTGTGGCCAGCTCAGCAGGAACCTCTGCAGGGTCCAGGCTGCCTCCATGAGGGGATCCCCGCTTGGACTTTAGGTCCCCAGGTCCTGGGCAGAGAGAAGCGTTGAGAAATGGGGTGGCAATAGCTCCCTGTGGGGAAGCCTGACAGTGAGACAATGGCAGAGCACATGGACAGACAGACAGATGGGATGGACAGATGGACGGAGCACAAGGACAAAGCTGGGCTACAGGGCCTCTGAGGCTGAGCTTTCAATAGTGGGAGCCCAGAAGCAGGTCTGGGGGGGCGAGGTCAGCTTTGTGTATAGCAGAGGAGACTGAGCCCTAGAGGCCAGTCAATGTCAAGGACCTGGGTTCAAGCCCCTGTTCCAACTGCAGGGAAGAAGCAGATGCCTCTTCTTTCTCTTTCTCTAATTCCCCTTTCCCTCTCAATTTCTCTCTACCACTGTCCAAATTTTTAAAGAGACAATAAAATGGTGACAATCCAACATTCTCCCCCACAGGACAACCTGTCCCAAGACCTGTTTGGAACTCCAAGTTCCAGTTTAAAAAAAAAAAAAAAAAAAAAAAGGCTGATGACATAGCTCACCTAGGAGGGTGCCTGCTTGGCCATGTGTGAGACCCAGGAGCCCTGGCTTGCCACATAGGAGAGCCCTAAGGCACTGGGGTGGGGACTGGGAGAGGGAAAGAAGCTTCAGTGCTGTGACAGCTCTCGTGTGTATGTGTGAGAGAGAGAGAGAGAGAGAGAGAGAGAGAGAGAGAACAAACTGGCCTTTGTCCCAGAGATGCAAAGATAAAAAGAAAAAGAAATCCCAGCAGATCATTTTAGGACCATCCAAGATCTAATTGTGGCCCCTGCCCCCACACTCAGACCCTGCCTCCTGCCAGCTGGCCACGATCGAAGAGAGGCCAGAGGTGTCCAAGCCACATGCCAGTCACTGTCTCTCCCTGGTGAGACTCCTGTGAGAACTGGCTTGACCTCGTCTGCAATCTCTCACTTTATTTCCTCCTATAAACAGGTGCTCTTGGCAAAACCCAACAAAACTCTGTATTAAGAAGCATAAAAAACAAACAAAAAAAAAAGACATACCCCAGGCCCCAGCTGGGAAGGGGCTGTGCTCTCCCAGCTTGGTCACTGCCAAGTGTAAGGCCGTGGGAGCGCCTGAGAGCATCAGTACAATGTCCTCCAGCCCCCAGCTAAGGCTGTGGACTGCCAAGATCCAGACCCCCACAGAGAACCGCTGCCCTCCCCACAGGGTCTTGATTCATTGTGAAGGTTAGTTGAGCACTCCACTCTTTCAACTAGAACCCAACGGCAGATCCGGGTTTGAAAGAGAACCTTGATGAGAAGCAAGGCTGAGGTGTGGGGAGGTTAAGTTGGACAGGCCTCCAGCAGGCTAGGGGACAGTGGGCAGGACAGGCAAGGGGATAACACATATCTCACAGCATGCGGGGGATGCCCCAAGAGTTAATGCCACGTCTGCTGACCCCTGACACAGAATGAGTCTATCTCCATGGTTACCCCATCTTACTCTCTTTGCTTTGCCATCTCCCCACCCCCACCCCCAGGCAGGCCACACAACCAATATTTCTTTCGGAGCAAGGTTGAGCAGAAGTCAAGAGTGTGGAGTAACTGCAGGTGAGTCATGGGATGACAGGGACAAATGAAGGCAGAAGGCATGCCAGCAGCTAACAGCCTCCCGGACTGGCTCTGTCCCTGCACTGGGTTTTCATTCTGTTCTGTTTTCTGCTCTCCTGTTTTTGTGTCGAGCTCCAGCATCCAGGGGCTCCGAGCCCTGTCATAAGCACAGTCATAAGCTCCTTCACTGGCCAGACTGGGGCCAGCGACGTGGATCCGATCATCTAAACTGCCTGAGTGGAGCGATGATGCATCACAGCTACAGAAGGGCTGGGGGACGCAAGCCAGGGACTGGGCGCTCGGACACAGCAAGCAGCCAGGGGGGCAGAGGCAGCGGGCTCCAGTCCAGCCGCTGCAGAGCAAGTCTCAGAAGAGCCAGTATTTTAGATAGCAGTGACTGACTGGTTTTGCTCTACACACAGGGGCAGGGTGTGACACACAAGCCTGCAGGTGCAAGGGTGGGGGGACCCCAACAAAGCCACCAGACTTACTCAGCACGGTCATCCGAGCTCAAGGACCTGTGCACGGGGCCCCCAGTCCCCTGTCACTGGGCTGCACTGGAGGGACGATCAGAATTGGCAGGAAGGACTCATCTTCTCTCTGGGGGGAGACTGGGGTCCACTCTGGCTACTTTAGGCTTAGAACTGGGGGTGGGGGGCTCACAATGAGACCCCGGTGCCTTTGGGTCCTGTTGCACTTTGGTTTTCGTTTGGTGTTTGTTGACGTTTCAGAAATGAAGGAGGAGATACAATGGAGATACCGGATTGTTGGGGGGGGCGGGGAGGTAGGAGGAAGAAGGGGGTCAGAAATCTCCGATTTCTGAGAGAGGGAGGTGCTCGTTAGCAGAGGAGGGGATGTCAGAGGAAGACCAGAACCGCAGGCGTTTAGAGAGAGCTGGGTGGGCCGACGAAGGCTTGTCCTTGTCCTTGCTTTTGCTTCTCAAAAAGGGACTCTTTTTGCGCTGAGTCACTAAAGGGTTATCACCCGGAGCACCCGAGAGAGGGAGGAAGAGAACAAATGAATGAATGAACAAACGAGCAAATGAAATGAATGACAGCAAACGACTCTAGATCAGCTACATGGACTGAGGAACCTGGCATCTCATCCTTCCCAGGAAACAGGGAGCCAGAGTGAGCGTGCAGCAAGTCTCTGGTGCCAGACCCATGTTATCGGCATGCAGAAGCTGGGTGCCCACACCCCCCACTCTCACAGAGAGCACAGCTCCCCCAAGGAAGACAGCAGCTCAGGCTTCCAGTTTCTGCTGTCCAGTTATTAAAAGCAAATGCTTCTTTTTTAAAAAAGACATTTAAAAATATCTATTTATTTACTTGATGGAAACAGAGAGACACCTGCAGCATTGCTTCACCGCTCTTGAAGATTCCCCCTTGAATGCTTCTTAATCTAGGGCTTTCCTGCTCACCTATTCTAACAAGCTCCCTGAAAGTGTGGTCCAGTGGTCAGTCACTAGTCCTATTCAGAGAGCACAGAAACACGAAGTGCTATGTTTCCAGCCTGCTGTCTTGGAAGTCTACCAGAATTACAGGAATCATTTTCTATATCTGAAACCACCTCTGGGAGCTGGAAAATGGTAGAATGTGCACCATCCTCTGTGTGAGAACCTGGGTTTGATCCCTGAGGCCACATGGGAGCATAGTGGATGGCAGGGGTGGCGGCTGTAGAGAAGCTCCAAGAATAATGGAGTGGTGCTGTGGTCTCACTCCTCTCTCCTCTCAAAAAAAAGAGGAGAAAACTGGCCTGGGTTTGCTCCCTGTATCACAGGTAAGGAAGGCATGTCTCTCCTTCATAAAATATGTAATAAAGCCAGGAGGCGGCACAGCGGATAAAGCACTGAGCTCTCTAGCATGAAGTCCTCAGTTCATTCCCAGCATCATATGTGGCAGAGTGATGTTCAGGTGCATTCCATTCCCCCCTCTCTCCCTCACACATTCTCATTAATAAATTTTAATACAGAATATAATATTCAATATATATCCCAATATTATATTGCATATAAGACATATATTAATATAGTATGTATCATATAACACAACATATCGTAATATATATATATATATATATATATCCGCAACATACATATAGTTGTCAAAAAAAATCATGATTTTGTTTCTCTCTTTTGAATGCTTTTTTAAAAAAATTTATATTTATTTATTTATTCCTTTTGTTGTCCTTGTTGTTTTATTGTTGTAGTTATTATTTATGTCATCATTGTTGGATAGGACAGAGAGAAATGGAGAGAGGAGGGGAAGACAGAGACGGGGAGAGAAAGACAGACACTGCCTGTGAAGCGACTCCCCTGCAGGTGGGGAGCCGGGGGCTCGAACCAGGATCCTTACGCTGGTCCTTGCACTTTGCGCCGCGTGCGCTTAACCCGCTGTGCTACCGCCCGACTCCCTTGAATGCTTTTTTAAAAAAATATTTATTTGTTCCCTTTTGTTGCCCTTGTTGTTTTATTGTTGTAGTTATTATTGCTGTTGTTATTGATGTCGTCGTTGTTAGATGGAACAGAGAGAAATGGAGAGAGGAGGGGAAGACAGAGAGGGGGAGAGAAAGATAGACACCTGCAGACCTGCTTCACCGCCTGTGAAGCAACTCCCCTGCAGGTGGGGAGCTGGGGGCTCGAACCGGGATCTTTAATCCAGTCCTTGTGCTTTGCACCACCTGCGCTTTACCTTGAATGCTTTTTTTTATTATTACCTTTATTTGTTTATTGAATAGAGACAGTCAGAAATTGAGAGGGAAAGAGGAAATAGAGAGAGAAGAGAGGAAGAGAGACACACTGCTTCACTACTCGCAAAGCTGTCGCCTTGCAGGTGGGGACCAAGGGCTCAGACCTGGGTCCTTGTGCATTTTAACAGGGACACTCAAGCAGATACACCACCACCGGCCCCTATTTTTCTATGCCACAATGTATTGTGACTTTTCCAGCAACCCAATAATCAGTCAATTAGTTAGAAATGTTGTGCTGAGCTGGCTCAGTAGTGAAGCACATGCATCAGGCTCAGGGTTCACTCCCAAATATCACATTAAAAAAAGTATATATAGGGGGTCGGGCGGTGGCGCAGTGGGTTAAGCGCACGTGGCGCAAAGCGCAGGGTCCCAGGATCCCAGTTCGAGCCCCCGGCTCCCCACCTGCAGGGGAGTCGCTTCACGGGCGGTGAAGCAGGTCTGCAGGTGTCTATCTTTCTCTCCCCCTCTCTCTGTCTTCCCCTCCTCTCTCCATTTCTCTCTGTTCTATCCAACAACAAAGCAACGTCAACAATGGCAATAATAACCGCAACGAGGCTGCAACAACTAGGGCAACAAAAAGGGGGAAAAAATGGCCTCCAGGAGCGGTGGATTCATGGTACAGGCACCAAGCCCAGCAATAACCCTGGAGGAGAAAAAAAGAAAAAAAAAGTATATATATATATATATGTGAATATGATGAAAACACCTTTTTTAACACCAAAAAAAAAAAAAAGCCCTCAGTGCTAAAGGATCATTATTTCCTTTGAGATCTCTTAAATGTTCTCGACTCACAATCCTGCTCTTCTTGACCTGTAAATTAAAGGGTTGAATAAAAGCCGAGCTGGTCTAACTTTCTAAAAGCCACAGAGCCTGTTTCTGACTCAGGAGTCAAATGGATCAGGAGGTCTCGAAACTTTACATCAGGCTCAACCTGACGCTGTTAACTGGCTACGGAAGAAGGGCAAATGCTAGAAGAAGAATGGATCAGGAAGCTGTTATTTCTCCCTTCACAGCATCCCCTGGTGGCCGGAGTTCACACCACACAGCTCGAGAAGACAAGTTGCAGCTGGGACACTCTTGAAGCATCTCTGGGGACCCAAAGGCTCCACTTGGAAGCAGGAGATGGAGGGGCTGGGAGTCGGGAAAGGGCTACACCTGTCAGGCCTCTTTTAGCTCTAAAAGGAAGGGGCTGGCGGTCCTCAACCAACTTCACAGGGAGCCAGAAAGAGGGATCCAAGCAGGGGGGTGAGCTCCACAATGCTCAGGGGAGCCACAGCTGAGCTGACCCCCCAGAGTACACCCCTCCCTGCAGCCTCCCTGACACCTGGACTCTGGGCCGGTCAGCATGGCAGTCACTGCTAGCCAGGCAGCGTGGGGCAGGAGGCCACTCCTGCAAGCAGCTCATCTTGCTGCCCCACCTCCTTCTCATCCCCAGGGGTGCCATTTCCGGGGCTGGGGGGCACCACTGAGGGGTGTTTGGCCTCAGCTCTGGTCCTGAGCAGCACTGAGGGGCCATGCAGCCTCCACCTAGTGACCTCTGTGACCCAGCGCAATGCAACACAGCCGGAACCCCAGCCACCACCCCCAAATGCCAACTGGCACCCCCAGGGAAGGAAGCAGCCCAGGCCCCGGGCTCTGGGGCAGCTCAGCCAGACACAGAAGGCCCAGCTGCCACTCACAAAGGCAGAGTGGGCACACCAGGGCTGCCTGGAGAGAGGTCTCCGCAAGCAGAAACTGCCCAGTGCAGCTGAGGCCCCTGCAGAGCCGCCCTCTGTCAGTCTGACAAGCACACAAACGCTCAGGGATATGAGGGGCTGGGCTTGTCTCTGGGGTCTGAGTGGAAAACAGCCTTGGGGCCGGGGAGGAAGAAGTCCCAGGTTCAATCCTCAGCACCAGCCAGAGGCAGAGCTGAGCTCTTTTCTGGCCAAATAAATAATAAAGGGGCAAGGTGGTGGCATACCTAGTTGGCACAAGGACCTGGGTTCAAGCCCCCCAGTCTCCACTTGCAGAGAAGTTTCATGTGTGAAGCAGTGTTTTAGGTGTCTCTTTCCTTAATGATTTTCTTTAACTAATTTATTTATTATAAATAAGAGAGAAATTGAGAGGGAAGAGAGAGATAGAGAGGGAGACAGAGAGACACACCTGCAGCACTGCTTCACAGCTGGTGAAGTTTCTCCCATGCAGGTGAAGACCCGGGACTTGAACCTGGGTTTAAGGTGCACCACCACTGGCCCCGGGTGTCTCTGTTTCTCTCTCCCTCTCTATCTCTCCTTCCCTCTCAACTTGTCTCTGTCTCTATCAAATCAAAAGAAAATAATAATAACGAACAAATGATGTCATTTGTGGCTACTGGAGTCCCGACAACTGTGGCCTGTGTGGTAAATGATATATCTACAATGACAAGTGGTTACAGGACAGCAGTGGCACACCAGACCGCTCTGCGCTTCCTACACGGCTTTGAGTACTGCTAAAGGCAGCGTGTGCATGTGCTAACATCCCCCACACCCCTGCAAACACTTGTGCCCCCCTCACCTCCCTGCCCCCTCCAACGCCCTGGAAGTCATGCTCCCCTACCTTTGCCCGGGGTTTCTCGCTCTTCTGCACAACTGGAGGCTGTGGGGGTGTCGGGGTTCTCTGGCCCGAGAGCCTGAGCAGCGGGCGGGGGGTTCGTGTCTGGGGACTCGGGCTGCCACGGAGGGCTGTCCACAGTAGACTTGAGGCGCTCTCTTGAACCTTCTTTCTTTGGCTTGATGAGCTTGACTAGGGCTCTGGCCCCAATCCAGTGGTTCTTCCTGGGGAGGATCAGAGTCTCAGGGCACCACCAGCCTGGGGCTCATACAGTCCCCACACATGGGCTGGGATGTCCACCTCAGCTTGGGAAGCTGAGCTGTGGAACGAGGGTTCACATGGTGACTTTACCAGCACTGGGAGCATCACATTTGAGATTCAGGAGGGAGGTGTCTGCCCAGGGTGGCAGAAACATGCCCCGTGACAGAAAAACACACCAGTCTCTCGGAAAAACAGAACTTTAAACTCAGCCACTAACTTGGAGGGTTTGGTTTTGGTCTTAAGAGGGTGGCGTGTATGCCAGGGATTAAGCCCAGGGCTTGAGACATGCAAAACGGGTGTTCTACCACTGAGGCAGTTCCTCTGCTTCTAGATTACCTGTGCAAGAGAAAAGAGGTGATTTGGGACCGGGCAGTGGTGCACCCAGTCGAGTACACGTGCTACAGTGTTCAAGGATCTGGGATCAAGCGCTCACTCCCCACTTACAGGAGGGAAGCTTCACAAGTGATGAAACAGGACTGCAAGTGTCTCTTTTTTTCCCTTTCTGTCTAACCTTTCCTCTCAGTATCTGACTATCTCAAAATTAATAATATAAAACAAAACATAAGTGATGCTTGCTCCTCTAAGGTGTGTTTATGCGGAACCTTTCTGGCCAAATACCCTCGTAAAAGAAGGGGGGGTCACGTCTCAGTTTAATGCTCGGCAACACACATAAGTCAAGATGTAAACAATGAGGGACAAAAAATAAAATAATAAAGTAGGGACAGAGAAACTTCAGTGGTGTGTGTGTTATGGACACAGACCCCTATAATTTTGTAATTGCCATGTGCACAGCCTCAGGCCTAAGCCCAGCCCCCACCACACCACAGGAGGAAGAAGAGAAGAGAGACACCACAGTACGGCTCCATCATGCCCAGAGCTCCCGTCGGTGCTGTCCACAGTACTCCCATATGGTGTTAGGGCTCGAACCCAGGGCCTCAGGCATGGAAAAACACATGCTCTACTGGGTGAGCTATTTTGAACCCGGAGACCAAAGACAGTCTCTGCAGCTGCGTGGGTCACCCGGCACTGACTGGCCTGAGCTCATGGGACAAGCCGGACCACAGAGTCTGGGAGGTAGAAGACATGAGCAGGCCCGTGCCGAGGCAGATGCTGCGGGCAGAGGAGACCCAGATCGCTGGCCACTGTGCCCCCTCATCAGCCCTTAGAACTGAACTTACTTCTTGGGAGCGGGGTCATAGAATTTGTACTGGTCCATGATTTTCTCTTCCAGCTTTTCCTTGTGTCTCCGGAGGGCGTTTAACTTGTCTCTGTGAACCAGGGAAAAGAAGAGCGTCAGTCCCCTTGTATGGAATGCGACCGACCACTTGGCATCACTCCAGCCTGAGGCCTCTGTTAATCTGGGATCCGGACCTCCTGGTCACTTCTGGTCACTCCTGGGCACTGTGTCACCAAGGAAGCAGGAAGCATCTGCCGGGTGCCCGAGAGGCCCCGAGGCTCAAGGAGACTTGTTAAACTGCCAGGCTCCCATCAAAGGGGGGTGGGAGAGACGGGGGCCAGAGTTCAGACCAATGCAAGCAGGATGACCAGGCTAGGAGCCTCCCCCAGCGCTCCACCTCCCGCCCCAGCCTCCTCAAGGCCTTCCGCACCTGAGCACCTGCAAGTCCCCAACCCGGGCTGTCTCCTCCCCACCATGTCTCAGCAACACACTCCAAATCCCACATCCCGCCCCTCCCACCTTGCATGGCTCCGTGCATCCCTGTCACCCCATAGCTCCTGGTGTGTGCACTTTCCACGCCTGCCCTTTAGACAGCGGGGGGACCACAGCCCCAATACCTCACTCTCCACACAGCTCCAGGGAACAGCAGCCTCTCTGCCCCAGCCCTCCCTGGCACTGTCTCCCTAAGACACCTGCCTGCTGGGGTTTTAGGGGAGAGCCGAACTCCCAAAGCCACTCGAGAGCTTCCAGCAGTGGGCAGTGCCTTGGGAGAGTACCCAAAGGCCACCTGCAGAAACCCACGCCTGGCCCTGGGGGACACAGCAAAGCACCTGCAGTGACACAGCCTCCCACCAGGCTGGGCCTAGAGGGCGGGGCGGGGCGTGAGCTCACATGTACTGCTTCTGCTCCTCGTGGTACTGCTCCTTGCTCTCCAGGTTCTGCTCCAGCAGCATCTGGTTCTGCTGGCTCAGCAGCTGGATCTGGCTCAGGAGGTGGTGGTTCTCCTCCTCCAGGTTCCCCTTGAGGCGGGACAGCAGCTGGAACAGAGCAGCCACGGTGGGGACACTTCCATCAGAGATCCCACGGGCCCAGGCGGGGGGGAAGGGGGGCACTGAGAGGCCTTCAGCCTCATCATGGCAGCTGGAACTCAGGCAGGGCAAATGGCCGCGGTCCCAGGGCAGGTGTCACCAAAACAGCATCTGGGGCACCAGGACCTGCACGTGCTCAGGCCAGCAGGCGCAGCACACGCCAAAGAACAAAAAACGTTGCCAACAACAGGTTGCTTTGAGTTACACAGCCTTTTTCATATTATTAACTAAATGAAGTACGTTATTAAAATTCACCCCATTTCTTTTTTTTTTTTTAATCTTATTCATTTTGGATAGAGACATAAATTGAGAGGAAGAGAGACACCTAGAGCAGTGCTTCACTGCCAATGGGACCAGAAGCTTCAACGCAGGTCCTAGTACACTGGATGTGCCACCACCTGGCCCCAATGTCAATTTTTTCCTTTGTAATATGTTTACTTTAGCTATTTTTTTATTTAAAATAGGAACAGAAAAGGGGGGGTCGGTCCACAGCACTGAAGCTTCCTTCAATGCAGTGAGGGCTAGGTTTGAACCTGGGTCGCATAAAGGCCAAAGCTGGTTTTATCAGCTGTGCCCGTCTTTTAAATTAATTTACTTTCCTCAGGCAAGAGTGCGCGTGTTATAAGAAAAATAGCAACATTCTCCAATATGTGAAGAAATTCAATGAGAGAAAAGTTGCTGCAGAGTGAATAAAATATACATCACTGCAAAGTGGATTTTAACCTGTGTAAGAAGCACGGCAAATAAAAATGCACACGCTAAAGGGAGACGGATATCTGCAGATGACTGCTGGTCAAAAGCAACGCCTACCCACCATTTAACAATTTTTTATAAATATTTATTTACTTGGCAGAGAACAATCAAAAGGGAAGGGGGAGGGAGAGAGACAGAAAGGCACCTTCAGCCCAGCTTCACCACTCATGAAGCTTCCTGCAGATGAGGACAAGGAGTCTGGATACTTGAGCAGGGAATTGTGAACTCAATCAAGTGCGCCACTGCCTGGCCCTGAAAGACCCCGCCGCACACACACACCCAAAGCAGCATTCAGCTCCAGCTCATAGTGAGTCCAGTGAGCACCATTTTCTGTAGTAGCCATGCATCGAAACAGCAACCTCAGGCATGCAAGGCATATGCTCTACTGCATCAACCACCTCCAGGCTCCACTCTTGTTTTGTTTGGTTTTTGTTTTTAAATGCAACACAGGAGACTGAACTGAGGGGCTATGTGCAGTGGTGATAGCACTAAGCGACCCTCTAGGCCTGAATTCTATATTCTCTATCTTAGAGAGAAAGTGAAAAGATAGAGGAGACACAGCACAGCTCTACCATCCACTGAGCTTCCCCTGGTGCTGTCCGTAGTGCTCCATATGGTGCTGGGGCTTGAACTCAGGACCTCATAGTCAACTCTACTGCTGAGTCAATTCACAGACCCCGCTCTTATTTCACCTTTGAAGTGTGGCCGCTAGAAAAAATGTAATCATGTCTGTACTCCACTTCTACAGGACAGTTCAGTTCTGCTCTCAAAGAGAGTCAGCACACCTTTCTCAGGAAAACGCAGATAGCAGTTTGTGCAAGTACTCAGTCTGTTCCCACAGCAAAAAGCAAAATAAGATATAAAATAAAGCCCCAAGTGAACGTGCAGGTGTGCCGCTCCAACACACCACTGCCAGCGGCATATAAGTGTCCAGTCATTTCCACTTGCCATAAATTCTTTTTCTTCCAGGTGCCTGCATTGTTGAAACATGTTGTTAACAGCTACCTGCAACTCACAGACTGTAAAAAGAGGCCAGGCATACCTGTGGGCCGCAAGGAGCCACCCCCTGATCTAGAATGTCACTGGTTGGCAGCACAGGCTAATAATCTGAGATACTGGCTCCAGGCAGGCTGAGTCCCAAGCCATCAGCTGCCCCAACATGCAGCTACGAGGGGAGGGGGCCAGGCCCCACACCAGGACCATGGCCTCAGGCCCCAGTGGGCTTTTTCCCAGCATCTGAGTGCCCTGGGCCACTGTATTATCACCTGGGGTAATAACACAGGGGGCTGGGGGGCTGTTCAACAGACTTGAGTGCTGGATACACAGGCTCTGAAGTCTGGGGGCCTGGGGTGGGACCTGCTGTTGTTCTCGCCAGCAAGGACAAACAAGCAAGGACAGGTCAGCCTCCGGGCCTCTGGCTTCCATGGCCTCCTCAAGCCGTGCCCTTCCCACATGCCCAAGACCTGCTCACCTCACAGTGATTGTCCAGCTTGGTCATGGACAGGTCCATGGCCTGGTGCTGTTCCTTGAGCTGGTCGAAGCGGGCCTGCCAGCGGTTCAGCTCCAGCTGTGCGTTGTTGAGCGAGGTCTTCAGCTCCTTAGTGTGGGCGTGCAGCTCCTCGTACTCCCCCTTCAGCTGGCCGTGCAGGAAGCTAACCCTGCAGCGAGAGAGCCAGTGGGGTCAAGGCGCTGAGGGGGCCACTCGACACACAGGCACTACCTCTTTGGGCCTCAATTTTAACATGTGTGGAAATGGGGGAGTTGGCAAGTCAGTGGTTCTCGAACTGTGTCCTTTGGGACTCTACAGGGTACCCCTGACACTCCATATTGGTCCAGGCAGGGACTCTACAGGGTACCCCTGACACCCCATACTGGTCCAGGCAGGGACTCTACAGGGTACCCCTGACACCCCATATTGGTCCAGGCAGGCTCAGACATTAGAGGTTTAATGTCATTATTTCTTTTGTCTCAGGCTTTGGTATAGTGGTATACTTAAAAAAAAAAAAAGGCTCTGATGCAAAAAAAATAAATAAATACAATATTTTAAATATTGAACCATTTAAAAAATGAACCAATTTGCCACTGGAGAAGCAATTAAAGAAACCAGAACTCCCACCTTCTGCACCCCATGAAGAATTTGGGTCCAAACTCCCAGAGGGGGAAATGTTAGGTAAAGATGAGCAGTGGGTTCTGAACTACAGCTCCATCAGGACCCAGAGAGAGTAGAGTAGAGTAGAGGCCACTCAGAAGTAGTAGGTATGACTTAGAAAGAAAAAGAACCACAGAAAAATGGACAAATATATATTAATATAGATAGTTACAGAAATCATATCATCCCATATCTGTGATCTTGGGAGAACTAATACAGTTTCCAATGGAGGGAAATGGGACACAGAACTCTGACGGTGGGAAAGATGTGGACTTATACCCCTATTACCTCATAGTTTTGTAAATCAATATTAAATCACTAATAAAAATTTTAAATAAATACATGAATTTTCACTCCACCTGTGTAAATTAAATAAAACTGAAGAGCAGTATTAAAAAAAAAAAAGAACTGGGGCCAGGCAGTAGCACACCGGGTTAAACACACATGGTGCAAAGCACAAGGACCAGTGCAAGGATCCCAGTTCGAGCCCCCAGTTCCCCACCCGCAGAGGAGTCGCTTCACAAGCAGTGAAGCAGGTCTGCAGGTGTCTATCTTTCTCTCCCCCCTCTCTTGATTTCTCTTTGTCCTATCCAACAACAACGAAAGCAACAATAGCAATAATAAAAGCAACAACAATGATAAACAACAAGGGCAACAAAAAAATGGAAGAAAAAAAAAAAAGAACCAATCTGAGGAGTGGGTGGTGGCACATCTGGTTGAAAGCATTTTGTTACCATGCACAAGAATCCGAGTTCAAGCCCTTGGTCCCCACCTGCAGGGGAGGGCAGCTTTAGGAGAGGTAAAGCAGGGCTGCAGGTATCTCTCTTTTCCTCTTCCTAACTCCCCCTTCCCTCTCAATTACTCTCATCTATATCCAAAATAAATAAAAATAGTTTTAAATAATCCATTTTATTTAAAAAAACGGAATCAATTTGATATCTAAAATTCCACATCTCTCCCCAACTCTCGGGACTTCCCAATTCCAAGTTCCTTTCTTTTTTTCAAATTTTATTATCTTTATTTATAGGATAGAGACAGCCCGAAATCAAGAGGGTAGGGGAGATAGAGAGGGAGAGAGACAGAGACACCTGCAGCCCTGCTTCACCACTTGTGAAGCTTTCTCCCTACAGGAGGGGACTGGGGGGCTTGAACCTGGGTCCTTGAACACTGTAACATTGTGTGCTCAATCAGGTGCATCACCGCCCACCCCTCCAAGTTCCTTTCTAACTTCACTCCTGAGATAAAGATGAGGTGCTTGGGAATTCAGTGGTAGCGCAGCAGGTTAAGCACATGTGGTGCAAAGCTCGAGGACCTGCATAAGGATCCCGGTTCGAGCCCCCAGCTCCCTACCTGCAGGGCAGTCGCTTCACAAGCAGTGAAGTAGGTCTGCAGGTGTCTATGTTTCTCTCCCCCTCTGTCTTACCCTCCTCTCTCCATTTCTCTCTGTCCTATCCAAAAGCGACGACATCAATAACAACAACAATAACTACAACAACAATGAAAGACAACAAGGGCAACAAAAGGGAAAATAAATAAATAAACAAATCTTAAAAAAAAAAAAAAGACGAGGAGCTAGGGGATTGTATAAATGCACCGAAATGGTCATTCTGTAATAACTATTATCCATTGAGGTATCTCAGGGAAGATTTTTTTACCAGAATGCTCAAATTATTGGAGGCTTAAGGACATTATCTGAATACCACACTTTGCTTTTTATGTGGCCCACACAGTCTTTTCATTCAGGGGTCTATACATGCAAGATTTCACTGTTTTTTTTCACAGAGAAAGACAGAGAGGGAGGGAACGAGAGAGACATGGAGAGACACCACAGCTTTGGAGCTTCTTACAGGACCACAGTAACCCCCATGTAGTGTGGAGGCTTGAACATGGGCTGCACACATGACAAGGCATTCGCCCTGCCTTACGAACACTAGCTCCTCAGTCGCTCTTCTTTTGCCCACTAGGGTTTTCACTAGGGCTCCACTGCTCCCAGTGGCCTTTCTCTTTCTTCTCTTTTTAAGATTTTTAATATTTATTATTTATTTGTTTCCTTTTTGTTGCCCTTATTTTTATTGTTGTTGTAGTTATTACTGTTGTTGATGTCATCGTTGTTGGATAGGACAGAGAGAAATGGAGAGAGGAGGGGAAGACAGAGAGGGGGAGAGAAAGACAGACACCTGCAGACCTGCTTCACCGCCTGTGAAGCGACTCCCCTGCAGGTGGGGAGCCAGGGGCTTGAACCGGGATCCTTAGGCCGGTCCTTTCGCTTTGTGCCATGTGTGCTTAGCCTGCTGCGCTACCGCCTGACTCGCGGCCTTTCTCTTTCTTATTGGCAATAGAGACAAGAGAGAAGCAGAGAAGGAGAGGAGAGAAAAAGGCACCAGCAGCACTGCCCCACAACTCCTAAAGCTGCCACCTACAAACACACCAGTGGGTACTAGGGGCTTGATCCCAGGTCCTAGTGCCTGAAACATGTGCACTCTACCAGGTGAGCCACCACCCAGGCCTTGTGCACACACCTTGCTGTTGAGCACCACCTGGCCTGGTGGGTACTGCATGTTTCTGAGAGAGAGAGAGAGACCGTAGCACGGCTCCACCATCCTGGGGCTCTGTCTGCCTCTGTGCTCAGTGCTCCCGTGTGGTGTCAGGGCCAGAAACCCAAAGGCCTTGGGCAAGAGAGGCGGTGCTCTGTCTGCTCAGCCACATCCCAGCACCTGAGGTGTGTTTCAAGCAGCCAACTCACCACCCAAAAAAAAAACCACAAGAGACTCTGTGAAGATGCCACCTGTGTGAGGGAGAAGCTGAAAATAGGTGGCTGCTGGCACCTTGCCCCACCACCGTGTCTCTGTGGAAGTGGCCTGAGCACAGCTGGGGTTGTAAGGGGTAGCATATGGATGGAGTCATCGAAATCTATGAGGAACAGGGACAGCTAGCTCCTGCTCTGTCACCTGCCGTGTGGCTTATGTGGGACAGTGATTGTGCAGTGCCTGATGTATCCTTATCACAAGGGTGGGTGCCACCAGGCTCAGCGATGCCCTGTCCCCAGGTGTCCTGGGTCTTCTGCCCCAGCATGTCCAGGAAACCGAACGGGCCTGGCCTGTGGCGAGGTGGAGCCCCTGGGCCCAGCTCACCTGTCCAGCTCCACCCGCAGCCTCTGGTTCTCGCTGGCCGCCAGGGCACGGCTCGCCTGCTCCCGCTGCAGTGCCTCCCGCTCGCTGCCCAGAACCTTCTCCAGCTCGTCCAGCTCAGCCTTGTGCCCCAGCAGGGCCTCGTGCCTGGAGGCAGGGGGAAGACACAGACATGCCTGCTGGAGACCACCCAACCACCTCTCCCGGGGCCTGCACACCCCGCCCCTGCAAGCAGGAGTCTCTGGAACTCCCCTTGGCCAGGCAAAGGGGACAATGGAAAGATAGATCCAGGGCAGCCCTGGGGACCCTCTCTCTTACCAGAGGCTAGAACCCCCTTGTTCCAGCCTGCCATATCTCCTTGGTCCCTATCTTTTTTTTTTTTTATAGAATAGAGACAAAGATAACATGAGGGGAAGATAAGGAGACAGAGACACGTAGTCCAGGAGGTGGCACAGTGGTGAGTCACTGGACTCTCAAGCGTGAGGTCCTGAGTTCGGTCCCCAGCAGAACACGTACCAGAGTAATGTGTGGTTCTTTCTCTCTCTCCTCCTTTCTCATTAATAAATAAAATATTTAGAGAGAGAGAGAGAGAGTGGGAGACCTGAAGCACTGCTTCACCACTCGTGAAGTTCCTCTCTGCAGATGGGCCTACTACAGTCCAGGGAGTGTCTGCCCTCTGTGCCTGCGGTGGGAATGACTACGGGGGGAGGGGGGAGGTAGAGTAGGGGGGTATGGGGTGGATCCCCTGCAGCAGCCAGTGAAGTGTGTCCCTGCCGGGCTGGACAGAGGACCAACAACCAGGGAAGATGCTGGTGTGGCTGGGGGTGGAGCTGTGGTCCATAAGGTGGGAAAGGAGATGAAGCACCAGACTTAAGCACAAGGTCCTGAGTTCGATCCCCAGCAGCCCATGTACTAGACTGATGTCTGGTTCTCTCTCTCTCCTCCTACCTTCCAAATAAATAAACAAACAAACAAACAAATAAAAAATGTTTTAAAAAATGGGAGGGTTCCAGAGCAGCCCCCCCAGAGGATGGCCACTGGAGCAAGGAGGCTGCTTAGGGGTCTGGGAAGCCCTGGGGGGGTGCCCCAGATGAGAGAGGAAAGTGGACGTGTGTGCTAGGGGAGGAGATAGGACGCACCTGTGCCCCCTCCTGCATGCACCTGTCCCCTCACCCACACACCTGTCCCCCAGCTCCTTGTGCTCCAGCTCCAGCGAGCGGTGCAGCGCCTTGAGGCAGCCATGCTGGTGGATGAGGGCCTCATACTCGCAGGACTGGCGCTCATGCAGGCCGCCCAGCTGCTCATGGTCACGCAGCAGTGCCTCGTGGGCAGCCGACAGCATCTCCTGCTGCCGCTGCTGGGCCTCCTGCTCGGCCTCCCGTGCGGCCTCCCGGCTCTGCAGCATGGAGAACTGCGCCGCCAGGGCCGCAGCCTGTGAGCTCAGCGTGGTGTTCTCTACCTGGGGACACGTGCAGAACCATCAGAAAACCAGCTCGATGTGACCCTTCTTCACTTGTTCCCAGGCTGTCACGGCAGGAAGAAACTGATATCCCCTCTTCTCATCTTAACAGAATAAATATTAATTAACCTCATTCATTTATGCAGATTAAAACTATGCTGAAATTCCATCTCCCACCTGAGAGAATGGCTTTCATTCCATCAGGAGAACAGGAAGTGACAGGTGTTGGTGAGGTTGCGTAGAGAAATAGGGACCCTGCTCCACTGCTGGTGGGAATGCAAACGGGTTCAGTCCCTTTGGAAGAATGCATGGGGAGTTCTTAAACAAATAAAAATGGAATTCCCTTATGACCCAACAATACCACTCGTAAGCACTTATCCAAAAGACACTCAAACACTAATGAGAAGGGACATGTGCACCCCTGTGTTCGCAGCTGCACTACTGACAACAGCCACAGTGTGGCAGCAGCCTAGATGCCCATCGACAGATGCCTGGCTCAAGAAGCCATGGGATATATATATACATATATATACTCCATGCAATACTGCTCTGCAATAATAATAAAAAAAAAAAGATGATATTGTGTCTTTTGGAACAAAAAAAAAGGGTGGAACTGGGGGTGATTCTGCTTAGCAAATTAAGTAAAGAGATGAAAGACAACTACAAAATGGTTCATTCATGTGGAATCTAGAGAACTGATACATATGAACTTGCAAAACCAAACAACAGAAGTGAACAAACTGTCTCTAAGACTTTGTGAGACTTCTGTGGTAGAGTTGGGAGGTGGGGGCATAGAACGTGGGTGGTGGGTGTGGTGTGGAGTTGTACTCTATTAATTTTACAATCCTGTAACCCACTATTCATCACAAATTAAAAAAATGACTTAAAAAAAAAACAACTTAACCTCTTTACCTGATAGTTCTTGCCTATTGCCCTGGCCTGTAGGTTATAAAGACAAAAAACTTTCTTTTAGAAACTGCACTCACAACTGATCCTTCATCTCGTCACAAGCTATTAGCCACTAAGAAAGACTACTGGCCACCTTAAAATACACTCACAGCCCACAGCGTTTGCCAGGTGCTCTAAACAGCCCACATGGTGACAATGATCTCCTTCCCTTGTGATGATGAAAAATTCATACTAGTGTAAAAACCACTGTGGGGTCAGGTGGGGTAGTACCTCCAGGGGGTAACCCAGGAGGGAGCGCAGTGGATAAAGCATTAGACTCTCCAGCTTGAGGTCCTGAGATTGACCCCGGCATCACATGTGCCAGGGGGATGCTCTGCTTCTTTCTCTCCTCCTTTTCTCTGACAGTAATGAACAAAGAAAAGGCAAATTTAAGAAAGAAACCTGGCTAACTCTGTTGAACCCAACTCACTGGATGCCAGACCCTCTTTTCCCAGCCTCTCCTAATAACAGCTCAAGGAGTAGATGGTGGGAGACAAGACTGTGTGTGGTCATGTGCTCAGCTACTGAAAGCGGTTTCTAATCCATCACCACTGTCAGAGACCCAAGGCACAGATCACAAAGAGCCTGTTAAAAATGAAATGGGAGGGAGTTGGGCAGTGGTGCAGCAGGTTAAGCACAAGGACTGGCATAAGGATCCCCACCTGCAGGGGAGTCGCTTCACAGGCGGTGAAGCAGGTCTGCAGGTGTCTATCTTTCTCTCCCCCTCTCTGTCTTCCCCTCCTCTCTCCATTTCTCTCCGTCCTGTCCAACAACAACATCAATAACAACAATAATAATAACCACAACAATGATAAAAACAACAAGGGCAACAACAAAAAAATGAAACTGAGATGGGAGGGAGCTCAGAAGCAGGGAGTGTGCCCAGGGCTCATAAAACAAATAAAGCTGGTAGGGTTCCAGGGAGGAAGGGATGATGCTTTGGTCTCTCTCTCTCTCTCTCTCTCTCTTTTTCTCTTTCATAAATAAATAAAAGCTGGGCCACTAAGGTGGCCTACTCAGAAAGAATGTACCCTTTACCATCACACATGAAGGCTCCCGCCTGAGTCATGCAGGAGCGCCGTGAGCAGCACGAGGGAGCTCCCTGGATGGTGGAATGACACTCTCTCCTCTTGCAGTTTCTCCCTCTCTCTCTCTAAAATAAGAGTGACACAGCTGGCCCAGGGAGGCTGGCTGGCATTGGTACCGTGCAGGAGCGAGGCCCCAACCTCAGAGCCCAAGGAGAGCAAGCACAGAATGGCAGAGGAACTTCAGTGGTGAGGGCAATGCAGTTCATGCACACACAGGAGCTGGGAAGCTGCGCTCCTGAAATGTAGGCACCATTGAAATCCAACAGGGCTGACAAAATAGCTCATATTACTGTTTTGCTGTGGGTGACCCAGGTTGGGCCTAGGCCCCACCTCACTGAAGGATGCTTCAGTGCTGTGGCCACTTTCACTCTACTTCTATCTAAGATAAATCAATTAAGTAAATAAACCTTTCTTTAAAGGGGGGGAACTGTAAAATAGCTAATCTGGGTAGTGTGCTGCTTTGCAATGTACATGGCCCACGTTCAAGCCCACCCCCCATCAAAGGCTACTATCTTCTCTCTTTCCCTCTCCCTCTATCTATAATAAAGTAATAAAAGTCAACAATAAATATATATAATCTTGACTTTACCAATAGGTATGGGGCTAGTGAGTCAGTAAAATGATTATGCAAACAACTTTCATGCCTGAGGCTCTGAGCTCCCAGGTTCAGTCCCCAGCACCACCATTAGTCAGAGCTAAGCAGGGATCTGGTAATAATAATAAATTAAAATTATATATAGGCGGGAGTCGGGCTGTAGCGCAGCGAGCGGGTTAAGCGCAGGTGGCGCAAAGCACAAGGACCGGCATAAGGATCCCAGTTCGAACCCCAGCTCCCCACCTGCAGGGGAGTCGCTTCACAAGTGGTGAAGCAGGTCTGCAGGTGTCTATCTTTCTCTCCCCTCTCTGTCTTCCCCTTCTCTCTCCATTTCTCTCTGTCCTATCCAACAACGACAACAACAATAATAACTACAATAATAAAACAACAAGGGCAACAAAAGGGAATAAATAAATATTTTTTTTTAATTTTTTAAAAAAGATAAGAAAATTATATATAGGCATGAAGGGGGCGGGTGGTGGTGCACCAGGTTGAACACTCATATCACCATGCACAAGGACCCAGGCTCAAGTCCCCAGCCCCCATCTGCAGGGGGGAGTTTTGCGAGCAGTGAAGCAGTGCTGCAGGTGTTTCTCTGTCTCACTATCTCCCCCTCCCTTCTCTGTTTCTCTCTGTCCGATCAGAAAAGAAAAATAAAAAGAAATAGAGATGGGAAGAGGCTCAGCAGTTGAGCATATGCCTTGTCTGAGGGAGGCCATGATCGTAAACCCAGGTTCTGTTTAAAAGGAGGGAAGTAAGTTCAAACCAAACAAAAGCAGAGTGAGCATTATGACGGTGCAACAGGGCTCAGCTCTCTCATCCATCAATTTTTGAAAGAGAGAGAACCATCAGCGAACCATCAGCAAGCCACACTCCAAATCCCCCCTCCCCCACCTGGCTCCAGAGTCAGTGCAGGAGCCCCCATTGAAGTTGGGGGTTCCAGAGCTCTGGGAGAGTCTCACCTGCAGCTTGGCGGTCTGTGTCTGCAGCGCCAGCACCTGGGCATTCAAGGCTGAGTTCTGCGTCTCCAGCAGCTGCTTCCCTGCCTGCAGGGCAGCGTTCTGAGGACAGGGATGATCAGTCAGACCCCCTCAGCTGGCGGGGGGGGGTCCTGGGGGCAGAGCCAGGCTCACAGGGTGGA
Source organism: Erinaceus europaeus (assembly GCF_950295315.1). Taxonomy (NCBI): domain Eukaryota; kingdom Metazoa; phylum Chordata; class Mammalia; order Eulipotyphla; family Erinaceidae; genus Erinaceus; species Erinaceus europaeus. The sequence continues at coordinate 6,475,161 of NC_080183.1, read as the reverse complement.
GGGGCACAGTGGGCAAAGTGCCGGCTCTCAAGTGTGAGGCTCTGCGAGTTCAGTCCCCAACAGGTCTCGAGGAGACCTTCACGGACATCCCTCCCTCGCCAAGCCTGGGGATACCCACTCACATTCCGCTCCAGCTCAATGGCCCGGTCAGTCACTCGGAGTAGCTCCAGGGTGGCTTCCTTGTGGCTGGACCCCCAGGCCTCCTTCTCAGGGATACCAGCTGCCACTGTCCCCTTGGGGGGGGTGCAAGAGTCCTGTGGGGGTTTCTCGCCTTCCTGGCTCTGCTGCAAGCGCTCACACTCCTTCTTCAGCTGTGGGGCACAAGGGCACAGGAGTTGGGGTGCAGGGTGGAGCGGGCATCCAGCCCAAGTGGGTGGCTCCGACTCTGGTGGGCGACAAGGAGGGACCCTGCCTTCCCTCTGGGGGTACACAAATCCTCTCTCCAGACAGTCTACTGTTCCTGCCCTAGACACCAGTAAGGGCAGGGACCCTAGCCCGAGTCCCCAGCCCTACTCCCCGACGCAGCTGAGCCTGGGGGAGGTGGCCAGGAGGTGAGAAGACCCTTCTGGACCACTCTGCTCAGGAACCCTTTCTGTTACACAGCCTGGAGCATAGCTGTGTGTACACACATGTGGGCAGCACGTGAACAGGCGCTGTATGTACATGCATGTGGGAAGCATGTGAGCAGGCATGGGCATGTCCTTACCTGCCCCAGGCACCTGTGATTGTCCCAGCAAAAGGGGACCCAGGGGACCCCACGGGCCTCTGTTTAGGTGATCACGGATAAGTCCAGTGGTTCCCATTTCAAGGGACAGGGGGCTTTCTTTTTTTTTTAATTTATTTTTATATTTATTTTATTGATTTATTCCCTTTGTTGCCCTTGTTGTTTTATTGTTGTAGTTATTATTGTTGTTGTCATTGTTGGATAGGACAGAGAGAAATGGAGAGAGGAGGGGAAGACAGAGAGGAGGAGAGAAAGATAGACACCCGCAGACCTGCTTCACCGCCTGTGAAGCGACTCCCCTGCAGGTGGGGAGCCAGGGCTCGAACCGGCATCCTTATGCTGGTCCTTGTGCTTTGCGCCACCTGCGCTTAACCCACTCGCTGTGCTACAGCCCGACTCCCCAACGGGGCTTTCAACTACACCCCCAGAGCACTGCTCTGAGCTACCGCCTCCTCATCCCCTCCCCCCAAGATGTGACTGAAACCAGGGTCTGTGAAGTAGCCACTGAAGAGGGTCCTGGCCATGGCTCCCTTCAGTACCCTGGGCTCATCCTCTGCACCCATGGGGGCTGGGCAGGGGCCCAGTGGCCTGTCCCTGCCCCTGAACTCTCACCGCCTGAAGTTCACTCCGCAGCTGCTGGTTTAAGCCAGCCTTCTCCTCCACCTGGGCCTCGAGCAGCTCAATCCTCTCCTCCTTCCCGGCCAGCGCCGTCTGCAGGGCTGCTTCACTCCTACTCTCCAGAATCCTGTGTTTTCTGGAAAAGATCACGAGGCAGCAATTATGCCTGGCCAGCCCATCCCACCCTCTAGCTCCTGGCCTTCAGCGGCCATGCACCTTCCCCATGAAGCTAGTGCCCACCCCTCTCCCCCCTGCCCCACAGACATGGCTGGACACCTGCAGATGTAATGGGCCGTCTTGAGAGGCCTCGGTGACAGCCTCTCAGAAATGAAGAAACTGAGGTTCAGAAAGGCTAAGCAATGGCCAAGGCCACAGAGCTAAGCAGGTGTGAAGCAGGTGGGCCCAGATTCAAGCCCCCGCCCCCCACCTGCAGTGGGGAAGCTTCGTGAGTGGTGAAGCAGGGCTGCAGGTGTCTCTCAGCCCCCGCACTGCATAAAATAATGAAATTAAGTAGAACAGAGGCCTAGATGCCTTCTTAGTGGACAAGGAGCCTCCTCCCTCCCCTCCCTTGGCATCATCAGAGAGGCTGGGCCAAGCCATGAGCCAGGTAGTTGCCACAGGCCCTTAGTGGAGGTGGAGTCGGATCCGGGTGCGAGCGCCCACCCCAGCCGCCCGGGGAGAGGCTCACGAGTCACTGCTGTTGTCCTCCTGCAGGAGCAGCTCCTTGGAGAGGCCCAGCTTGTCCAGCTCCAGGCCCAGCTTGTCCAGCTCACTACCCAGCTGCTGGCTCCTCAGCTTCTCCTGCACCAGGTCCTGCAAGGACAGGAAGGGAGCCCAGTCAGTGACCCAGACTGGATGAATGACTGTCCCCCAGGTCCAGGCTGCCCAGGGCCTCAGGCTGATCAGGGGGTCTATGGAGGTGGGAGCCATGAACCCTGGGAATGCTCCTTTAAAGGAGAGGGACTGAAGGGCCAGGCAGTGGCACACCTGGTTGAGTGCAACCAAAAAAAATAATAAAAAAAAAAACGCCAGAGGCAAATGAAGACCACCCATGAAGCAAGAAGCTGTTAAATGTCTGTGGCCTTCAGAGCCAGGGCTGTTAGCTCAGCGCTCTAGAGAGTACATACTACAGGTGTGTGCCGCCCTGGGTTCAAGCTCTGGCACCAGAAAGAAGTCACACCCTTCTGTTCATTTCCAAAATGAACTCCTAAGACCATCGACATATTCACGCAGGTTTGCTGGGAAAGATATCCAGTGTCATTTAAGGGGGGGGGGGGACTTGGGGTTAAACTCTTCAGTGGAGCACACACCTAACACGGACGGGTGTGACCCAGCATTCGATCCATATAAAATGACACCACATAGCTGGGTGATGACACCCATTACCACCTGCAAGGACCCAGGTTCAGACCCCCAGCCCCCCCCTGCAGGGGAAGCTTCATGAGCAGAGTCTGTCTCTCTCACTCTCCATCTCTTCCCTCTCAATTTCTGTCCTATCAAATAAAAAATTATAATAATATTTTTTTAATGTCAGGACAGTGGTTCTAGTCTCTCCCTTAGTGAAAAGTAAGCTGAGAGGGTTCAGGAGGTGGCTCAGCTGGTAAACACACACACTTCAGCATGTGCAAGGATCAGGGTTCAAGCCTCTGGTCACCACAAGAGCACTATGCAATGGGGAAACGCCACAAGTGGTGGAGCAGACTGTGTGTTTCCTCTCTCTCTCTCTCTCTCTCTCTCTAACCCTGTCTCTCACTCTCTACCTGTGGTGGGGGAGGGGCAGGGCCAGCTGGGAGTGGTGGAGCCACCTGAGTGTCATGCCTTGGCAAAGTCCTAGGGACAAAACTACATAGATAGATAGAGGAGGAGGTCAGAAACAGCCTAGATGTCCAACAATTACCATTGCATGGCTATAGAGGAAAATGCCTTGCAGCCATCAGAACCTGAAGCTTTGAATGTACTCAGCACATCCAAGGGAGGCTCACTCAGTAAGACTCCAAGCAGTGTCAGGGCAGAAAATAGGCAGTTGAGTAGGGACAGCACAGCGGTTCTACAAAAGACTCTCAAGCCTGAGGCTCTGAGGTCCCGGGCTCAATCCCCAGCACCACCATAAGCACTAAGCAGGGCTCTGCTCTTTCTCTCTGTGTTTCTCTCTCTCTCATATTAAAATAAGATTTTTAGGGAGGGGAAATGGCATAGTGGTTATGCAAAAGACTTTCACGCCTGAGGTTCCGAGGTCCCAGGTTCAATCCCCAGCAACACCAGAAGCCAGAGGTGAGCGGGGACTCTGGTCTTTCTCTCTGCACCTCTCTCATTGAAAATAAAGTAAATAAATAAATATTATAGGTGAATTTTCAAAGAAAAAATAGATATTACATCAAAAAAGGAAGAAACAAAAATGAGCTGCTAAAGTTGTGTCCTCAAACAGGGGGACAAGATGGAGCAAAGCCAGCCTGGGATCCTGGTGGCGTCTGGCTGTGGGACCGTAAAAGGCGAGAGTCCCTGGTCCTTGCCATGGGAGGCCCTGCAGGTGGACAGACTTAGCCCAGGCCCGCTAGGCCCCGGCGGTCACCTCTCTGAGCGTAGTCAGCGTCCTGGTATGCACAGTGACCTGCTTGGTGAGGTCCCTGTTGTCCCTCTCCAGCTCCCTGAGCTTCCCGACTGCGTCCCGACAGCGGGCCAGCTCCTTGTCCAGGGCACGGCTCTCCTTTTCGGCGGCGGCCAACTTGGCGGCACTGTCATCCAGGACGGCATCCTTGAGCTCCAACTGCTGCCAGAGGCGGCGGGTCTCCTTCTCCAGCAGCTTCTTGTCCTTCTCCAGCTGGGCCACATCCTGCTCCAGTGCCCGCTGATCCTGCTGGGCGAGCTCCAGCTGCCGGTGTGCCTGGCGCAGGGCCTCCAACTCTCGACGCACGGCCTGGTGCTCGGCCTCCAGCTCCCGGAGCTCCTGCTCCAGTGCCTGCGCCTTCTGGCCGCCACTGTCCAGGCTCTGCTGCAGCCGCAGGTTCTCGGCATTCACGCTCTGGTAACTGAGCTCCAGGCGCTCTGACTTCTTTCCCAGCGCCTTGAGCCGCTCCACGCCACGCCGCAGCTCCTCCTTCTCGCGCTCCAGCTCCTGGTTCTCCCGCTCCATCTGCGCCAGCTTGGCGCCTGTGAAGCGCAGCGTCTCCACCATGCGCCGCAGCTCCAGGTTCTCCTGGTCCAGCTGTCGGTTGTCACGCTCCAGGCCCTCGAGCTGCAGCGACACATTCTGCAGGGTGTCCAGAGACTTACGCAGCTGCCGGTTCTCCAGTGCCAAGCCTAGGCTCTCACGTTCCAGGGCGTCCGCCTTCTCGGTGGCCGTCTGCAGGGAGCTCACCCTGGCAGCCAGCTGCTCCTTCTCCTGCTCCAGGTTCCGCAGCTCAGCCTCCAACGCCTCGGCCCGCGCTGCCGTCTCCCTCGCCTGCTCCAGCTCCCGCTCCAGCTGGCCGAGCTGGTTGCTCGGCTCTAATGCCGGCTCCATCGCCGGCTCCGTCACTGGTTCCGGGGCCGACTGCTGCTGGGCTTTGCTCTCCTTCTCCAAGTCCCTGGCACCCACCTGCGACCACTCCCGTAGTGCCCACACGGCCTGATTCAGGTGGTCCTTCTCTTGCTCCAGGTCCTTGATCTGCGGGAAACACAGCAGGGACGTGTGTCAGACATCAGGGTCCAGACTTGGGTCTTGAGGCTCCGGAGACCCCCAAAGAAGCCCTCTCTCCTAGGGGCCTGATCTGCTCTCAAGGTGAAAGGGTGGGCACAGCAACTGTCCTTAGCTGTTTCACATCTAGAATCATAGCCACCAGGATGCTCTGGGAACTCACACTCAGTCCGTCTCTCCCTCCTGCTTTCTCCTGGCCCCTTTTATTTCTTTTACTTATTTATTTTTTTCTTAATGTCATCTCAAGCACAGAACCCAGAACTTCACAGCCCTGGTCTGATTTCTCATTCTTCACCTTTTGAGGACTAAGGAGAGACGCCAGCCTTGATGCCCAGGCTTAAAGCAGGAGCTGTAGCACCCAGTACCCATGAGGATGCTCTCCCCCAGCCTCTATCCCTCAACACCTCGTGCCTGGGGTCACCACCACCAGCCCTGTGTCTCACAGAGTATAAGCTACCTCTATAGCAGGGCAGGGCCCCTGTCTGTCTTGCCACGGTGGGGAGGGTCAGTCTGTCTGTAGCACCTATCCAGCTCTCCTCCCTCCCTCCTCCCCACCCCCCAGGCCAGTGATGCTCACTCAAGTTCCCTGACCCAATGGCCCCTGTCCCTGAAGCAACAGGAGCAGCTGAGACAGGTCTCTGGGGCCCTGGGCTCCTGGAGGGGGGGGTGCCCACCTGCCGGGCCCGGTCGGCCTTCAGAGTCTCCATGTCGCCCTGTAGCTGCTCCTTCTCTCGGATGAGTTCCTCGCTCAGTGTCTCCAGGTCCTGGGTGCTCTGCTTCTCCCGCTCCAGCTGGCTCTGCAGCTTCTCAATCTGGGGGGTGTGGGGGAGGTCAGGGTGGGGTCTCCTGGGCCCCTGCCATGACTTCTGTCCAGGAAACTTGCTCACTCTGAGGGGCTCCCATCTCCACCAGGAACTCTCAGCCCACGGCAGTCGGCGCCCCAGGAGGTACAGCAACAGAGCATCACGTGCAGGCCCTGAGCTCCCTCCACAGCCAGTGATGTTCCGGTTTTCTCTATTACAAGACTGACTCTCTCTCTCTATCTCTCTCTCTCTCTCTCTTGCCCTTTTTTTTAAATATTCATTCATTCCCTTTTGTTGCCCTTGTTGTTTTGTTGTTGTACTTATTTGTGTTATTATTGATGTCGTCGTTGTTGGATAGGACAGAGAGAAGTGGAGAGAGGAAGGGAAGACAGAGAGTGGGAGAGAAAGACAGACACCTGCAGACCTGCTTCACCACCTGTGAAGCCCAGGGGCTCGAACTGGGATCCTTACGCCAGCCCTTGTGCTTTGCGCCACCTGCGCTTAGCCCGCTGTGCCACCGCCCGGCTCCCGTGCCCTCTATTCTTAAGCAGAGCACTGCTTCTCTGACTTAAGGCGGTGCAGGTCATTTCCTTTATGCTTTTTTTTTTCTTTTGCCTCCAGGGATATCGCTAGAGCTCAGTGCCTGCACTACAAATTCACTGCTCCCGGAGGCCATTTTTTCCCTTCTGTTGCCCTTGTTGTTTATTGTTGGTGGTGGTGGTATAATCATTACTATCACTGTTGTTGGACAGGACAGAGAGAAATCAATAGAGGAGGGAAAGACAGAGAAGGGGAGAGAAAGATAGACACCTGAAGACCTGCTTCACCACTTGTGAAGTGACTCCCCTGCAGTCGGGGAGCCGGGGGCTCGAACCAGGATCCTTTCGCTGGTCCTTGCGTTTCATGCCCTGTGTGCTTAACTCACTACGCTACCTACGCTTTTTATTTTAATGCAACATCAGGGAGTGAACCCAGTGCCTCCAGGACACATGATACCAAGAAGCTTCCTGAGGCTTTTTTTTCCATAATTTTTTGGGGGGGAGGCAGAGGGAGCCAGACAGAGAAGCCTGATACCCCAGCACTGCTCCACCATCCATGGAGCTCCCTCAGTGCTCCTCATGTTGCTGGCATCTGGTGCCAGGGCTCACACCCAGGGCCTCGGGCTATGCAGCTTGTCTCAGTGCAGTGTTCTGGCCCCTCCCCACACTCCCTACTGAAGGGAGAGCCGCAGCCCCAGCCTCCGTGGGTGGGACTGGAGGTGTGGGCAGGGCTACCTTCTTGCTGAGCTGCTGGTTCTCCTTCCGTAGCTCCTCGCAGCGGAGGCCGCTCTCCTCCTGCGCCAGTGCCGCATCACGAAGGCCCTGGATGGTGCTCTGCAGGCTCTGGTTCTCCTTCTCCAGTTTCAGGATGCGGCTGGAGGCACATTCGTTCAGCTCAAACACGAAGGACTTCCTGGACGCTGGGACACAGAGGCAGGTCAGACGCGGGTTCCACGGGCCCTGTGTCCCTGGTCAGAGGGGCCTGGAGGAGCTCCCCGAGTCTGCAGGCCGGCTCAGCCCAGAGCCCCAAGAAAAAGCAGAGGACAGTGCAGGCCTGCAAGTCCGTATCACCTGCCAGGCCACTGAATGGGGAGTCTTCTTTTTCTTTCTTTTTTTTTTAAATTTTATTAATTTTTTTAAATTTTTTTTATTTATTCCCTTTTGTTGCCCTTGTTGTTTTATTGTTGTAGTTATTATTGTTGTAGTCGTTGTTGGATAGGACAGAGAGAAATGGAGAGAGGAGGGGAAGACAGAGGGGGAGAGAAAGACAGACACCTGCAGACCTGCTTCACCGCCTGTGAAGCGACTCCCCTGCAGGTGGGGAGCCAGGGTTCGAACCGGGATCCTTATGCCGGTCCTTGTGCTTTGCGCCACCTGCGCTTAACCCGCTGCACTACAGCCCGACTCCCCTTCTTTTTCTTTTTTTAATTAAATTTTTTTAACTTTAATGAGCAAGAAACACAGAAAGAGACCAGTTCACTGCTCAACTCTGGCTTATGGTGGTGAGCCTCAGGCATGAAAGACCTCTGAAGAACCATTATGCTGTCTGCCTAGCCCTGGGGTGTTTTTTTCTGCCGGTTTCTGGGAAGCAGGGGCATCGGGCACAGCTGATGAATTCTGCCTGCGATGGGCAAGGAGAGGCCTGGAGGGCACCGTGCCCAGCACATACCACCCATGGAAATGGCTCTCTGCACAGAAATCTTCTATTTTAAAAAAAAATTGTTTATCTATTCCCTTTTGTTGCCCGTGTTGTTTTAGAAACATTTATTTTAAAAATATTTTTATTTGATAGAGACAGAGAGAAATTGATAGGGAAAAAGGATCAAGAAATGTAAAGAGACACCTGCAGCACTGCTTCACTTCTTGTGAAGCTTCCCCCATGCAGGTGTGGGGAGTGGAGACTTGAACCTGGGACCTTGCACAACGTAGCACGTGTGCTCTACCAGGTGCGCCACCACCTAGACCCCAGAGACCCTTATTATTGTTACTGCTATTTCCTGAACCAGATCTTGCCCAGACATGAGTTCACCACTTCCAGGCCAACTTTTCCACTCCAGGAGCATCTCTCATGGCGTACCCAACTGAGCCATGCCCTTGGCTTCCTGCCCATCACAAGGTCTCCAGGCAACCTGCAGTATTCTTCGCCGCCTCCAGGTGGCAGCAGCCCTCCACGGTGGACCTGGAACACCCAGAGCTGGGAATTCCCCAGGAACCCACCCTGCACGGAATTCCAGCAAAGGCCACAGAGAACTAACTCAAGCCACTGGCTGTGGGCTCCCAGCAGCTGAGACCTCAGAGAAGAGACCCAGTGCTCCCACCTCCCCTTCAACCCAGGCATCTGGGGCTGCTGATTATGAATGGTAAAGTCTACCTAAGCCCACTGGAACATCCATCTCTCTCTCTCTCTCTCTCTCTCTCTCTCTCTCTCTCTCGGCACTGACTGGGTCATCGGGTACACAGCACTATTTATGGACACAGGAACTGGCCCATTGTCTGCCGGCTGCAGGGGCTTCCTGCTCAAGCTAAGAGCTACCCCCCACCAGCCCCCCACCTCCTCTGGGTGCTCAAAACAGATGGGGAGGCAGGTGGGGGCAGGAGAGTCAGCCATTCTACTGCCCACTTCAGCAAATGAATGGAAGAATGAATATATATATATATATATATATATATATATAGAGAGAGAGAGAGAGAGAGAGAGAGAGAGACAGACAGACACTGCCTGGCCCTCTGAAGGGAGGATTTAAAAATAAATAAATAAATAAATAAGGAGTCAGGCGGTAGCATAGCAGGTTAAGCGCAGGTGGCACAAAGCAAAGGACTGGTATAAGGATCCCGGTTCAAGCCCCCAGCTCCCCACCTGCAGGGGAATTGCTTCACAAGCGGTAAAGCATGTCTGCAGGTGTCTATCTTTCTCTCCCCCTCTCTGTCTTCCTCTCTCCATTTCTCTCTGTCCTATCTAACAACAATGACATCAATAACAACAACAATAACTACAACAATTTTAAAAAGCGCAAATAAATAAATAAATAAATAAAGTCAAGAGAGGCCAGGTGGTGGTGCACCCAGTTGAAAAGCACACATCACCATGCACAAGGACCTGGGTTCAAGTCCCTGGCCCCCACCTGTAGGAGGGAAACTTTATGAGCAGTGAAGTAGTCCTGCAGGTATCAGTGTCTCTCTCCCCCCCATCGCCCCTTCCATTTCAGCATCTGTCTCCATCCAATAATTAAATAATTTTAACGTACCAAAATAAATAATAAAGCACCACAGGGGAGGTGCTATGGCATCAAGGGAAACTCCAGAGCCTGGTGGTCGTGGTCTCTCTCTCCCTCTCCCTTTCCCAATCTGTCTCTCAGGGTGGAAAAGTCAGCCCAGGAGGTAGCAAAATCACACATCCACAAGATAAAAGAAGGGAGAGGAGGTGAAGTAAGGCCCTGGGTGCATCACAGAGGGAACCAGGGCCACTGGGGTGTTCCCTGCCACCCAGGGGATTCTCAGGCAGAGGGGCCTATGTGGTGCTGGCTGACGGCCACTGCAGGGCCTGCATCCACGTGGGAACGTGCCACTCACCATCCGACAGGTCTGCATTCTTGGACAGCTGCTCCAGCTCCCAACCCAGGTGCGCAGACTCATTCATGCTCTGCTTCTGTGCCATTTCCAGCACCATGTTCTCCTCCAGCAGTTCCTCAATCCGCTTCTTATCTGTGTCCCGGTCCTGAGGCATGAGAGGGAAGGGGGGACTGGAGGCATGGCGGGTTGGGGGGGGGGGTGGAGGAGGAAAAGGAGGAAGAGGACCAGGAGATGGAAGAGGGGGAGGATCAAGAGGAGGAAGAAGAGGAAGAGAAGGAAGAAGAGGAGAAGCAGGAGTAGGAGCAGGAAGAAACCCGTCTGTGCACCTGCTGACATCCGGTAGAGAAGATGGACAGACAGACAGCCACCTCCACCCCATGAGAGGTGACGCAGGGAGACCCGAGGCCTCCAGGGGCCATGTCAGGACCCTACAGTGGGCGCTGCAGGGGTTCGGGGGCATGAAAGGTTGTCAGCAGAGCCTGGCTCGTGGCTCACATATGCGCTGCAGGGACCCTTCTCACAGAAGCTGCGCAGGGGCGCCCACCCCACGGTGGAGCAGCACATCCTGTCTGTCCAGGTGGTGGGCGCTCAGTGGTGGCCCACACAAACATGCCCCCACTGAGTGAGTGACCCTCCAGGGCCCCTGAGCTGAGTGAGTGACCCTCCAGGCCTCCCTGAGCTGAGTGAGTGACCCTCCAGGCCCTACCAGCTCCAGGTCACGCAGTTTGGATCTCAGCTGCAGGTTCTCCTTGTCCAGCTCGTGCACCCTGTCCCCACGGGCCCGCGCGGCCACCAGCTGCTCCTCCAGCATGGCCTTGGTCTCGATCAGGATGATGTTGTCTTCTCTCAGTTCCTGTGGCAGAGATGGAGGGGGGAGGAAAGAGGGAGAGAGAATTAGATGAGGGGTGAGGGCCTGCTCTGGCTGTGGCTCTGGCTCCCCTTCTGCCCAGTGTCACCTTGTCACTAAGGCCAAGCCCCCTGGATGTTCTCCCCTAAAGCAGGAAAGCAATTCGCCAGCAGAAGGACCAGGGAGGGGCTGTCTGCGGCAGGGAGGGGCGGCAAAGTGTCTCCACCCTGATGGACTCAAGGGCCCAGCACACTTGCCAGCAGATATGGGAGCTCATGGAGTCCTCTTCCCCAGATGAGAATGGGGGGGCTGGGCTGGGCTGGGCTGGGAGGTGCTCAGCCTGCAGAGTGCACACCTTGCCAGATGGGAGGTCCTGGGTTCCAGCCCCTGGCACCACATGGGAGCACCATGGAGGCACCAGGACAGCTCCATGAATGGTGAAAAAAGAGAGCACATGGTGGCCTGGTGCACCTGGCTGAGCACACGCATAGCCACGTGTGTGGACCTGGGTTTGAGCTCCTGCTCCCCATCTGCACTAAGGAAGCTGTACGAGTGGTGAAGCAGTGCTGCAGGTGTCTCTCTTTCTTTCCCTACTGCTATCTTTCCTAATACAAATAAATAAATAAATAAGGAAAAAGACCACCAGGAATGATTGACTCGTGTGCAGTCACAGTCTAGTGAAAACCCTGGTGGCAATAATAACAACATGCTTCCAGAACTCTCTGCCGCATATCCTGCCCTCTGGGCAAGGATCCCTGAACCCAGGCACCAGGGAGCTGGATGACTATTTGCCAAGAGAGAGCCAGTGCCACTCTGTGCTCTTATGTCTCCCCAAACATCAAGACACCCACTCCAGCCTCCCTTCCTTGCTATTTCAACCCCCATGTGAACCAGACAGGAGCCACACAGAAACTTCCAGAAGCTGAACGGCAGGATGTAGAGATCTGTACTGTGTTTTCCTCAAAAGAATGAGGCCAGCCCTCACCCTGAAACCTGGCCTGTGATCTCTGCTCTGGTCCAGCAGCGAAGCCAGCAGATTCTTTATCACCGAGGCTGCGTTCAGAGCCTGTGTGACTCAGGATTTGGGCCTGGTGGCTGCAGTGGCCATGAACCCAGGGCCAACCTGAGGACTTCCCTCTGGCCGCACCCATGCTCACCTTGCTCTGACACAGCACCTAGACATCATTAAAATTTCTGGGGTAACAGACACACCCCAGGAATTGGGGAGCACATGGGTCCTGAGCATGGGCCAGGTCAAGACCCAGGAGGGGGCCTAGGGTGAGGGGCACAACACCAGACCCCTACCTGTGCTCCGCCCTAAGAAGCCTCCTGCCTGCGAGAAGGGGCTCTGGGGTTACCCCCTGACCCTGAACAGGCCTACGTCCAGGTCTCACCTGGCAAGTTAACACCCCAAACCCCCACCTGCTCCCCGGGGTTCGATGTGGAAGATACTCAGACTTGAAGGAAATAATCATTATCAGGGCTGCAGAGAAGGCATCATGGTGATGCAAAGACTCCAGGGCCCCATGGTCAATCCTCCGCACCACCATCAGCAAGAGCTAAGCAGGGCTCTGAGGTGTGTGTGTGTGTGTGTGTGTGTGTGTGTGTGTGTGTGTGTGTGTGTCTATCTGTCTGTGTGTGTGTGTGTGTGTTTCTATGTCTTATTTGAAATAAAATAAAATTTAAAAATATTTTTTAAAGATATCAAAAATAACAATATGGCTGGGGACACAGCATAATAGTTATGCCTGAGGTTCTGAGGTCCTACGTTCAATCCCCAGCCCCACAATAAGCCATCGCTGAGCAGTATGCTGGCAAAATAAATAAACAAAAAGTCCAAGCCGGGGCAGGGGCAGGGCAGGGCCCTGGTGGGCTCACCTCCATGCGCGCCCGGTAGAAGTCCACGTCGTGCAGCTTCTCACGGCAGCGCACCAGCTCCATCTCCAGGCGCTCCTCACGGGCCGCCTTCTCCCGCAGTGCGTCCAGCTCATCACGGTAGGCCCGGGCAGAGCGTGCGTCCGCCGCCAACTGGCTGTTCTAGGGGGGCAGAGGCAGGGCCAGTTGGGGGGCAGAGCAGGCCAGGACCCCCAGTCATGGCCACCCCTGAGGCTTGGAAGACACCCACCACTGTTGTGTCCCCTAGACTCCAGCTTCAGGTCCCAGAGAGCCCCACAGACACCCCAAAACGCAGCAGGCTCCCCCTCACCTCCTGCTTGACCTTCTGCAGCTCCAGCACCAGCTGGTCCACCTCGTGCCTCGTGTCCACCAGCTGCTCCGTCTTCTCCTCCCTGGGGGAGCCAGGGACCAGAAAGGGGGTTCAGGAGGAAGGAGGAGGGTGCCTGGTGGTTAGAGCGCCTGACTCTCAAGTATAAGGGCCCCGAGTTCAATCCCTGGTAATAGCAAGTGCCAGGGTGATGCTCCGGTTCTCGCCCTCTCTCGTTAATAAATAAATTGGGAGTCGCGTGGTAAAGCAGTGGGTTAAGTGCACATGGCACAAAGCGTGAGGACTGGCGTAAGGATCCCAGTTCGAGCCCAAGGCTCCCCACCTGCAAGGGGGTTGTTTCACAGGCGGTGGAGCAGGTCTGCAGGTGTCTTTCTCTTCCCCTCTGCCTTCCCCTCCTCTCTCCATTTCTCTCTGTCCTATACAACAATAACAACATCAATAAAAACAGTAATAACTACAACAATAAAAAAGCAAGGGCAGCAAAAGGGAAATAAATCTTTAATAATAATAATAATAGTAACAGGAGCCAGGTGGTGGCACACCAGGTAGAATGCACATATTACCATACACAAGGACCCAGGTTCAAGCCCCTAGCCTCCACCTGCAAGGGGAAACTTCACAAGCAGTGAAGTAGGTCTACAGGTGTCTTTCTCTCTCCCTCTCTGGCTCCTCCTTTCAATTTCTCTCTATCCTGAAAAATAAGAAAATAACAAAGAATAAAAGGAAGAAATGGCCACTGGGAGTGGTAGATTTATCATGCAGACACTAAGCCCCAGCGATAACGTGGGTGGTTATAAGGAAAAGGAAGGGAAAGGAAAGAAATAGAAAGGTAAGGCCCACTTACTCTACTAAGTAGTCAAGTTTCTAAATTCTCTAATAACTGATACTATTTATTTACTTATTTTTAATTTTTTATATTTATTTTCCCTTTTGTCGCCCTTGTTTTTCATTGTTGTTGTAATTATTATTGTTGTTGTTACTGATGTCGTCGTCGTTGTTGGATAGGACAGAGAGAAACAGAGAGAAGAGGGAAAGACAGAGAGGGGGAGAGAAAGACAGACACCTGCAGACCTGCTTCACCACCTGTGAAGCGACTCCCCTGCAGGTGGGGAGGCAGGGACTCGAACCGGGATCCTTTCGCCAGTCCTTGCACTTTGCACCATGTGTGCTTAACCTGCTGTGCTACCACCTGGCTCACTTTTTAATTTTTTTAAGCATTGAATTCTTTTTTATATTTATTTACTTACTTACTTATTTATATTCCCTTTTGTTGCCCTTGTTGTTTTATTGTTGTAGTTATTATTCTTGTTATTGATGTCGGCATTCTTGGATATGACAGAAATGGAGAGAGGAAGAGCAAGATAGACACCTGCATACCTGCTTCACCACCTGTGAAAAGTCCCCCCTTGCAGGTGGGGGGCCAGGGGCTCAAACCGGGATCCTTCCGTCAGCCCTTGCGCTTTGTGCCACGTGCGCTTATCCCGCTGCACTACCACCCAACTCCCCCTTTTTTAATTTTTTAAAACATTTTTATATTTATTTATTCCCTTTTGTTGCCCTTGTTGTTTTACTGTTGTAGTTATTGTTGTTGTTATTGGTGTCATCGTTGTTGGATAGGACAGAGAGAAATGGAGAGAGGAGGGTAAGACAGAGGGGGGAGAGAAAGACAGACACCTGCAGACCTACTTCACCACTTGTGAAGCAAGTCCCCTGCAGGTGGGGAGCCGGGGGCTCGAACCGGGATCCTTGCGGCGGTTTTTGGCGCTTTGCGCCATGTGTGCTTAACCCGCTGTGCTACCGCCCGACTCCTGATACTATTTATTTTTAAAAGCCACAGTGGGGATCAGGCAGTAGCATGCTTATTAAATCGTACATGTTACCATGTGCGAGGACCCAGGTTCAAGTCCCAGGACCCCACAAGCAAAGAAGCAGGTGTGTAGGAGTTCCCCTCTTTCTCTCTCCCTTTCTCTGTCTCTCTCTCTCGCTCTGTCTCCCAGCCCCCAATTTCTCTCTGTCCTGTCAAGTAAAAGAAAAAAAAGGATGCATTAGACCTCCAGAAATATAAAAAAATGAGAAGGGAGCTGGGCTTGCCAGCAAGGAGGAAACTAGGGGATATCACTGCAGACAGGACTGGAGATGTTCCCATTCCCAGCTCTCCTCTGCAGCGATCAACATCGGCCTCACACCACCGCCGCCAGACTCGGGGCTCCCCTCCAAGGTGTTGGGGGGCAGGGGGACCCAGATACAGCACCACAGCCTGCTGTCCAGGAGGATGTCTGCCCACTGGTGAGAGGGCAGGATGACACCCCCCACGGCAGCAGGAGAAACTGGTGCAGGGAAGTGGTTCCTCCTGTGGATGCGGGGCACTCACAGCTCCTGGCGGGCACGACGCAGGCGGGCCTTGCTGTCTGCCAACTCCACAGCCATGTGCTGCTTGTCCTCACTCGACAGGCTGCTGGTAGGGCTGGGTGTGGACTCGGCACTCGACGCCCCAAGGGGACTGGGCGGCTGCTGTGCCTGCAGGTAGTCCCGCTCCTGGGTCAGGTCCATGATCAGCTGCAGGGGCAGAGGGAGGGGCGCGGCAGGTCTCAGAGGCAGGGGCCGCCTGAGGGAAAGGGGACAGCCAGGAGGGAGGCAGGAGAGAGGCCGTGTGTGTGTTAGAGAGCAAGGAGATACTTGGGGCAGAAACGCTTGGCTTGAGCAAGAGTGGCTTTCCCTGATCCCACAGCCCAAGGAGGCTGCAGTGGCGCCTGCAGACGCACCTCCGTGCACTCATCCCGCTCGTCGATGAGCCTGCGCAGGTGAAACACCATGTTCCTCGACAGGGTCTCCAGTTCCTCCGGGGCCACGTCGGGGAGCTCCAGCCACTGCAGGTCAAACACATTCTCCTGGTTGTGGGTCACCTGTGCGGGACAGGGGACAGGTGGCCTGACTGAAAATATTTACAACGAGGACAGGAGACTGTCCACCCGTAGAGTGCCTGCCTCGGGGTATGTGCAACCCTGGCTTCAATCCCCAGCACCACATGAGAGGATCATGGCAGCACAGGGGAGCACCAGGGATGGAGAAGCAGTGCTCAAGTGCTTCCTGTGCGCTCAGGGTCCCCCCAGGAGGTGAGAAATGCAGGCCCACAGGCAGCATCTGTCTTGCAGCCCAGCTTCCAGAGAAACCACCTTCCCAGTTGACACAACTTCCAAGTTCCAAGGAGGGGACTCTCCGCTGTGCAGTGCCCTGAGCCTGCCCAGGAGCTGGTTCCTACCCTGTCACTGACAGAAGCAGACCCCCACCCCATACAGATGAGCCACTCAGCGCACTGGCACATGCCAGAACCCATCTCCCATCAGATGTCAGCAACGAGGATATGTGACAGCCCTTCTTCAAACCCCCTTCCTGCCCATATTAGGCAAAGAAGCAGCAGCTTGATGAGAAGCTTGCCGTTTTGTGATTTTTATTTCCACCCTGCTTTATATAGCTCACAGAGGTCTGCCTCTCCCAATAGAATCCAGGTGTCTGCAAATTCCAAAGTGGCAGAATCACTCCCTCCCGGGGTAGGGTATTCCCGGGGGCCCCTGACCCCTTGCCCCGGCCTAGGCACCCTACCTCCTGGATGTGGGCCACGATCCCAGCCTGGGTCTCGATGTCCAGCTGTTTAATCCGCTCAATAAACTCCTCCTTCCTCTCACACTATGGGGGGGGAGGGACACACAAGGGTATGAATCACCCCAGACCCACTAGCCCTGCACACAGCCTCATGGGAAGCTGCCCTACCCACCCACCCAGGTCCTAGTTTCGTTTATTTTTGCCTCCAGGGTTATCACTGGGGCTCAGTGCCTGCACTACGAATCCACTACTCCTGGAGGCAATTTTTTGCCCCATTTTTATTGCCCTTATTATTGTTACTGTTGTTGTTGCTGCTGCTGGGTAGGACAGAGAGAAATTGAGAGAGGAGGGGAAGACAAAGGGGGAAAGATAGACACCTGCAGATCTGCTTCACAACTTGTGAAGCGACTCCGCCCTGCAGGGGGGGAGGGAGTGCCTCAAGCCGGGATCCCTACTCCGGTCTGTGTTGCGCCATGTATGCTTAACCCACTGCACTACCTCCCAGCTCCCCCACTTTCTCTTTAAAACCATGGACGCTCCTGTCTGCCCTTTCCTGGGACATCTCTCAAAGAGGCAGAGACCACTCCCGTCAGAATCCCCCAGAGGCCCGCTATCTATGTATCTATATATCTATTTACTTATTTAATTTTTTTTGCCATCAGGGTTATTGCTGGGGTTCAGTGCCTGCAATACAACTGCATGCTCCCAGAAGTTTTTATTTCTTTATTGATGAATGATCAGAGACAGAGAGGGGAGAGACAAGCAGACACCTGCAATCCTGCTTCACCGCTCCTGAAGCTGCCCCTTCAGGCGGGGATGAGGTTTTGAACATGCGCTCCACCGGGGGTGCTGCTGTCTAGCCCAGAGCAGAGGCCTGGAGACAGATAGCTCACGCAGGACAACGCACCCTTTGCCATGAGCGAAGACCTGGGTGGACGCCCCCAGCACTGAATGAAAATGAGAGACGCTCCGTACTCAGTGGAGCACTGCTGTGTCTCTCTCTCTCTCATATCTAAAATTGAAAGGAAATGAGGATCTGCTGTGGAACTGAGCAGGCACAAAGCCTGGTAACAATTTTTTTAAAAAGGCCCATCTGGACAGGCAGTGGCACCTCTGGCTGAGCATACACATTACACTGTGCAAGGCCCTGGGTTCAAGTCCCCGGTCCCCATCTGTAAGGGGAAGTTTCATGAGTGGTGAAGCAGGTCTTCAGGTATCTCTTTCCTTCTCCCTCTCTATTTATCCTTCCTCTCTCAATTTATCTCTATATCTATCCAATAAGTAAATAGTATCTTTAAAATAAATGATAAATAAAATTCCCCTTTAAAATAATGCCTATGCCAGACTGAAAATGCAGGCTGTGGGACACCCCGTTTTGTTTTTTAGGTTTTTTTTTTGTTTGTTTTTTGCTGACCCTCACTCTAGATGCCCCCATGTTAAGGACACTGTGCAAGTGGCCCCTGGCCCCAGAGAGCCCCCAGCTGCCCCCTGTGATGGGGCACACGTGACTCCCCCAGCCAGAGGCTGTCGGTGATGGGGCTCAAGGTCCCCACAGCCCAGGGATGCTACACCTCACAGCGACCCGAGGTACCCAGCCTACCTGGACGGCGCAGCCCAACACCAGCAGCAGAACCTTCTTGATCTCCTCCATGCTCTTGCCTGCAAGTAACAAATAACAAAAGGTCACCAAGGACTCAGTCTTCTGGGGGCATCAGAGAGCCCCAAAACAACACTCTGTCCAGTGAGGCCCAAGTGCATGCAATGCCATCTGCTTCCTTTCCATTTTACGTTTATGTATTTATTTTGCCTCCGAGGTTACTGCTGGGGCACGGTGCCAGGACTGCGAACCCACCACTCCCAGAAGCCTTTTTTCCTTTATTTATTTATTTTCTTTTTTATTAGACAGGATAGAGAAATTGAAAGGGGACTGGGAGATAGAGGAGAGACGGGGGGGGCAGGTGGTGGTACACCTGGTTAAATGCACACATGACAGTGCACAAAGACCGGGGTTCAAGCCCCTGGCCCCCACATATAGGGGGAAAGCTTTATGAGTGGTGAAACAGGGCTGCAGGTGTCTGTCTCTTTCCCTCTCTATCTTCCCCTCCCTTCTGAATTTCTGTCTCTATTCAATAATAAATAATAATTTTTTTAAAGAGAGACAGAGAGACAGACCTACAGACCTGCTTTACCAGTTGTGAAGCTTCCTCTGTGCAGATGGAGAGTGGGGGTTCAAACCTGGGTCCTTGCTAAACTAGGTGTATCACTGCCTGGCCCCTCTCATTTTTTTTAAAGACTCATTTATTTATTAAGAGAAAGAAAGAAAGTCACCTCTCGCATGAGGCAGTGAACTTGGGATTCAAGGCCCTGGGCCTGCACATCCAGGGCTCTAACTCGCTCCCCAAAATAGGCCTCATATTTATTTATTTATTTATTTATTTAGATAGATAGATAGAGACTGAGAGGGAAGAGGAGATAGAGAAGGAAAGAAAAGAGACACCTGAAGTCCTGCTTCACAACTCATGAAGCTTTCCCCCTGCAGGTGGGGACCAGGGGCTTGAACCTGGGTCCTTTTGCACAATAGCGTGCGCTCTAACGGGTGCACCGCCAGTGTCTTGTGGATGTGCGTTCAGAGTGATAGAAGAAGGCTGGGCAGAAAGCAGCTGAGGTTTCTGTTTCTGTAGCGAGTAAGTCGCAGCGCCCAGCAGAAGAGGGTCGGACCCATCAAGCCCTCTCCACATCCACCCCCCAGTTTTGGGGGGAACCCCAGAACAGCCTGAGACATGGGTTGAGTCAGAAAGACCTTCCATTACCAGCTGCCTCTGGGAATCTCAGCAGAGTCTCGGCCCTACTCTCACTTTCTTGTACAGAGTGAGTGCTGGGTCAGGCGGCAGAGTCCTGCTGAAGCTTCCAGAGGGAAAGGCTTGGTCTCAGGAAGCACAGGGCTGCAGACGGGATGACAGAGCCAGACAGTAAGCCCACCAGCCTCTAGAAGTGGAGGCTGATGACTTCCCAAGCTCACGGTGTCAGCAGATGCCACAGCACCTCTCTGTGTTACTGTGACTCAGGAAGAACCCAGGGCCTCGTACACGTGACACCACAGGCCTCAATTTTGTCATTTATTATTTAAGAGAGCGAGAGAGAGCAGAGAAAGCCAGTGAAATAGCTCACTTGGATACTGCGCTGCATCGCCATGTGCACGACCCAGGTTCAAGCCCAGCCCCCACTACTCTGAAGGAAGCTTCTGTGCTGTGATCTCTTATATGAAAAAGTCAGCCCCAGAGCTGGGAGAGAGAAAGAGAGACAGACAGACAGAGGCAAAGAGGAGAGACTCCATACAACTAACTCCATCATCCAGAGCCCCCCCCCACCCCCGCTGTGTGTGGTGCTCTATAAGGAGCCAGGGCTTGAACCCAGGACATTATGTACAGCAAGCAAATCACTCTTCCTTTCTTTTCCTTTTTCATTCTTTTATCTTTTTCTTTTCATGAGAGCACTGCTCAGCTCTGGTTTATGAATTAAACACCTGCAGATCTTTTTCTTTATTGATTTCTTCCCTCCTGTGTAAAGCTCCTAACTTTTTGGCAAATGCAAACATCAACTTCAGAGCCGCAGGCGGGAAAGTTTTTTTTGCAGAATCATTATGCTTTCTCCCCGCCCACACAACACTTGTTTTTTAATCCACTGCTCCTGGCTGCCTTTTTTATTTTTCCTTTTATCTGATAAGGCAGAGAGCAATTGAGAGGGAAGTGAGAGAATAGAAAGAGAGAAAGACAGAGAAACCCCTGCAACATTGCTTCCTCCCTGTAGGTGGGGCCCCAGGGCTCAAACCCAGGTCTTAGCAAATGCTAATGTGTGCATTCACCACCTGCACTCCCTTTTTTTTTTTGGGGGGGGGGGTTTTGCCACCAGGATTATCCCTGGGGCTCGGTGCCTGCATTATGAATCTACTGCTCCTGGTAGCCACCAGGATTATCCCTGGGGCTCGGTGCCTGCATTATGAATCTACTGCTCCTGGTAGCCATTCCCCCCCCCCTTTTTTTATTAGACAGAACAGAGGGAAATTGAGATGGAAGGAGACAGAGAAGAAGAAAGACACCCACAGCACTACTCCACCACTGGAGAAGTTTCCCCTGCAGGAGGGGCCTGGGGGCTTGAACCTGGGTCTTTACACACTGTAATAAAAGCACTTATTGGGGAGTCGGGCGGTAGCGCAGCGGGTTAAGCGCAGGTGGCGCAAAGCACAAGGACCGGCGGAAGGATCCCGGTTCAAGCTCCAACTCCCCACCTGCAGGGGAGTCGCTTCACAGGCGGTGAAGCAGGTCTGCAGGTGTCTATCTTTCTCTCCCCCCTCTGTCTCCCCCTCCTCTCTCCATTTCTCTGTCCTATCCAACAACAATGACATCAATAATAACTACAACAATAAAACAACAAGGACAACAAAAGGGAATAAATAAATATAAAATTTTTTTTTAAAAAAAAGAGCACTTATTACACCAGGTACACCACCACCTGGCTCCCTACCTCCATTTTTCACTCATTCAACAAACATTTATTCAGAGTGAACTCTGGCCTCAGCAGGGTCCCCTGAGCCAGAGCCCCTCAAGCCCGTGTCTCCACTACCCAAGCCCCCTCCCTCCCAACAGGAGCAGAAGAAGCCTCTCCCCAACGCCATGTGACACAGGACAAAGTGACACACACATCGAGCCCCTGGAGTAGCTCCCACCACCCCTGAGGATGCCTGGCCACCACCTCACTGCAGGAGCTGAAGCTCAGGAAAAGGAGAGCCCCCCACCCCCACCCCATCTGTACTGGCTGGGGGGGGGGGGAGTCCTCAGGCAGGAGGGTACCTCCACACCAGCAGTTGCAAAACTCCAAGCCCAGAAATTCTGGCTGAACCTTTGACAAGCAGTAACTCGTCCCTCCTCCTCCCCAGCCGGAAGCAGAGTGGGATCCTGCGGGCAGCCATGGGCAGCATCTGTGTGTCCACCACCGCAGGCGGCGTCTCTGTGTACAGCCATCACCAGGGCAAGCACCAAACACAGCCTGGTCTCCAGGCAGGGGCGTAGCTGTTCTCTTGCTCACCAAGCTCTGCATGTTCCTGGCTAACCATGAGCTGGCCCAGCACCCCTCCCCGGGAACCCAGACGAAGAGGCTTCAGGGACACCGACGCCCCCAGGACCCCACTCCATCCCCCAGCACACGGAAGCCAGGCAGCAGGCTGGAGACCAGGCCATTTGGAAGAGCATCTAGCCCAGGAGGTAGCACAGTGGATAAAACATTGGGCTCTCAAGCACAAAGTCCCAAGTTCAATCCCTGGCAGCATATGTGCCAGAGTGATGCTCTGCTTCTCTTTCTCTACCTCCTATTTACCTAATAAACAAATAAATGAAGAAACCCTTTAAGAGAAAGAGAGAAAGTGAGCATCCAGGGTGCCCTGAGAAGGTTCACTCTTTCTTTTTGTTAACAAATAAACCTTTGAAAAACAGAGTCAGTGTCTGGGCGCTTCTCTACAGCTTCTCCCTCAGGGCTGAAACAGGAACTGTTCAGGGGCCGAGCAGTGGTGAACCCAGTACAGTACATGTGTAAAGACCTGGGTTCAAACCCTGGTCCCCATCTGCAGGGGGACACTTCATGAGCAGTGAAGCAGGGCTGCAGGTGTCTCTTTTTCTCCCTCTCTATCTCCCATTTCCCTCTCAATTTCTTTCTCTGTGCAAAATAAATAAATTTAAAATAGATTTATATTTAAAAAAATATTTCAGAAAGGGTGAGTGTCTGGGTGCTTCTCTGAAACAAGAATTGCCCATGGAGTTAAAGACCTGCAGGTTTTTTTCTTTATTGATTTCTTCCCTCTTGTGTAAAGCTCCTAACTTTTTGGCAGTAGCACAGTGGGTTAAGTGTAGGTGATGCAAAGTGCAAGAACCAGCGTAAGGATCCCAGTTTGAGCCCCCTGCTCTCCACCTGCAGGTGAAGCAGGTCTGCAGGTGTCTGTCTGTCTCTGTCTTCCCCTCCTCTCTCCATTTCTCTCTGTCTTATCCAACAACATCAATGATAACTACAACAATAAAACAACAAGGGCGGGGGGTCAGGCGGTAGCGCAGTGGGTTAAGCACACGTGGCGCAAAGCGCCAAAGACCGGCACAAGTATCCCGGTTCGAGCCCCCGGCTCCCCAACTGCAGGGGAGTCGCTTCACAAGCAGTGAAGCAGGTCTGCAGGTGTCTGTCTTTCCTTCCCCCTCTCTGTCTTCTCCTCCTCTCTCCATTTCTCTCTGTCCTACCCAACAACGACGACATCAACTACAGCAATAAAACAAGGGCAACACAAGGGAATAAATAAATAAATAAATAAATAAATAAATAAATAAATGGAGGAGATGATGGTGGTGGAGGAGGAGGAGGGGGAGAAGCAGCAGTAGCAGCCTAGTGGAAGTGGAAGTGTGCAGGCATGAAGCCCCTGCGATAATCGTGGAAACAGAATAAAATAAAGAACATCGGTCCCATGCTGACCTGTGAGCCAGGGTCAAACCAAATGCAAAACACTCAGCAAGAGAACAAGGACTTGGGGCCAGGCTGGGGCAGACGCAGAGAAGGGAGCCCCGTGCTCTCTCTGGACCGAGAGAGGTCCAGCAGAGGAGGACAGCCTCTGGCACACAACCACCATCACCACCTCCCGTCCCCCCAGCACTGTGCTAGGGCACCTCCTTTCCAGCTCAGAGAAGGGCAGGTGCTGGGCTGGACCACTTGTGAGCCTGGGGAGAGAGGGGCCAGGGTTCCTGGAGCATTTGCTCCAAACACACAAAAATTACCCCAAAGCATAGAAGTCATAAATGGAGGGGCAGTGTGAGGAAAGGCCCCCGGCCTCCACTTCAGGCCGTCAGCCCAGGGAATGGAGAAGCAGCCAGCTCTGTTTGTTACAAATGAGCTCAAAGGCTTCATGCCTCTATTTTTGAAACCTAAACAGAAATAAGCACACTCATAAATCTCTGGGTACATGTTTGTGTCCTGATGCTAAATCCCTGGCCCCCTGCGCCGTGCCCCCAAACTCAGCTTGGGCAGCTTGGCCTTTGTGGCACTCAGGCTCTGAGTCTAAGCAGCTTGGGTGACAGGCTGGGGGCTCGGGGGGGGGGGGGGGGGGGCTGCTATTCACCCACCGCAGTGCAAAACACCTTCCCTGTCTGAAAGCTGGTTGGCAGTGCAGACTGTACAACTCCACAGCTCTGCAAAGCAAGGAATCACCAGCATCTATGCTGGGGGCAGGGGTGGGGTAGGTAGGTTTCCACAAGCCAGGGGCAGCAGGCCGAGAGGGGGCGCAGTGGATCAAGCTCTGGGTTTGTGGGCTCAGGGTCCTGTGCCAGAGTGCCGCTGGCTTCTTTTGCCTCTCCCCCCTCCCTCCCTCACTTGTTAATAACTAAATCTTTAAAACAAGCCAACACACAGGGGTCAGGCTGGCCAGACGCGGACACTGCACTGCACTGCCTGAAGTGCAGCCCAGGCACAAGGGGGC
This sequence comes from Erinaceus europaeus, assembly GCF_950295315.1. NCBI lineage: Eukaryota > Metazoa > Chordata > Mammalia > Eulipotyphla > Erinaceidae > Erinaceus > Erinaceus europaeus. The sequence goes on along the minus strand of NC_080183.1, from coordinate 6,451,062 downwards.
CCTACCGTGAAAGCTTTTGCTCAAGCTCTCCCCCTCCTTCTCCTTCTCTCTCTCCTCCTTCCCTCTCCCTCTTCCTCTCCTTCCCCCCCTCCATGAGAAAGTCAGCCTCGAGTGAAGTCCCAGCAACACCAACAAAAGTGAAAACAAACAAACAAATGGAGCCTTGCACCAAAGCAAAGGACTCTGGGAAGGAGGGCAAGGAGGGGACTGGGTGGAGGGCTTTGGGGACCTGGTTCAGAATGGGGGAAAAGGACCCAAGTTGAGAGCAAAAGTGTTTTGCAGACACCTATCATGGAGAGACGAGAAACTGTACCCATGTGTCAACAACTGTATTTAAAAAAAAAAAAAAAAAACATTAAACCACCCCAATATGACTAAATATATATATATTAAAATTTTAAATGGGGTCAAGGATCTAGTTCATGCTTCAGAGTGTGAGGTCCTGGGTTCGATCACTCACACACACAACTTTGAACCCATGTCCCCATCTATGTAGATGCTTCAGTGCCAGACCCCAAAGGTTCTGTGTCCTTTGCACCTTGTGGCTCAGAAAGAGACTGGGAAGGAGGGGAGGAGTGAGGAAGGGAGGAAGGGAGACCCTGCCTGGTGGAGGAGGGTTGGCTTGGGTGCCAGTGGGGAAGGGCCTAGAGAGGAAAAAAAGGAAGAGAGAAGGGGTGGAAGGAGGGAGGGAAAGAGGGAGGGAGGGAGGAAAGATGGGAGATGCCACTGCAGTCAGTTCCCCAGGCGCTGTGCATGATGATACCATGTGGAGTCAGGGCTTGAACCCGGAGCCATTGCACATATGCAGTGAGGCCTGCTCTCTGTGGGTGAGAAATACATCCCCGGCACCCAGAAAGGACAGGATGGGGAGGCACCGAGAAGAAATAAATGGGTCCCCTCTGTGAGGGCCTCTGGGTGGGCCCCTCTCCTGCTCCTAAACCAGCAGGATGTTCCCCCAGAAGGGGGCAGGCCAGCCGGCAGGGCTCCAGTGCAGGTGCCCAGGTCCAGGTGAATTTATGAAAACCTAGGGAGATGGGCCCCACCACCCAGACCAACTCCCAAAGGGACCCCGCTAATTGCAAACCCAGATCCCACTATTTCACTTATTCCTTCCAGCTCACACCAGGGATATGAGAGGCAGCTCAGTACACAGCTTGCCATGCAGAAGGTCCTGAGTTCAAGCCCCAGCAACACAGACAGCCAGGGGAGTTTCATGGATAGAGGAGCTGTGCTATGAGGTCTCTCCTCCTCTCTCTATTTTTCTATCCTGTTATTCTCTCTCTCAAAAACAGAATAAACAGAGCCAGGCAGTGGCGCACCTGGTTGAGCACACATGGTACCAGGCATGAGGACCCAGGTTCAAGGTCCTAAGCCTCCACCTGCTGGGGGGGGAGCTACTCAAGAGTGAAGCATGGCTGTAGGTTTCTCTCTGTCTCCCTTGCCCTCTCAATTTCTCTCTGTACTAGCAAACAGATAAATAAATATTCAAAAATAAATAAAGGAAAGAACTGAAAGTCATGGCCAAGAGACCAGCCATTGGCTTTGCACGTGCATAAGGTCACAAGTTCATTCCCAGTAAGTTAAAAAAAGAAGAAGAAGGAGTTGGAGGAGGAGGAGGAAGAGGAGGAGGGGAAGAAGAAGAAGTCCCATGGGGCCGGGTGGCAGCATAGCAGGTTAAGCACACATGGCACGAAGCGCAAGGACCGGAGTAAGGATCACAGTTCGAGCCCCTGGCTCCCCACCAGCAGGGGGGTCACTTCACAAGTGGTGAAGCAGGTCTGCAGGTGTCTGTCTTTCTTCCCACCCACCCCCCAGTTTCCTGTCCTCTCTTGATTTCTCTCTGTCCTATCCAACAGCAATAACAGCAATAATAACAACAACAATGGTAAACAACAAGGGCAGCAAAAGGAAAAAGATGGCCTCCAGGAGCAGGGATTCATAGTGCAGGCACCAAGCCCCAGCAATAATCCTGGAGGCAAAAAAAAAAAAAAAGTCCCACCAAGTGTCTGCGGGCAGGACTCAGAACCAATGTCCCCAGGGTCTCCAGAGGCCAGGGGAGACATGGAAACACCAAGGAGCAGCCATAAGCTCTGCCCAGGGTCACACGGCACTGCAGGGTGACAGATAGAAGACAGACCTGTGACAATATGGTCCCCACTTTCTGGCCCCAGGTAGCACCCCCAGGAAGAACCATCAATGGAGGGAGTCCTCCTTTACCAAGCCCACACTGTGCGAGGGGGCTCCTAGGCCAGCTGCCCTACCCTCCTGGCTCAGTGCCTCCAGACCCCCCCCCACCCCCTCAGCCCTCCAGCTGCCCAGAGCTTCTGGCCCTGCCAGGGCCCCATGGGGGTGGACACTCACCACACAGGGGGTCCTTGCCGATCAGGAGGACATTGGGCAGGTTCATGACAATCAGCTGCTGGAGGACCTCCTGCAGAGACAAGAGAGAGACCATCAGGGGGCCGGGGGGGGGGGGGGGAGAGTCCTGGCTAAAGAAGTTATGGAATCTCTATTCCACGGAAAACTACTCTGCAATCAAAAAGATGACACTGTTTTGTCCTTTGGGACAAAATGGATAGAACTGGAGGTGATTATGCTCAGCGAAATAAGTAAAGAATAAGTAAATAAGAAATAAGTAAAGAGTAAAAGACTCTGGGGTGGGTAGAGGGGAGGGTTCAGGTCCTGGAACATGATGGCAGAGGACCTAGTGGGGGTTGTGTTGTTATGTGGAAAACTGGGAAATGTTATACATGTACAAACTATTGTATATACTGTCGAATGTAATACATTAATCTTCCTATAAAGAAATGAAAAAGAGAGAGAGAGATGAAAGACAACTAACTACCAGATGGTTTATTTCACTCTTATGTGGAATCTGGAGATCTGACACACATGGATTTGCAAACACAATAAAAAATAAACCAACTGTCCCTGTTTTTGTTTTTGTTTTTTTTTTGCCTCCAGGGTTATCGCTGGGGCTTGGTGCCTGCGCACCACTGCTACTAGAGGCCATTTTTCCCATTTTGTTTCCCTTATTGTTATTATCATTGTTGTCACTGCTGTTGTTGTTAGATAGGACAGAGATAAATCAAGAGAGATGGGGAAGACGGGCGGGGGAGAGAAAGACAGACACCTGCAGACCTGCTTCACCACCTGTGAAGCAACCCCCCTGCAAGTAAGGAGCCGGGGGCTCGAACCAGGATCCTTACGCCAGTCCTTGCACTTCGCTTTGCGCCCTGTGAGCTTAACCTGCTGAGCTACTGCCCTACCCCAAACCAACTGTTTCTAACACTTAGTGAGAATTCTGGTGGTTATCTTTGGGAGGTGAGAGAGTGGGGTGACAGAATTTGATGGTGGGTGTGGTATGAAACTATACACTGTAATATACAATCTTGTAACCCACTGCTAATCACAAATAAAGAATGGCTTCAGGGTGGAGGAGATAACACAATGAGTATACAAAGAGACTCATGTGCCTGAGGCTCCAAAGTCCCAGGTTCAATCTCCTGCATTACCATAACCCAGAGCTGAGTAGTGCTCTGGTATTCAAAAAAGAAAAAAAAAATGGCTTGAATAAAAATAAAATGCTCAGCCAGCTTCTATAAAGTGGGCTTGTCCTCACTGTCTGAGCACCTACCGTCCCATCTGAAGGCTTGGCTGGCTTCCCCCTGCCCATGTCCAAGTGTCAGAACCCTCTGCTCACACAGCATCCCAGAAGGCTATGCAGTGGGTAGAGCATCAGACTTGCAAGCATAAGGTCCTGAGTTTGATCCCCGACAAAGAGAACACCAGAGTGGTGCTCTGGTTCTCTCTTCCCATAACAAATAAATGAATTTCAACTGGTTCCTTTCACCACACCATGGGCCTCCTAAGAGTTCATCCAACAGTCACAAACACTTCCAGACCATCAACCAGTCTTCCAGAAAGACACATCAATCAAAGTTCCATCCGAAGCAGGTACAAATGTGAGGAGAGAAGGCCGGAGCTACACAGGAGAGAGGAAACTCAGAGCACATGTCCCAGACTTTTCTAGCAGCCAGAAGGAGCTGAAGGCCATGGATGAAGCTATCCTCATAATCTACCTGAGACCACTGTAGCCAAAATAACCTTTCCAGTGTTTTCTGCTCTCCCGACAGACAGGTCTCAGAGCAGAAGCCAAGATCCCATCACGCACAACTGTGCTAGGAAAGGAGATTTGCGTACCCACACCCAAGTGGGCCTAACTGTTCGGGTTCACATTCACTGAAGTGACAAAACTCCCTTCCCGGTGACAGTGGTCTGCAGCCCCGCCAGCCATATGTGGAGTCCTCCCCTCGCAGGAGCTCCCCGCCTCTGGGGCAGCAGGCCAGGCCCTGGCACTGGCGGGCGCGTGAGGAGCCTGCTGACAAGGGGACAGAAAGCCACTGTGGAGACCACAGCTGACACTGGCCTGCCGGGCCAGGCACCTGGTCACACACGACCGGCAGGGAGCTGAAGAGCACTTGCCAGGGAGCCCTGTGCAGAAGCCAGAGCTGAGGCCACCGTCACCTCGGCAGAGAGGAGTGCGTAGACCAGCCTGGAAGCGGCCCATCTTGTCACCTGGTCCTTGTCGGCACAAGGACAGATGCGGGAGGACCCTGCACCCTCTTTTCCTCCCTCCCCACTTAACCTGCTGGCGCATTCTAATCTCAGGTGTGGACACCCTGGTCTTTCCTTCTCAAAGGAAGCTGTTCTCTGCATGCTGGAATGTTCTTCGGAGACACACAGAAAGCAGTCACCAGAATAAACCAGGGTGGGCGGGCAAGGGGCCCTGGGCTCTCGGCCAACAGCTGGGCTGGAAAGGAGGCGCATAGGGGAACCCCCCACACACACACACACACACACACACACACTCCTATGCCAGCCAGGCTACAAAAGAAACCTGGGATCTTATCACAGTTCCCAAAGCTGCCCAATCCCCTGCTCTCCTGTGAGGAGTGGGAAGGGAGGGGCAGGCCAGGACACCCTCCAGGGAGTGTCTGTCACCCCCATCTGGTGGTGGCTGCAGGGGGCAATGAGCCAGCTTCCAGCTGGGACCCTCAGCAGTGCAATTCCAGAGTGTCAGGGAGGAAGGGTTCAGGGACTCTGAGGCCTGAGATGACCAGTCGGGAGAAGCACTAAAGCCAAGAAAACACGGGCTCTAGTAAGTCCTCTTGGGACCTGGAGGACATCCTTGTAGGCCGGCAGCTCTGCTAGGCCACTATGCTGAGGACTGAGTACATTTGGCGGGGGCAGCCATGTGCAGAGCACACATATAAGAGTTAAAGTTAGCATCCAGCCCTGCAGCTGGAGAAAGAGAACAGGAGAGAGAGTTCAATGCCTACTCAGGAGCTTCTCCAGGTGCTGGGGGACACTCCCTATATGGTGCTGGGGTCACAGGCATATAAAGGCATACACCCAGCCTGGGAAGCTATTCCTCCAGGCCTCACATGTCACTTCTAACTCCTCCCAAACTGAATTAGGAACAGCTTGCTGTAGTTTCAAGATGGAGTAACGTGGGGGAGAGAAAAAGCTACCCGGGAAGATCATATAGGAGAGAAGCCATTCACAGTCCTGGGTACTTCCCTGAGGTGTAAATAGCAGGCATTTGTTATTTACAAGAAAACCTGTGTGGTAAGTGAAATTTGAGAGGGAAGGAGATAGACTGACAGAGGGAAAGATGCCTGCAACCCTGCTCCACTCTAGAAGCTTCTCCCCTAAAGGTGGGGGCTGGTGGCTTGAACCAGGGTCCTTGCACAGGTAACCCATGTGCTCTTTCTATCTGAAGTAAAAAGAACGGGAAAAAAGTCAGCCTAGAGCAACAGACCCAAGCAGCAATAGACCCTGGCACAGTAAAAAGAAAAACAAAGATTTAACAGATATTGAGGTGTGTGTGTGTGTGTGAGAGAGAGAGAGAGAGAGAAGTACATTTTTAAAAGAGAGAAAATTATTTGTTCCTCTGGGATAATTCACCATGTATCCAAGATGAAAGACTAAGTGGGTTCTTTTAAAAAAGGAAGGAATCTGTCCTTCCAGGGAGGCTGGAGGCGAGGCATCTGGGCCTGCCAGGAATGGCAGAGGCTGACTCTCAGGGCTAGGGGTTGGGGTGGGGGCAGGGAGCTGGCACCAGAGCAGGGCTCAGGGACCTACCAGCTGAGGAGAGAAAAGAGGGGAAGGGAGAGAAAAGAGGGGAAGGGAGAGGAGGGGGAGGGGAGGGGAGAGGAGGGGAGGGGAGAGGAAGGGGAGGGGAGAGGAGGGGAGGGGAGGGGAGAGGAGGGGGAGGAATAAGAGGGGGAGGGAGAGGAGGGGAGGGGAGAGGAGGGGAGGGGGGAGGGGAGAAGAGGGGAGGGGAGAGGAGGAGGAAGAAGAGGGGGAAGGAGAGAAGGGGAGAGGAGGGGAGGGGAGAGGAGGGGGAGGGAAGGGAGAGGAGGGGAGAGGAGGGGGAGGAAGAGGAGGGAAGAAGAAAGGAGGGGAAGGGGGAGGGGAGGGAGGGGGAGGGGAGGGAGAGGGAAGGGAAGGGAGACCTTGCCGAAAAGACTTAAAATCTGGGGCTGGGAGGCAACATAATGGTTCTGCAAAAGACTTTCTTTGATGAGGCTCTGAGATCCTAGGTTCAATCCCCAGCACCACCCATCACCATCTCTGGTAGCTGGAGAAAGGTCTAGAACCTTGGCAGGCAGCTGTATTTTCCTGCAGGAAGCAGACAAAGGTAACCCCCAGCCCCCTAGAAACCCGGCAGTGGTCAAATGACTATCACTTCCTGCAGGGGACAGCTGAGTCTTTCTCTAGGACTGTGGAGTGTGTGTGTGTGTGTGTGTGTGTGTGTGTGTGTAGGGCGGGGGGGTGTAGCTAATTCAAAGGGGGGGATGCTCTAAGGCTCCCAGGAGACAGGGCTACTCAGATCACAAGTGCATCTGCACTGGGGAGACAGCACAGTACTTCTTCAGACGCTTCCCTGCTAAGGCTCCAGGTTCAATCCCCAGCACCATCATGAGCCAGAGCTGAGCTGTTGGGGGTTGTGTGTGAGAACAAGCAAGTGCACTGGTCACACACCTGGTTGTACACACGTATAACCATACACAAAGACTCAGGTTCAAGTCCCCAGTCTCCACCTGCAGGGGGAAGCTTCATTAGCAGTAAAGCAGTGCTACAGGTGTCTCTCATTCTCTCCCTATTTCTCCCTCCTTCCTCAGTTCTCTGTCTCTAACAAATACATATTTTGAGAAGAGAGAGAGCGCTAGACATAGGAGAATGTCCCACATGACAGGCCTACAAGTCCACACAGGAGGTGGGCTTCACTGGGGAGCCCAGAGTGCTGGTCGGGGGGGGGGGGGGGGGGGGGAGGGGAGCCCTGTCAGCTGTCAGCTGTCCCCCTGTCCCTGCTCAGGTCAGCTTCCTGTCTCACACTTTCCCTGGTGACTGAGATAGTCAAAGGCTGGCCCCCCCACCCCAGCAACTCCCCTAAGAGCAACAGGAACCATATGCCCATCCCCTTCCCAGGATGCAATTTTCTTTCTTTAATATCTTAGTAGTTATTTTGGAGAGGAACAGGAGATAGAGAAGGAAAAAGAGAGCCACCTGCAGCCCTGCTCCACCACTCATTAAGCTCCCTACCCACCCCACCCCACCACCACCACCACCACCACGCGTAATGGGGGCCTGGGGGCTTGAACTCAGGTCTTTGAGCACTGTAATGTGTGTACTCAACTAGGTGCACAACAGCCTGGCCTCAGGGACACTAACTGGGCAGCTGAGAGGAGCCTGATGACTCAGAGGATGGTCCTCCTGGGTCCTCCTGTCGGCAGATCCATCTAAACAAGTCCCCCACCCTGTCATGGGGCAGAGATCCTGTGGCCAGAGGGGGGTTGATGTGAGGGACTGTATGGAAGTCACTGGGGGCCTCTCAGGGACTTGCCATCTGCTCCACCCTGGCTCAATTAATCAATCCTGGGATCCCCAAAGCCTCAAACCAACTCAAAACTGGAGGGGGTGTGTGGCAAGGGCTCCCCTAATTAGGTGGGTCTCTGGAGTAAACATTTCAGGCCACCAGCCCCCTCCCCAAATGTGTCAACAGAGCCCCCTCCTCAAATGCCTCTTGACAAACTGAGCCTGCTTTGTTCCCAGAAATGAAAACAAACATTTCCTCAGAGCAGCCCAGCAGGGGAGGCGGAGGCGGGGAGGGGAAGGGGAAGGGGGAGGGGGGGCTCTTTTGAGAGCAGCACCTGAAAACCCCAAGGCCCCCTCTGATGCAAATCCCAGTACTGTGTGGCCCCAGGCTCTGCACTGTCCCTCCCTGGGACACCCAGCAGAGCTCCCAAGAGCCCTGGGTATCCTTCAGGAGGGAGGAGGGTCTGCTGCCCGGCCCATCAGGCCAAGGCCCCCACCCCCACTTTGCCCTGTACCATGGGCACCCACACCGGGGCAGGACAGTGCCAGCCTGGCACCCTCACCCACTGTTGGCAGGTGTCACAGCAGCTGGCTCACCCTGGCACAAGTCCCAGCAGGAGGACCCCTGGGGGCAGGGAAAGAAAAGCAGGGCCCCCAGCACCCGAGGGACGAGGACCCCAGCTCCTGGTTCAGCCAGCACCTGTCCTCTGCCCAGTTTCCTGGCACCTGGGGCAGGGAGTTGGGAGTGATACAGGTGGGGCAGGGTACACAGATAAGAACTCTTCCATCAAAAGCAGGGAATGCTGGGGGCCAGAGTGGAGGTTCATTGGGCCTGCCTCCCAGGTGAGGTACCAGGTTTGATCCCGCACCAGGAACAGACAAGCGGAGCCTCACAGATGGGGCAGCAGTGTTTGGGGTGGGTCTCAAAATAAGAAACTGACAAAATGAGATGGAGAGCCGGCAGAGGGCTCACCTGGTGGTGTGCACACTTTGCCATGCACAAGGACCCGGGTTCAAGTCCCCGGCATCACATAGGAGCACTGTGCACAGGGGAGGCTTCACTAGCTGTTGAGTGGTGCTGTGGGACTCTACTCTCTATCTATCGCTTTCATTCTAATAACTGAACGTGCAAACAAAAGTCTGCAGGGAACAGTGAAGTCACGGGGGGGGGGGGGGGTTGCAAAAAAAGTGAGACAGAAAGAGATAGCAGTGAAGTCACTGGGTGCCAAAAATCCAACGGCAAAAAAAGTGAGAGAAAGAGAGAGATGGGAAGAGCTGGGCATACCTGACTTAGTGCACATATTATCATGTTCAAGAATCCAGGTGCAAGCCCCCGCTCCCCACCTGCAGGGGAGGAGCTTCGTGAGCACTGGAGCAGGTCTCTCTCTCTCTCATTTCCCCTCCCCTCTCAATATCTCTGTCCTAGCAAGTAAAAAGAAAGAGGGAAAAGAAAAATAGAAAGAAAGGAAGGAAGGAAGGAAGGAAGGAAGGAAGGAAGGAAGGAAGGAAGGGAGAGAGAAAGAAAAAGAAAGAAAGAGAGAGAGAGAGAGGAAGGAAGGAAGGAAGGAGGAAGGAAGGAAGGGAGGAAGGAGGAAGGAAGGGAGGGAGGGAGGGAGGAAGGAGGAAGGAAGGAAGGAAGGAGGAAGGAGGAAGGAAGGAAGGTAGGTAGGTTGGTTCTGTGGCCAGAAGCAGGGTAGGAGGGCAGCTCAGGCCGGCTACAAACCCAGGGGACAGGGGGGAGAGGAATGGACGACAGGTGTGGAGACCACCTCCCCACAAGAGGTGGAGTCTCTTGGCAGATGGTGTCCACTTATGAGGAACTGTCCACATGGGGCGGCTGGAGGGAGGTCCCCACCCCACAGTTAACACAGCCCAGCCCCCCCCCCATAGTGATCACTAACTTTCTCCTCCTCCGTGATCCCCAGCCCCCACCTCCAGCCTGGCCTGGGTCCCACACAGCCAAGCTGACATCCCAGACTGCCAGGGACCCTGGTCTCAGAGGCAGGTGTAGCACCCCCTCTCTGCACCCCCTCCCCTGCTCTGACTGCCACAGCTGGTGCTCACAATGAGGAGCAGACCAGGAAGGGGGGTGTGCTATGGAGAACAGAGGCCTCAGGTCTGGGCCAGCCCACCAGCCCTGTACCCCTATAGAAATACAGTAATGGTTATGCAAACAGATTCTCATGCCTCAGGCTCCAAAGTCCCAAGTTCAATCCCCCATACCACCATAAGCCAGAGCTGAGTAGTGCTCTGGTGCTTCTCCTGTGTCTCTCTCTGTCTGCATCTCTCTCAAAAATAAAATAAATAAAAAAGAAAGAAAGAAAGAAATGCAGTAACAGATCAGTGTGTCTTCAGGGCTGGGAGACAGCTCAATGGGCAGAATACACACTTAACCTTGCATGGGGCCCTGGGTTCAATTCCCAGCACCACACGGTAGCCCCGTGTGCAGCATCTGGAGGAGCAGTATGAATGGAGAAGTCATGCTGTGGTGTCTCTCCTCTGTCTGTCTCCCCAAAAGAATAAAAAGAATGAGGGTCAGGTGGTAGCCACATGCAAGGACCGAGGTTCAGGCACCTTGCTCCCCATCTGCAGGGGGAAGCTTCAAAAGTAGTGAAGCAGTGCTGCAGGTGTCTCTCCCTCTCATTTCTCTCTGTCTCTATCAAATTAAAGGGGTGGGGGAAATGGCCACCAAGAACATTGAGTTTGTCATGCAGCCACCAAGCCCCAGTGATAACCCTGGTGGCAGAAAGAGAGAGAGAGAAACAAAGAGGGACCAAGGAGGCCCTGAGCTCATTCCCCGGTGTCATATAAAAAAGTAAGAGGGAGTCGGGCAGTAGCGCAGTGGGTTAAGCGCAGGTGGCACAAAGCACAAGGACCGGAGGAAGGATCCCGGTTCGAGCCCCCAGCTCTCCACTTGCAGGGGAGTCGCTTCACAAGCAGTGAAGCAGGTCTGCAGGTGTCTATCTTTCTCTCCCCCTGTCTTCCCCTCCTCTCTCCATTTCTCTCTGTCCTATCCGACAACAATGACAACAATAATAATAATAGCCACAACAACAATAAAATAACAAGGTCAATAAAAGGTGGAAAGATGGCTTCCAGGAGCAGTGGATTCGTGTTGCAGGCACGGAGCCCCAGCAATAGGCCTGGAGGCAAAAAAAAAAAAAAGTAAGTAAGAGTCGGGCAGCGGCTCACCTGGTAGAGGGCATGTCACCATGAACAAGGACCCGGGTTCAAGCCCCCGTCCCCACCTTCAGGGGGAAGCTTCATGAGCAGTCAATCAGAGCTGTAGGTCTCTCTCTCTCTCTCTCCCTTTGTCTTCCCCTCTCTCACCTCTATCATAACTTTAAAAATACAGTAAAGGGAGTTGGATGGTAGCACAGTGGGTTAAGCACATGTGGCACAAAGCCCAAGGACCGGTGTAAGGATCCCGGTTCGAGCACCTGGCTCCCCACCTGCAGGGGAGTCACTTCACAGGCGGTGAAGCAGGTCTGCAGGTGTCTGTCTTTCTCTCCCCCTCTCTGTCTTCCCCTCCTCTCTCCATTTCTCTCTGTCCTAACAACGATGACATCAATAACAACAATAACTACAACAACAATTTAAAAAAGACAACAATGGCAACAAAAGGGAAAATAAAACTTTTTAAAAATGCAGTAAAAATAAAGCAGTAGACTGAGCATCTTACAAGAAAGTAAAGCAGGCCTAGAGGAGCCCTCCCTGACACCCTGACTCAGCTTCATCCCAGGACACCCAAAGCCACCCTCCCTGCCCTCCATTCCTTTCTCATGTTTTAGACATTTTATTTTTACCTTATTGAAAAGAGACAGAGAGAAATTGAGAGGGAAGAGGAAGAAAGAGAAGCAACAGAGAGACAGCTACAGACCTGCTTCACTACTTGTGAAGCTTCCGCTCACAGGTAGGGAGGAGGAGCTTGAACCCAGGTCCTTGTGCATGGGAGCATGTGTACTCAAGCAGGTGCACCACCTCCTGGCCCCTCCTTCTTCTGTGTGCATATGTGGCTGTGTGGGTGTGTTACTGTGTGTCTGTGTCAGTGTGCATGCATTCAAGTCTGCACAAAACTGGGTTAATTATTAATCAGGGCTCACAATGGCCCCTTTGCTGGAGTCATTTTCCCAGGCCCAGCCATCCCAGACAAAGGGGAGGGGGCTGCAGGGTGGGCCCCATCTCCAGCAGCTGCCTCCCTGGCCCCCACCCCTCCTATCCAAGTGACCACCGACCGCCACAGGGGCGAGCACACCCCTTACCCGTATCCTCTTTACCTGTAGCCTGATTTAACGTGACAAGCTGAGGTGTCACCGTTCTGGCTATTGCCTCGGGGTGCCTGCCCTTTCAGGTAAGGAAAAGCATCTGTTCATTGTTTTTATTTATTGGATAGAGACAGAGAAGTTGAGAGGAAAGGGGGATGGGGGGGCAGAGAGACACAAAGACACCTGCAGCACTGCTTCACCACTTGCAAAGCTTTCCCCCTGCAGGTGGGGACCGGGGCTCGAACCTGGGTCCTTGCGCATTATAACATGTGCACTCAACCAGGTGCTCCATCTCCCAACCCCTGAGAAGCATCATTCATAGAAAGGACAGTGCCAGGGCTCATCTCCGTCACCTCCTCAGCTTAGGCCGCGAGCATCTCATTTGGGCAGGGGTGAGGTTGCAGCCCAAAGGACGCCCACACCAGGGTCAAGTTCAAGGTCCAGGGATGAGGCAGACACCCCAGGGGCCTGTCTCCACAGGTCCTGGCTTTGTCACTGTGCAGCTCTGAGTCACCCATCACCCCAAGTATCAGCATTTTTATACTCGCAGGCCCACCACACCAGACCAGGCCAAAGCTGGTGCCGTGCTTGCCCTTGTTCCCACAAGACTCAGCCTTGCTGTTGGGGCTGGTGACACAGCACAGCAGGCAGTATGTGTCATGTTCTCTACCACATACCCACAGCATGACGAGGACCTGGAAAAGCATAAGCATATATTTTTTTTTTTGCCTCCAGGATTATTGCTGGGCTCAGTGCTCGCACCAAGAATCCACTGTTCTGGAGGCTATTTTTGTCCTTTTTGTTGCCCTTGTTGTTTCATTGTTGTTGTAGTTATTGTTGTTGTTGTTGTTGTTGTTGGATAGGACAGAGAGAAATGGAGGAGGGGAGACAGAGAGAGGGAGAGAGAAAGACAGACACCTGCAGACCTGCTTCACCGCTCGTGACTCGACCCCCCTGTAGGTGGGGAGCCGGGGGCTCGAACTGGGATCCTTACACCAGTCCTTGTACTTTGCGCCATGTGCGCTTAACCCGCTGCGCTACCTCCTGACCCCCAGGCATAAGCATTTCTTGCCTGTGAGAGTTTTATTTATTTGTTTGCTTGCTTGCTTGCTTTAGAAAATAAGTCATGCCAAGTGTACTTTTGAGAACATATGTTCTTCCTGGGGGACCTGCATGTGACCCAGGTTCAAGCCCAGAGGCCATGGGACTGAGGGAACCTTTGCAGCTACGATAGCTCTCATTCTATCTCACTGTCTTTGTCTCTCCTTTTCTATCTGACAGAAGTTAGCTCTCAGAGGTAAAATCCCAGAGATGATTAAACAAACAAACAAACAAAAAAGATAGGAGAGCCAGGTGGTGGCGCCCCCAGTAAAGCACACACATTACCACCTCCTGCAGGGAGGAAGCTTCAAGAGGGATGGTGCAGGGTTGCAGGTATCTCTCTGTCTGTCTCTCTGTCTCTCTCTCTCTCTCTCTGTCTCCTTTTCTATCTCCCCTCGTTCTCAATTTTTCTGTCCTATAGAAAAAGGAAGGGAGGGAGGCAGGCAGGCAGGCAGGCACCAGGAGCAGTATTTCATCATGCAGGCACTAAGCCCCAGCAATAACCTTGGTGACAAATAACAAAATATTGAACAAATAAATTTTTTTAAATGATGGCATTCTGGGGACACAGGAAATACCATGTGGTGTGTGCACTCCCGGCATGCTCTGAGCTCCCAGCTGCCCAGCTGCCCAGCTGCCCAGCGAGGTGCTCCACTGTCCCTATCCCCAGGCAGTCCCTGGGAGATGAGCAGTCCCCCCAGAAGCACCAGGCATGGGAAGGCCAGAGCCAAGAGGAGAAGGGGGTGAGACACTCCAAGGCCATGACCCCGGCTCAGCAGAAGTCCCACAGAAACACCTGGGGTGTAGGTCCCCACACCTGGCCCTGCCCCAGGTCTCCCATCCTGGCCCTCCACAACTTGAGACCTTGGCATCTCCAGAGACCTCTCACAGGCCAGAAATGGTGGGGTGACCTCTGTGGGGCCTGATCACTCCCAACTGCCCCCAGAGGGGCAGGACACAAGGTGAGGGCCCCTCCACCCACTAACCCCAGTCTCAGAGGGTGCACTGAAACAGACAAGAGTCCAGGGGGCTCTCATGTTCCACCACCCCCTGCTCTGCTCTGCAACTGACAGGCTGGAGCGAGTGGATATGCACCCCGGGAGTGTGTTGGGCATCCCCCAGGGAGGACATTCACCCCTACTGGAAGGACGGGCTAGCAGCCCTAACCTCTGTCCAATACTCTGGGGGGATGGGGCATGAAGGGCATCAAGAAAGACTGGCCTTGACTGAACCCCCTCCCCCCCATTCTGCAGGTGTCTTGGAATGTTAAGGAGCAGGAGGGAGCTGGGAGGGTCACTGGTCACTGATTAAACCCCCCTCACCCCACCCCTGCCCCTAGAGAGATCAGTTTACTGCACAAGCCAGTCCTGCTGCTTAAGACCAGAATGAATGGAGGGGAACCCGACACCCTGGGAACGGTGCCTTCTGGGGAACCCAGGCTGGGGGTGCCCTCCTGGAAGGGGACAGCCCATTGTGGGCTTGGGGAAGGGGTGGAGGAGTGTCATGAAATGTGATCCCTGCGAAGGAGCCAGGGCCCCCTCCTCAAGGAGACAGGACACCTCCGCCAGATGGACAGAAGGGGGGTGCGTAGGGAGCATGGTGCAGCCTGGGGGGACACTCCTGGGCACCCCACTTGAGGAAATACTCGAGGATACCCCACCTGGGTACCCTGTATTGTATTGTATTGTATTGTACTGTACTGTACTGTACTGTATTGTATTGTACTGTACTGTATTGTATTGTATTGTATTGTATTTAAAGAGAGAAATACAGAGAAAGAGGGGGAGAGAGGGAGAGGGAGAGGGAGAGAGGGAGAAGGAGAGAGGGAGAAGGGAAGCACAATGCACCTTGGGGGACATTCCAAGTCACACTGGTGCGTGCACCCCTCAAAACTGAGGTGAGAGAATGGACAGAAACCCAACCTGTGAGGATGAGCCCAATATCCTCAGGAGAAACGCCTGGCCATCTGCAGTGCACTGTGCACCCCACACAGGAGAGGGCGCACCTTCCCCACTGCGCCCACTAGCCCCTCTCAGCACCCTATGGGAACACCAGGGCACCAGGGGAAGCTCCAGGAAATGAAGTCAGTTGGGGAGAAGGCGTGAGGCCCAGGGATGGTGACAAATATTACCAAGAGAAGGTCGCCTTTTGCCACCTAGCAATGCGGTGTGAGCTCCAAGGTTCTCTCAGGAGCCTTATTTTATTTTTTGAGAGAAATAAAGATACAGAGAATGATAGACAGACACACCAACACCAGAGCACTGGTGGTGCTGGGGATTGAACCTAGGACCTCGGAGCCTCAGGCATTAAAGTCTTTTTGCAGAACCACTGTGCTGTCTCCCCAGACTTCTTGCTAAGCAAACCTCCCTTTGTGGGGGGCACTAGATAGGCCTCCCAGGAGCACCTGCCTCCCTGTCTCTGCCCTGAGGGTCAGGCCTTCGGAGCCCCAAAGCACCACCACCACAACCACTACAGGCATGCAGGTTCCATCTGCAGAGTTCTAGAAATTTCTAGTGATCTGGGGGAGTGAACAGGGCCCCACACCCTGCCCCCCCAGGTCCCTCTCACACCGGGTCCCCCAGTCCAACTGCAGCAGAAGCCTGTCACCTCTCTGGTCCCCCTCCCTCTGCCCCGGGGCTCTGATGGGGTTCCAGGCTGCACGGGAGTCAGGCAGACCTCCCAGTGTCAGGAGGGGCCTGCAAGGGGTCTGGGACATGAGTCAGGGTACCAAGGTGGGGTGGCAGGGCCTGGCTCTGAAGCCAGGAGCTGGGGGGCCCTTCCAAACACTTCAGGGAGAGAGGAGTGGTAAGGGTCCACTTGGAGGCTCAGTTCAGGAGGTAGTTCAACATTAGAGCATGTGCCCTCTGTGCATGTGGCTCTGGGTTCGATCCCTGGTACAACATGGAAGCACCACAGAGAGCACCAAGGATGAAAATGGCTGGTTGACAACTGTGCTGTAACCCATTAATCCCCTCAATAAATACCATAAATAAAAGAGGAGGAGGAGGAGGAGGAGGAGGAGGAGGGGCCAGGCAGTAGCTCACCCAGTGTACATGTTGCAGTGCTCAAGGACCCAGTTTCAAACCCCCTCCCTTCCTGCAGGTGGAATCTTCACGAGTGGTGAAGCACTGCTCTGAGTGTCTCTCTTTCCTTTGTATCTTGCCATCCCCTCTCAATTTCTCTCTGTCCTATCAAAATAAAATAAGTAATTTTTTTTATGTGTGGCCAGAGCATCTTAAGAGGCGGTGCCGTGGATGGACCCCCCACATGGAGGAGACAGGCCCAGCTGCACCCCGTCAGAGCCTGACCCCAGCTCCAGTGACCCTGTGGGACAGAAGTGGCAGTGCCTACGCCCAGGGCTCCCAAGTGCCAACCCTAAACTCTTGCCTCATTAGTAAACCAGAAGCCCATAGTGAGCTATCACTGCCCAAGAGTCCCGCCAGCAGAGGATGGGAGACTCCTGGAGCAAAGAAAGAGAGCTCAGTCCCCGCTCTGTCCCGGGTGTGGCTCCTGGGGAGGCCTGGAAACCTCTCTCCCTCCCTCAGGGGCTGGTGGCCTCATATTAATAGCCCTCAGCTGTCCCTGGGAAGGCCACAAGGTCTCCCCAGGAAAGGCTCCAGAGGACAGCTAGTCCACTCCCAAGAGTGGGATTCCAATGCACATCAGGTCTGTGTCAGCAGGAGGCTCAGAGTGGCCCTGGGCCGCCGCCTCTGCTCTACAGAGGGTCACTGTCTCCCGCAGGGGACAGGGAAGCCTGGGGACTGTCCACCTGGCCAGGCAGGGCAGGAGCCCGGATTCCACACCAGCACCTGACCTGAGGGAAAACAAGGTCCTAGGGGAGCGCTCAGTCCTCCAACCCCGGACACGGGTCAAACTGGCTCATCGCAAGGTCGTGTTGGGCACCTCAGACACCCCATGACCCATGACCGAGCAGCTGATGAGTGCGGCCTCTCCAGGTCAGACTGGGGGTGGGGCTGGGCCACCCACCTCCTGCATGTCCAGACTGATTTTACACGGCGTCAAGGAGTGAACCCCTGACCTGACACCACCGAGCGAGCGTCTCTCCGGCCCAATGACCCACACAGCTCAGAGAACAGCAGGAGAGACAGAGAGAGGAGAGATACCCAGCACTGTTTCACCATCCATGAACACCCATGGGACCCCCACACGGCGCTGAGATTCAAACCCAGGGCCTCAGGTGTGCATGTGCATGTGCAGGCCAGCTATCTCCCAGCCTCAGTCCTGAGCCCTGATACGGGAATCAGGGGACGGTGTGCTCTGACCTGTGCCCCTCTGCCACCACCATCCTCGGGCCCCTCCCCAGCTGTGTGAGAGGAGAGGAAGCTCCAAGTTCAAAGACCCAAGTGACTTCTAGGCAGAAGGGAGGCTTCTCGCCTGACAGTTTAATCCGAGTTTGATTTAGGCAGGAACTTCTAAGGAGTCTTCAGACCCAAGGCCCATCCATCCATCAGCAGGGGATCTAGGCTGCTGACACTACTAAATGTCTGATGGTAGAAAAACCCCTCTGCTGACTCCAAGTGAAAAAAAAAAATTTAAGGGGGAAAATAAGGTGCTCTGAAACCAACAAGAACAGGGGTGGGAGGGTAAGAAAAGCAGTGTGGACTGGTCCAGACTGATCCAGCTCCTGGGTTAATAACCACTCAGCTGTCACTCAGTTGTCATTTAGGCCCCAACTGGGGCAGACTCCCCACTGGAAGTTGGGTCTGTGGTTCAAGTCTTTTATAATGGGTATTCTTTTTTTTGTTTGTTTTTGCTTTTTGGTTTTGTTTGTTTGTTTGTTTGCCTCCAGGGTTATTGCTGTGGCTCAGTGCCTGCACCATGAATCCACTGCTCCTGGAGGCCATTTCCCCCCCTTTTGTTGCCCTTGTTGTTTACAATGGATACTCTTAGCAGATGCTTCCTCACTCCTTCAAGGAAAATGAGCCCTGAGTCTGGCATAGAGCCACAAGTTCTAGCAAAACTCTCTCCTCCTCCTCCTCCTAATTTATGTGCACAGCTCAGCTCTCCATCTCATTACCATACGCCACGGGGTGGGGGGTGAGGGGGGGGGGCTTGTACTAACAAGCCTGGGGAACACCCACCATGGGAGCACAGGCTGGTGGCTCTGAGGGGAGGGAGCAGGGCTTCCAGAAGGAAAGGGCAGTGGATTCCAAACTCAGATGCTACCATGCCACTTAGGGCTGAAAGACTTTGGGCTTGGGAACAAGGGTCCTGAATCCCTGTTCTCTCTCTGCCCATCTTCTCTTAGAGATGAGGATTAATGCCAGCTGGGAAGGGGAGACTGAATACCAAGGGCTGGGGAGATGGCGTGGTGGGTCAGAGCTCTGGGTTTGCAAACTCGAGGTCCAGAGTTTGATGCTCTAGTGTTTTCTCCTCCTCCCCCCACCCTCCCCCTTCTCCATATCTATTTTTTGGATAGAGACAAAAGTTGAGAGGGAAGGGGAGATAGGAAGAGATACAGAGGTTTGAACCCTGATATTCTCTGTCATTCACTAATTAGCACTTAAGTTAGGGAAATAGCATAGTGGTTCTACAAATGACTTTTTTCTTATTTTTTATTTATAAAAAGGAAACATTAAACCACAGGATAAGAGGGGTACAACTCCACACAATTCCCACCACCAGAACTCTGTATCCCCTCCCCTCCCCCCTGATAGCTTCCTATTCTTTTTTTTAAATATTTATTTATTTATTCCCTTTTGTTGCCCTTGTTGTTTTATTGTAGTTATTATTGATGTTGTTGTTGTTGGATAGGACAGAGAGAAATGGAGAGAGATGGGGAAGACAGAGAGGGGGAGAGAGAAAGACAGACACCTGCAGACCTGCTTCACTGCCTGTGAAGCGACTCCCCTGCAGGTGGGGAGCCGGGGAATCAAACAGGGAACCTTGCCAGTCCTTAGACTTTGTGCCACCATCTGCGCTACCGCCCAAGACTCCCAGCCTTCCTATTCTTTAACCCTCTGGGAGTATGGACCCAAGGTCATTGTGGGATGCAGAAGGTTGAAGGTCTGGCTTCTGTAATACAAATGACTCTCAAGCTTGAGGCGCTGAGTTCCCAGATTCAATCCCCAGCACCATGAGCCAGAACTGAGCAGGGTTCTGGTAAAAGTAAACAAATAAAATATAAAAATAAGTCCCGAAACCAAAAATAAATATTTAAATTAATAAATGTAGTTATTCTGAGTTTTCTTTTTCCTGAAAACTGAGCACTTAAGACAACAGCAGTCACAAAATAGAATGCTCTAGAAACCTGAGAGTAGCCCCTTCATTAGAGTCCTGGGTGCCAGACCTGTGGTAGACCCTGGAGAAGCACCACACCGCTGAGCTGAACAGAACAAACCTTCTCGAGGCAGAACGGCCTCAAGTGCGTTCTCTGCTTTTCTGGCTAGCAGCTTACCTCATATCACCTTAATCCTTTTTTCTTTTTTTTATGGTAAAATACCCATGAAACCACATAAAATGCATACATACACAGTTCAGGGGTAAAATACATTCATGACCACATTCCTCTCCAGAACTGTCTCCACCCTGAAAAGCCAGAACTCTGCCCCCATTAAACATCATGTATTTCTTTAAAAGAAAAAAAAAATCTCTATTCATTTTTTTTTTAACTTTTTATTTTAATGAGAGATACAGAGAGAAAGATCAGAGCACTGCTCGGCTCTGGCTTCTGGTGGCGTTGAGGGTTGAACCTTGGAGCCACAGGCATGGAAGTCTTTGGCAGAACCATTATGCTGTCTTCCCTGCCCAAAGACTTTACTTATTATTAATTTATTATTTACATTTATTAATGATAAAGAGATATTGGAAAGAGCAAGAACCAGAGCATCACTCTGACACACGCGATGCTGGGGATTCAACTCAGACCTCACGCTTCTAAATTCAGATTACTCAGCCACTGTGCCACCTCCCAGGCCACCAGACCCAGGCATTTAAATAACCTATGAACCTTGGCATCTGGGGAGCCCTCCCCAAAACCATAGGGGAAAGAGCAACCAGTGCAGATACTTGGGGGCTGGAGACCCCAGGGCAAGTGGCTAGTCCTGATGGGGCTGGTGAGAGAAGGGAGGGAAGTCAACTGGTCAAAGTCCCTTCCTGTTTTACAAAGGTCACTGGAGTTCAAAGGGAGGTGAACCAAGCTGGCCTGGGCCATCAGAGCAGCCCATTCCCCAAGCCCTGTGGTGGACACAGAAGCCACCTCAGGGGACAGTGTCCATCAGAAACAGCTCAGAGAAATACCAGGAACTGGTGGCCCTGCTCTGAGACTCTGCCACAAAGGAGGCCACCCAGAGGCACAAGCGGGCTCCAGGCAGGCAGGAATGAGTGCAGAGGAGGGGTAAGGAGGGAGAGGACAGCAGGCTGGAAGGGGACACCCCAGCTCCCCCTGTTCTAAATTTGAGTCCCGTTACTTGGCCACTGGACAGTGGAGGGGCAGCTTGGAGGAGTCAGACCTTTTGTCCCAGGCCCCAGTGGTGACCGGAAATGAGTCAAGATGAAGTCTGGGCAGGAGTGAAGGATAGCCACCTGCCGCCTGCCACCTGCATCCGGAGTGTACGCTGTCCTCACTGCCCCAGGGCTCAGGTTCAAGGCAGCCTCTGTAGAGGTCTTCCACAGGGAGGAAAGCAGGGAGGAGGGAAAAAAGTAGAGATACCAGCACCCGTCCTTGATGGGGAGGGGGGCAGGGGGGGCGGGGGGGCGCTGGACTGGACCCACCTGCCTATCAGCACCAGGGGAAGGAGACTGGTACTACAGGCCTCCTGTTCCTGTTCCTCTTTCTCCTGCATCTCCAGCTCTGTGTGCCTCTGAACACTCCCAATTTGGAAAGTTCTTCTCTCTACACCTCTGACTATCTCAAAGGCTCATCCCCAGATGGCTGGGGGAAATAGCTCAGTGGCTCGAGCATCAGATTTGCATGCCTAAGGTTCTTGGTTCAATCCTCAGGGCCACTGTACTAGAGTGGTGCTCTGGCTTATCTCTTTCTGTCTCATGTGAAACACTCACTCTCTATCTCTCTATCTCTCTATCTCTTCCTCTCTCAAATGTGATAAATTCAGTCTTTGAGGGAGTCAGGTGGTAGCGCAGTGGGTTAAGCGCACATGGCGCGAAACGCAAGGACTGGCGGCATCTTAAGATCCCGGTTAGAGGCCCCAACTCCCCTGCAGGGAGTCTATTCACAAGCGGTGAAGCAGGTCTGCAGGTGTCTGTCTTTCTCTCCCCCTCTCTGTCTTCCCCTCCTCTCTCCATTTCTCTCTGTCCTATCTAACAATAACAACATCAATAACAACAACAATAACTACAACAACAATAAAAAACAGCAAGGGCAACAAAAAGGGAAAATAAATAAGTAAATAAATATTTGTAAAGCAATTTTGGGAGTCGGGCGGTAGCACAGTGGGTCAGGTGCAGTGGCGCAAAGCACAAGGACTGGGGTAAGGATCCCGGCTCCCCACCTGCAGGGGAGTCGCTTCAAAGACAGTGAAGCAGGTCTGCAAGTGTCTCTCTTTCTCTCCCCCTCTCTGTCTTCCCCTCCTCTCTCTATTTCTCTCTGTCCTATTCAACAACGACAACATCAATAACAACAACAATAGTAACTATAACAATAAAAACAATATGGGCAACAAAAAGGGGATAAATTTTTTTTTATTTTTTAAAAAATCAATCTGAAAAAAAGGTGGGGTCCAGATGATGTTACACATTATAGAGCACAAGGAGCTGGGTTCAAACCCCTGGTGACCACCTGCAGGAGGAAAGCCTTGTGAGTGGTGTAGCAGAGCTGCAGGTATCTGTCTCTGCCTCACTATCTCCCCCTTCCCTCTCAATATGTCTGTCACTAGCCAATAAATAAATAAATGAGAAAAAAAAGTAAAGGCTCACCTCAAAATGGAGTTGGGAGGAAGAGAGGGAAAAAGGACAAGTCCACACAAAAAGTGCCGGCATGGCTTCAGGAGGAACTTACAAGCCCAAAGCCTAGAAGGACAGAACTGAGTGCAAGCCGCTCAGGTTACACAGGTTACACAGCAAGGCAGGGAGCCAGGGAGCCAGACAACTGAAAACAATCTCACCCCCACCCCCGAGGGAGTGGGCCTGGGGCACCTGACATATGGCAACTCCATTAACAAAGCCAGCGGGCCATGAAAGGTGGCAGGCCCGCATGAGAGCGAGAGTGACAACGAGAGAGTTCCCAACTCTGTCAGATGGGGCTCAAAGACTCCAGCCCCGCCCGCCACAGCACTGCAGCTCTACTGCCCTGCTGAACCCCTGATTGGTCAGGTCCTAAGCCCTGATCCATGTAAGGGACGCACAGGACATGAGGAATGAATGAGGCAGAGACTTGCCATAGAAAATGGGTAGCAGGGGCGGCTTCCCTTCAGCCTGGAGGAAGACCCCAGGCCGTCAAGTGTCCACCAGGCAGTGACTTGGCTGCTGCACTGGGTCCCACTTCGGTCCTCTCCTGTCACTGATGAAGTGGACCTGAGTCCAGACTCCACAGCAGGAGACAAGAGTCGGCAGCCCCCTTTAAGGCGCTGCAGGCACCCACGCAGGGACTTGAGTCATAAGGCTCCCAAGAGAGTAAGGCCCAAAGCCCCCGAGGTTCGAACACTTGAAGCAGCCTGGGGCAGAAAGATGACACAGGAAGAGCCCAAGGGTGAGTGCCGAGTCCCTGCAGGTAGCCATACTGTGATGACTCTGGCAAGGCCTGCCACCTCCCCTCACATGCCCATGAGCCTCTCTGCTCAGATCTGGACTCTTACCCTCCCCTCCAACATGCATCCCGCAGGGAGCAGCCCTCAAGACAGGTGCTCCACACCCCACTCTTGGTTCTGGGCCCTGAAGTCACATGCCCACAGCCAGTCTGCACAGTGGCCGGGGAGCTCTCCCCACACACACACCCCACCTAGAGGAAAAAGAAGGACTTGGCAGTGCGCACCTGGTAGAGTACACACGTTAGCGCACGCAAGGACCCGGGTTTCGGTGAGTCTCTGGAACCCACCTGCAGGGGAGAAATGAAGCAGAGCTGCAGCTGTTCTTTCCCTCCCTATCTCCCCCTTCCCTCTCAGTTTCTGTTTCTATCCAAAATAAACACACAAATGAACAATATTTTTTTAATAAAAGAATAAGTGGCGTCTGGGGCTGGGAGTTGAGCTCAGCCCATTAGAGCACCAGTTCACAAGCCTGAGGCCCCAGAGGCTCCAGATTTAATTCGTGGCACCGCCTTGTGCTAGAGCTGAGCAGAGCTCTGGTCTCTCTCTCTTCTCCCTCCTCTCATTCTCTCTGCAATAATAGTAAAAATAATAACGACAGCAGCAATAATCAAAAAGACATTGATCTCAGAGCTTCACAGCGAGGCAGACACTCAGGAGTCTGCAGAATGACCACCGCAGGAGAGGGTTTTAACAGCTACCAACACAGTATGGAAGGTACTTCAGGGCAAGCCAGCAAATGAAAACAAAGGACTGTAAAAATAATAACAATATACTATGCATAAGGACCTGGGTTCAAGCCCCTGCTCCCCATCTGCAAGGGTGAGGCTTCACAAATGGTGAAGCGGTGCTGCAGGTGTCTCTGGTGTGTCTCTCTCCCTCTCTCGCCCCCCCTCTTAATTTCTATCTGTCCCATCAAATTTCTAAAAGTCAGTATTTTAAAATAATAATAAACTAAAATCAACTGCAGAAAGAAGTAGCCAAAGCCTTCAAAGTGCTCCTGCCCCTGGCCCAGGGATTCCATGCTAAGAATTTACCCAGATCTCTTGCCTTCTGTCCACACACGTGGCAAGGCGCCCCTGCCAGCAGGATATAAGGCGAGTGCTCCCACAGAGCACCCAAAGCTGCCCTGTTCACCTGCGCCTCGTGACAGCCCAAAAACACACTGAGCATGACCCCTGTTTACAGGCGTAATGACTCCAGGTAACAGCTGCTAACACGCTAGGTCCCAGTCCCTTTGAAGAATGAACCCCCCTCCGGTTGACAAAGCAGTGGGGCTCCCCTCCCTCCTCCTTTTGCACTCCATGGAGCCAGCTGAGAAGGTAGACCAGCTGCCCTCTCCCAGCCAGGCACCAACATGAGAGGAAAGCTCTCATGCACCAAAGCTGCACTGCACCCCCACCCTCTGTAGAGAGTGACCCCCCCCCACTTATAAAACCCCATTCCTCCCAAGTAGCTGAAATCCACCCCCAAACCAAAAGGGAGACCTGCCAGTGCAAAGCAAGTTACCCCCATTTTGAGACTGCTTGCCCACCCCAAACAGCAGCCACAAACAGAACTGGGGGGTATGGCCCCCCACATGCAGCCCCAGCTCAGCCCACCCATCTCAGACAAGTAGCGACCTAGTTACTCTCTCTACCCCCTGCCCCATTATTAGAAAAGCAAGACTGAAGATTATATCGCAGGGACCAGGCCCCAAATGCCACTACAGAGAAGGTGGCTGGTCCAGAAAGAACCCTTGAATCACAAAGAGCTTGGAGCCCTGGCCAGGAGCCAGCATGCCCTGGGGGGCAGCCTGCCCAGACAAGTCCTCCGACTCCTCCTGGCAGACCAGTTACAACATCAAAGCTGCTGCCCCTGGTATTTCACACCCCAACCCAGGGCCCCAAAGACCTTTTTTCGTTGTTGCTGCTGCTGTTTCCTTTTTAAAAACTTAAGAAATCCAGTTTCCTCCAACTATACTTCTTCTGGCCACACCCTGTAACTCTCCTGAGTTTGGAGAACTGGGAGATGGTGTGCCTCCACCTCCCCTCACTCAAACGGGACCTCTCTGGCCCCCAGCTGCCACCTCACCGGAGCAGGCTGGAGCTCTGGTTCTGCTTCCAGAAGGCAGATCTCTAGCCCCATGGGGAGCGGGGAGCCCCCTCCCCAACTTCCCACCCAGAGCACTGCCCTACTTGGAAAACATGAGGTTTCTCAAACGACAAGCAGGCTGTGAGTGCTGGAGGAAAGGGTAGACATGAATATGAAGGCTGAGTGGAGAAAGGTTGGGGTCAGGACTCAGGGGCGCAGATGCAGAGAAAGGCAGGTGCAGGAGGGACACTGGGGGTAGGGGGATTCAGGGGGTGGGGCCCCAGGGAGATGGGGCAGCTAGGTGGCTGCCTGGGAGCCCAGGAGCAGAAGGTAGGATTCTGGGAGCCCAGGTCCACCGTCCTTTCCATTCAGCCCTCAAGACAGAAGCAGGGTCACCAGTAAATGAGTCCCAGAGGACCAGCCTGCAAGGACCAGACAGACTGGGAGCAGGAAAACACACACACACCCGGGTCCATAGGCCTCCAGCCTCCACCTCCTGGCCCAATTCCACCTCGACTAATTACTTCAGACCCAATTTTCAGCCCTCCCCAGCTTCCTGCCGCCCGGTGGGGTGGGAGGAGGGCTGGGGGGGGAGGGGGGAGTCTGAGGCCTTACTGCTCCTCCTGTTCCCCCACCTCCACCCACTGCCCACCCCAAGCCCAACCCCGGAAGCATGGCTTGTACAAGTGCCTGAAGCAATCCCATCCCTCCCTGCAGGAGGGTGAACCAGCCAGCAACTCCAGCTGGAGAATCCGGGTTTGGGCACCCCCACCCCAGCCCACCCTTCTAGACAAGGCTCCTGCCCACCCCAACCCCCCTACTCCCACCCCCGCCCACCCAGCAGGGTGGCTGCTGCAGATGCTGACAAGCTTCACGGAGCAGAATCTCAAATCAGAAGCCTGACTGTGGGAGTGGAAGGGGGGCAAGGCCACCCCAGGAGCACCTGCCGCCTGCTGGGGCCTGGGAGCCCTGGCACCCCAAGCCTGGCCTGCTGGGGACACCAACTTCTCTGGGCTCAGGACGCAGCCCCAGGAAGCTCCCAGCGGGCACCTGACTCCTTATCTTCTGGGGCTCTGCGGCCCTGTAAGAGTCCCCAGCCCCCCCCCCCTCCCCATCGCTATACAGTAGGCTCCTCATGGGGCCTTTCTTCTGGAAAGGCAAAGGACAGGGAAGCCTGGCGATCTGCTTTCCTGCACAAACAGCAGCCCCTGGGAAGCACCCCCCCCCCAGTAGCCTGTGGCCAGGTGTCCCCAGCACTGGCTTCATCACAGGGGAGCCCCGCTCACAAGGAAGGGAGAGAGTTGTATAGTGGCCTCCCAGGAACCCCTCAAGCCTCCAGCCCCTGAGCACAGGCACCAAGGAGCTTATCCCCTGCCCCCCAATGCACCTCCCTGTAGCACCCCAGGTGGGCACCCAGCAGTCTGCTCCAGCCCCCCATATGGGTCTCTAGGAACCGGCCCCCCATCCTGTCCTCTGCCTCTCCTTGTTCCAGGCCCCAAAGAGCTGCCTGAAGGACTCCCCTGGCCTAAACCGCCCCCCACTGCTGCCAGCTCCTGACACCAATCCAGTATGCTGTCAGCATTTTCTTTTTTAAACCTCTCCTTCTAAAAATTCCTCCCCCACCCCCCCCACCCCAACTCCCAAGGCCTCCGGGATGGAGTCCAGAGTGGCAGCCACCACTGCCCCCTGGAAGTCTGCCACCTCCCAGCCTCACCCAGTGCCGCGCCCCACCCACCTCACCTCCCCCTCCCTGGGGAGACTTCACCAGCCCTCAGGCTGCCTGTTCCTCTCACAGGGCACATCCCTGCACACCCACTTTCTGCCAATGTAACTCCTTGCCCACTCTGTGGGGCTTGGGTCACCTGTCACCCACAGGTCATGGGGGGGGGGGGTCCTGTGTCCTGTACACACTCACAGGTGACTCAGAAATTGCTCCCCATGGCCTCTCTCTCAACCCACTAGATGCAGGCACTTAGAGGCAGGAGAAGAAAGGCTGAGGAAACAGCAGAGTAAGTCTGCAAAAAGGCTTCCCTGCCTGAGGCTCCGAGGTCCCAAGTTCAATCCCCAGCACCACCACCAGCCAGAGCTACGCAGAGCTCTGGTCTCTATACATTTCTCTCTGTATCTCTCATTAAAATAAAACAAATAGAGGACCAAGTGGTAGCACAAGGAGTTAAATGCACATGGTAAGCGAAGCATAGGGACCAGCTCAAGGATCCTGGTTCAAGTCCCCAGCTCCCCACCTGTAGGGGAGTCAGTTCACAAGTGGTGAAGCAGGTGTCTTTCTCTCCCCCTCTCTGTCTCCCCCTCCTCTCTCAATTTCACTCTGTCCTATCCAACAACAGCAGCAACGGTAACAATAACAATAACAAAGGTAACAACAAGGGCAACAAAATGGGAAAAATGGCCTCCAGGAGCGGTGGATTCGTAGTGCAGGCCCCGAGCCCCGGCGATAACCCTGGATGCAAAAAAAAAAAGAAAAAGAAAAAGAAAGAAAATATATAATGGAAAGAGAAAAAGAAAGAGAGGGAGGACTTGAAGCTTAAGGATTGGCGGGCAGGCGTAAGGATCCCAATTCAAGCCCCCCCCCTTCCGCTCCCCACCTGCAGGGGAGTCGCTTCACAGGCGGTGAAGCAGGTCTGCAGGTGTCTGTCTTTCTCTCCCCATCTCTGTCTTTCCCCTCCTCTCTCCATTTCCTCTGTCCTATCCAACAACAATGACATTAATAACAACAATAAAACAACAAGGGCAGCAAAAGGGGAAAAAATGGCTTCCAGGAGCAGTGGATTCGTGAGCCCCAGCAATAACCCTGGAGGGAAAAAGAAAAAAAGAGAGAGAGAGAAAGGAAGGGGAAGGGAAGGAGGAAGGGAAGGAAAGAACACTACTGGGTGCCCCCACCGCCCAGTCACACCCTCTGCTCTGGCCCAGAGCTTCCTCCTCCCCTCACTGCACCAGGGGGTGGGGGTGGAGTGCAGGAGCTGAGGAAGGAAAGAGGAAAGGAGGGTCCTCCCACAGCCCTCCCACCAGCACTGCCCAACACAGTCTGGAAGGTTCTCTCCTGAACTTTGGACTCAAGGCAAACACTCAGGAGGAAACGGCTAAGCTCCTGGGTCAAGTTCACTGCTGACATGGGCACAGGAAACAGGGGTCTCCTGGTCCTGGAGCCAGGCCACCCCATCCCGTCAGCCACAGCCGTCCTGCTGGAGAGTTCCAAGCAGCTCCAGAGACTCTCCTGGCAGAGCACACACATTACCATGCACAAAGACCCAGGTTCAAAGCCTCCCTCACCCGCAGGGAGGAAGCTTCACCAAAGGTGAAGCAGGGCTGTCGATGTTTCTCCTTTCTATCTACCCCTTTCATTTCAATTTCTCTATCTCTATCCAATAAATAAAATATTTTACAGAAGAAAAAATAACTTTTAAAAGATACTTTAAAAGATGATTACTTATGTATCAGCAGAGGAAAGAGAGAACCAGAGCATCACTCTGGCACGTGCAGTGCTGAGGGTCGAACTCAGGACCTCATTTTTAAAATTTTTTTAAGTATTTTTATTTATTTATTTATTTATTTATTTATTTATTCCCTTTTTGTTGCCCTTGTTTTGTTGTTGTTGTTGTAGTTATTATTGTCGTTGTTATTGATGTCGTTGTTGTTGGATAGGACAGAGAGAAATAAAGAGAGGAGGGGAAGACAGAGGGGGAGAGAAAGACAGACACCTGCAGACCTGCTTCACTGCCTGTGAAGCGACTCCCACACAGGAGGGGAGCCGGGGGCTCGAACCAGGATCCTTACGCTTAAAGGACTTCATACTTTTAAGTCTAGACATGCTGCCATCTCTCAGGTCATTCAGAAAATATTTTTTAAATATTTATATTTTTATTTGATAGAACAGAGAGAAACTTAGGAGGGATGGGGAGGTAGAGAGGGAAAGAAAGAGACACTTGCAGCCCTACTTCACTACTCATGAAGCTTCCACCCCGCACCTGGCTAGAACAGGTGTGCCCTACCAGATACACCACCGCCTGGGTCCTACTCAAGAAAAAAAAAAGTTTTTTTTTCTTAATCAAAGCAGAATCTTTAACTTCCTCTCAATATAGGTATAAGCCTCCAAAATCAACAAAGTCCCCCTAATAGCTCTTCTCTTTAGCAGTTCAACTCAAAAGGGGGAGAAATCAATCCTTTCCCCCTGAAAAGTCACTACAAAACAGCATTCATTTAGCAAACCCCACCCAAGGACTAAGTGCCCTGAACACATCCATGTCAGCCCTCTCCCCCAAGCCCAGGAGTGAGTCAGAGCTACACTGAGGCCCAGGTCCCACGACAGGGGCCAAGCCTGCATTCCCCTTCATTCTCCTACCCACAAGTTTTGAGTCACGCACATAAGTCCCTAAAGATAACCCCAAATTCTCACCGTCAGCTCATGCTTATCTAACAAGGCTGGGAAGGGAGAGGTGGAGGCAAGGCGGGACATTTTATCTACAGATGCCACACATGTGAGCACAGAAAGACAGGCACACTCATCACAGACACACGACAGGGACTCAGAAGTGTGACTGGCACTCGCGCCCCACCAGTGACAGAGGTCACTCCAGGGAGAGGGGAGGAAATGGGTTTAGTCCCTGGCACACGGGTGCAAGTCCTTATCGCCCCATGAATGCTCTCTGGACTCTCTCCACAACCCAGGTCCTCTTCACCAGCCCCTCCTCCTTCCTCAGAGTCCTCTGCTTTGGTGCAGTACACGATACCCAGCCCATGTTTCACTGTGTTCTCCCTCTCTGCCCCTATTTCTTAGTCCCACCTATAAATGCACTGGAAACCCCTAGCTCCCCAATAAAAAAAAAATGACTCAAAAAGAAAGAAAAATATAAAGAACAATTCCATTTTTTGTCTTTTTTTTATTTGATAGAGACAGCCAGAAATTGAGAGGAAGGGGGAGATAAAGAGAGGAGACAGAGAGACACCTGCAGTACTGCTTCGCCACTTGTGAAGCTTTCCCCCTGCAGGTGGGGACCGGGGGGTTCGAACCTGGTTCCTTGCGCACTTCTTCTTCTAGCGTTTGCCCCTCTTCCATAGCCAGTCAACAGCGTCAGGTTGAGCTGCTTGTTGCTGGCTTTGAAAGTGACTGGGATCCATGTGGATTCAGTCGGCTAGGAAGGATCGTCAGTTTCCCCAATGAATGGGTACTCACGGGATGCACCACGGGAAGGTCGATCCAACCAGGTGAGCCACCACCCGGGCCCTTATGTCTAGTCTTTAAAGCATTGTGTGGTAACCTCAATTATCTTGTGCCTCAACCCCAGGCCCCCTGTAACTGCAGTCCCCCCTCTCTCTCTCTCTATCTATCTTTCTCTCTTTCTCTAAGTTTTATTTATTATTCATGAAGAAAGAAGGAGAGAGAGAGGAAGAACCAGACATCACTCTGGTATATGTGCTGCCAAGGACTGCACTGAGGACCTCATGCTTGAGAACCCAATGCCTTATCTACTGCGCCACCTCTCGGACCACTGCAATCCTCTTTTGAAGTCTCTAGAGCACTGGAAAGACAACATAATAGTTCTGCAAAAGACTCTCCTGCCTAAGACTCTGAGGTTCAATCACTGGCATCACCATAAGCTGAGCAGTGCTCTGGTCTCTCTCTATTTCTCTCTGTATCTCTCTTCCACTAATGTCAAATAAAATATTTTTTCAAAGAAATGGCATTAGGTGGTCCGGGAGGTGGCGCAGTGCTAAAGCTCTGGACTCTCAAGCATGAGGTCCTGAGTTCGATCCCCAGGAGCACATGTGCCAAAGTGATGTCTGGTTCTCTCTCTCCTCCTTTCTCATAAATAAATTAAAATCTTAAAAAAAAAAGAAAAAGAAAGAAAGAGAGAGAGAGAGATGGCATGTTTTTAAAAAATGGCATTAGTAGAAGCATACTGGAGACTTCTATAAAAAAATTATTTAAAAAAAAAGGAAGGAGGGGGCCAGGTGATAGTGCACACATGGTTCGAAACTCAAGGACCAACGTAAGGATCCCGGTTTGAACCCCCGGCTCCCCACCTGCAGGGGGGTTGCTTCACAAGCAGTGAAGCAGGTCTGCAGGTGTCTATCTTTCTCTCTGCCTCTCTGTCTTCCCCTCCTCTCTCCATTTCTCTCTGTCCTATCCAACAACGACGACATAAATAACAACAATAACTACAACAACAATAAACAAGGTCAACAAAAGGGGAAAAATAGCCTCCGAGAGCAGTGGATTCCTAGTGTAGGCACTGAGACCCAGCAGCAACCCTGGAGGCACAAAAAAAGGGGGGGAGGAGGAAGGGCACAGGAGGTGTGCAATGAGCAAAGTGTTGAACTCTTCAGGCACGAGTTTTAAGTTTGACCTCCAGCACTGCACATATCCGGGGTATTACCTTGATTCTCTCATAAATAAATCTTTTTTAAAAGGAGGTGCTGTCAAGGTAGCTCGCCAGGATAGGGCCCCTGATTTGCCCTGCACAAGACCCTAACTCAAGCCAGGCCTCCAGTGCACTGGTGCCGTGGTCTCCTCCTCCCTCTCTGTCTCTTTCTATCTGGAAACATTGGCTCAGAGGAGTGAAACTCCTAAAATAGATATCTCAACCCAGGAGACAGTGCAGCGGGCAGAGCACCAGACTTCTGCCCCAAGTTTGATCCCCGGCATCGCATATGCCCAAGTGATGCTCTAGGTCTCTCTCTTCTTCCCTCCCTCCACATCCACTCAAGACATCTTTCTTAAAAAAGAAGGTCTAGCTAGGGGGCCAGGTAGCACAGTGGGTTAAGCACATGCGGCTCCAAGTGCAAGGACTGGCTGAAGGATCGGGGTTCGAGAGCCCCTGGCTCCCCACCTGCAGGGGGTCACTTCACAAGTGGTGAAGCAGGTCTGCAGGTGTCCATCTTTCTCCTTCTCTGTCTTCCCCTCCTCTCTCCATTTCTCTGTCCTATCCAAAAACAACGACAGCAATAACAGTAATAATAACGATAAACAAGGGCAACAAAAGGGAAAAAAAACGGCCTCTAGGAGCAGTGAATTCCTAATGCAGGCACCCAGGCACCAAGCCCCAGCAATAACCCTGGGGGCAAAAAAAAAAAAATCTAAAACAAGTGTGTAAAAGACCTACATGTTTCACATCTGTTTGGAACAACAGACAACCAGGCAAGCTCTTACTGCTGTTCCGTGCGCTGCTTTGCTTTTCACTTTCAAAGCTGGGAGGGGAGATAGATCCAAGGAAGAAAGGCGGGCCCGGGCTGTGTGTCCACTGTCAGAAGGAACCCTGGTTGCCTTCTGCCTCCTCAAGCTGAGTTTAGGGACTCAGGAAACTCCTAGCCCTTAAAACACTGAAATCCCGGTTCCCAGCCATCTCTAGCCCCTGTAGAACTGTGGGTTTCAGATCCACGACTCATACTCTGCAGAAGAGGACTTTGGGAGGGGGCAGTGCCCCCAGAACACAGTGAGTGAGGCATGCAGTGAGCCACCAGCAGAAACTCAGCCAGATCCCCACCTCCCGGGAAAGTCTATGGGCAGGTGTGTGTGTGTGTGCGCGTGCACACACACACACACACACACAGCAGGCATTTATCACAGGTTCAACTCCCTCCACCACTTAACCCCAGCAATAGCCCTGGTGGTAATAATAAAAAAAAAAAATTAAAGATAAAATAAGTAAGTAGGGAGTTGGGCGGTAGCGCAGCGAGTTAAGTGCACGTGGCACAAAGCACAAGGACCGGATTAAGGATCTTGGTTTGAGCCTCCGGCTCCCCACTTGCAGGGGGGTCGTTTCACAGATGGTGAAGCAGGTTTGCAGGTGTCTGTCTTTCTCTCCTCCCCTCTGTCTTCCCCATCTTTCTCTGTCCTATCTAACAACAACAACATTAATAAAAACAATAATAACTACACTACCAATAAAAAAAGGCAATAAAAGGGAAAATAAATAAATATTTAAAAATGTTTTTAAAAAATAAGTCAGTAAATATTTGAAATAAAAATAACTGTCTCCCTCATGCAAGCCCTCAAGCCCAGAAGAGTGGCTTTTGCAAAGTTGGAGACAGGATCAGGGAGCAGTCCTTGTTTGCAGAACTTCCTTGAATGTCCTTTCGAAGTAAGAATCAATTCTGTTCCTGCTCTGATGGCGGCGGGGCGGGAAGGGGAAAAGGCAGGACACGGGATTGTCTGCAGGGCTGAGTGGGAGGGTGGGAAAGAAAGCCCATTCAGGCCAAAGCTGGAAGGAAACATAAACTCCACAGTGATTGTGTCTGGGTGGTGGAGCTGCGCAGTGCTTTATACAGAGAACTGGTCACACGCGGGACAACAGCTGGCTTTCCACCACAATGAACAGGAAGGAACAGACCACAGCACACCTTCCCCACCTCTGCCCCAGAGGCCCGTGCAGGACAGGCTGTGAGCCTTCAGGACCAGGACCAGGAAGGCCCCAGGCTATCAGCAAACAACTGCTCTAGGCCAGGCCCATGTATCACCTCCTCTAAGAAGCCTTCTCCCCTGAGAAGTCACATCCTTCAAGATCACCTCCTCCAAGAAGCCTTCTCCCCTGAGGAGTCACATCCTTCAAGAAGCCTTCTCCCCTGAGGCCAGAGGCTTGCTGATGACATTCTTTTTTTTTAATATTTATTTACTTATTCCCTTTTGTTGCCCTTGTTTTCTTATTGTTTTCTTGTTGTTGTTATTGATGTCATTGTCGTTGGATAGGACAGAGAGAAATGGAGAGAGATGGGGAAGACAGAGAAGAGGAGAGAAAGACAGACACCTGCAGACCTGCTTCACCGCCTGTGAAGCGACTCCCCTGCAGGTGGGGAGCCGGGGGCTCGAACCGGGATCCTTATGTTGGTCCTGATAACATTCTTAGCCCAAATGGTTCACCCTGCCCATCACCCCTTTGAATGACTCCTGTATGAACACCCCCAGATGTGGGGGATCCCCATTAGACAGCAGGCTTGGGGTACCAGGTGCAAGCCCAGGTGGGTCTCTGGGAACCCTAGGCGTGCCAGCACGCCTGCAGAGCTCAGGAACATTCACCTGGCAGAGCAGCGACCGGCAGCGGGCACCACGCCGGGGCCCGAACTATCCTCACCTGGTAGTAGGTCTTGATGCTCCTCACCAGGATGCTCAGGTTCTGGATGCGCAGGTTCACGTCATTGTTCACGTGCTTGTTGACACGCTGGGTGGTGGGTCTGGGGTCTCTGCGCGGACAGGACAATGGGGTCACACGGCAACCAGGAGCCCAGCAGACGCTCCTCCCCTTCCCAGCCCCCGATCCATGCTGCCCCGTTCCCCCACCAGGAGCCCCCTCTGCACCACACGGTGCCGGACTGAAGAGGAGATCACCGGTGGGGACAGATCCTCGCTCTGTTTTGTTTGTTTGTTTGAGCTCCTTACTTTGTATGAGAACCCCGGGTTCGAGCCACAGCACCACACACAGTAACTTGGCTGGCAGCAGAGGAGCACCATGGATGGTGGACCGGTGCTGTGGTGTCTCTCCCCCATGGACAAGTGCTTAGGCTCTCTGTCTCTCTCATGCGCGCAATTGAAAAGTCAACAATTGGGTAGGGGAGACAGCATAATGATTCTGCAAGACTTTCATGCTTGAGGCACCAGAGGTCCCAGGTTCAATTCCTTCCACTACCACAAGCCAAGGCTGAGTAGTGCTCTGGTAAATAAAAAATTTTTTAATGTAAAACATTGGGGGCCAGGCGGTAGCACAGCTGGTTGAGCACACACGGCGCAAAGCACAAGGACCAGAGTAGGGATCCCAGTTTGAGCCCCGGGCTCCCCACTTGCAGGGGAGTCGCTTCACAAACGGTGAAGCAGGTCTGCAGGTGTCTATCTTTCTCTCCTCCTTCCCCTCTCCTCTCAATTTCTCTCTATCCTATCCAACAACAATGGCAGAAATAACAATAATAAGGATAAACAACAAGGGCAAGAAGAGGGGAAGAAATGGCCTCCAGGAGCAGTGATTCACAGTGTAGGCACCAAGCCCCAGCAATAACCCTGGAGGCAAAAAAACAAAAAAAGGAGAACGTTGAGGGGGACCAGTGGTAGCTCAGCCCTGTACAATATATAACTACCATGTACGAGGACCCAAGTTCAAGCCCCCCTTCCCCACCTGCTGTGGGGAAGGCAGCTTCACAAGCAACAGAGCAGTGTCACAGCTGTATCTCTTTCTATCTCTCTCCCTGTCTCTCATCTTCTATCAAAAAGAAGAATATAAAGGCCACAGGGAACAGTGGCATCACATAGGCACTGAGTGCCAGCGATAACCACAAACAAAAATAAATAAAATAAAATAAAATAAAATAAAATGCTGAGTTGGGGAGGTCACTTGGGTATCACACACATGATCCTGGATTCATCTTTTGATGCCACATTAAAAGAAAAATAAATCACTATCCTGCTTGCAAATAGATTTCAAGATTAAAAGGATTGCAAGCTAATCAATCAAAATATGTGGAATACCGAGAAATACAGGAAGCATCTGGCTGAGCAAACACATTACCCCGTGCAAGGGCCCGGCCTCAAGCCCCGAGTCCCCATGTTCAGGTGGGGAAGCTTCACAGCAGTGGAGCAGGGCTGCACATGTCCTCTGTCTCCTCCCCTATCTTCCCCATCCTTCTCAGTTTCTGTCTGTCTCTACCCAATAAAATAAAAACAAAGAAAATATTGTTAAAAGAAGCATAAAAAATTCATTAAAGAGGGCTGGGCAGTAGCGCAGTAGGTTAAGCGCAGGTGGCGCAAAGCACAAGGACCGGCATAAGGATCCCGGTTCGAACCCCGGCTCCCCACCTGCAGGGGAGTCGCTTCACAGGCGGTGAAGCAGGTCTGCAGGTGTCTGTCTTTCTCTCCCCCCTCCTCTCTCCATTTCTCTCTGTCCTATCCAACAACGACAGCAACAATAGCTACAACAATAAAACAACAACGACAACAAAAGGGAAAATAAATAATTTTAAAAATTCATTAAAAAAAAGAAAAAGAAATATAGTCCAGGAGGTGGCACAGTGGACTCTCAACCATGAGGTCCCAAGTTCAATTCCCAGCAGCACATGTACTGAGTGATGTCTGATTCTGAATCTTTCTCTTTCCTATTTTTCTCATGAAGAGAGAAAGAAAGAAAGAAAGAAAGAAAGAAAGAAAGAAAGAAAGAAAGAAAGAAAGAAAGAAAGAAAAGGAAAGGAAAGGAAAGGAAAGGAAAGGAAAGGAAAGGAAAGGAAAGGAAAGGAAAGGAAAGGAAAGGAAAAGGAAAAGGAAAAGGAAAAGGAAAAGGAAAAGGAAAAGGAAAAGGAAAAGGAAAAGGAAAAGGAAAAGGAAAGGAAAGGAAAGGAAAGGAAAGGAAAGGAAAGGAAAGAAAAGAAAAGGGGGAGAAAGGCAGATTTTCTGACTTCATAGACTGGTGACATCATTACTACTCTGTTTCAGGGCCCGAGGTCCCTCTCCTGTAACCAAGCTGCTAGCTGCTAGTCCTGCCTGTCATTTGTACCCCAGGGACACAAACCCACCTGGGGACCCGACATCCTCCATCCAAGCTGTGGACAGGGCGGCAAAAAGAAACACTAAATGTGAGAGGAGAGACACAAAGAATTCACACAGGAAGTCCCAGGAATGTCATTTATTTTGCAATCCTGGGCAAATGTCTGGACAGGTTGTGATGAAAGGAGGAAGAGGGGCTGTGGAGACAGCACAATGGTTCTGCAAAGGACTGTCATGCCTCAGGCTCTGAGGTCCCAGGTTCAATCCCCAGCACCACCATCACCAAGAGATAAGCAGTGACCTAGTGTCTCTTTCTCTCTCACTAAAATAAGTAAATTTTTAAAAGTCTGCTCTCTTAACAATATTTGTAAATCAAAGTGACAGGCACATTTCCTCATAGACACATAGAACACTTCTCCCAAGTCTCCACACTGGGTCCTCTGTGAGGAAGAGACACGGGAGAACACACTGATGCCCCCTTTCTGTGCCGTGTTCGGGTTTCTATATGAAGCACTCCTGCCCCTCGGTTCAGCCCCAACACAACGGAGGAAGCTTGACTGAAGTGGGACCCATCTTCGGGTTTCCTCTGTATCAGAGCCCTGAGCGGGGGTGACCCTGAGGGCTAACACAAGTGACAGCCACGACCTCTTCCGCCTTCCTCAACGATTAGAGAGGCACAGGAAGGAGGTTTAAGACAGCAACTCAACCTCAGCACCACCCAGCTCCTTTGAAGCCAAGAATCAGTACAAACTCAGCCGACATGCACATAGATAGATCTACAAATTGAAAGCATTTCAGTGGTACTAGAAGTACTGTGTTTTGTTTTGTGTTTTGTTTTGTTCTGTTTTGTTTTGTATGCAGCCTGTTTCAAACTCAGCCACTGGGCTGGGAGAGCTCACCTTGTAGAAAGATTAGTGCCTTCCCAGGCTCAAGGGATGGTAGAGGGTTCTGTGGCATCTCTCCACTCTCGTTTCCTCTTTCCCTCATCAACAATAATGATGATGATACTTTTTTATAAATATTTTATTTATTGGGTAGCAACAGAGAGAAATTTAAAGAGAAGAAATTGAGAGGGAAGGAGGGAGAAATAAAGAGACCTGCAGAGCCACGCAGTAGCACACCTGACTGAGCACACACGTTAGTTACAGTGCTCAAGGACCTGGGTTCAAGACCTGGACTCCCCCCTGAGGAGGGAAGCTTCTCAACAGTGAAGCAGAGCTACAGGTGGCTCTCATCTCTCTCCCTCTCTACTCCCCCTTCCTTCTCAACTTCTCCCTGTATCAGAAATGGAGAGGGGGTCATGCATCCTTGCAGCACTGTTTCACTGCTCATGAAACTTCCCCCTGCAGGTGAGGACAAGGGCTTGAGCCCAGGGCTTTTTGTGTGCTGATGTGTGCACTTAACCAGGTGCACCACAACCCAGGCCCCTATAACAATAATTTTTAAGAAACGTAAAGTTGAGTGTGAGGCAGATAGCATAATAGTTCTGCAAACAGACTCTCATGCTTGAGGCTCCAAAAGCCCCAGGTTCAATCCCCAGCACCACCATAAACCAGAGCTGAGCAGTCCTCCGGTAACAAAACAAAACAAAACAAAACAAAACAAAACAAAACAAAACAGTAAGTAAGTAGAACCTGGGAGGTCAGTGGCCCGTGCAGTGCATGAGGCTCTGAAATCATGCCTGGGGTAGTGTGAAATAAATAAGTAAAGAAATAAATGCAGACTGGTGGCACAGCTGGTAAAGCACAAGCCCAGGTTACCATGCTCAAGGACCCAGGTTCAAACCCCCCAGTCTCCACCTACAAGGGAAACCTTCAGGAGTGGTGAAGCAGTGCTGCAAGTGCCTCCCTTTCTCTCCTTCTCTACTTCTTTCTGTCTCTGTAAGAAGAAAAAAAGGAAGAAAGAAAGAGAGGAAGGAAGGAAGGAAGGAAGGAAGGAAGGAAGGAAGGAAGGAAGAAAAAGAAATAAGAAAGAAAGGAAGGTAGGCCGGCCCCTGGAACAGTGGAGCCACCCTGCAAGCACCAAGGCCTAGTGTTAACCCTGGTGGCAAAAAAAAAAAAAAAAAACGAATAATAATTAATTCCAATACCATCACTGAGTAAATATTTAACAACTACAACAGGAGCCCCTGTACTGCAGTAACGCCTTGTTTGTCTGCTTATTGTTTGCTGACACCTTGGCCACTGCAGTCACTAATCAGTCGGGGATCCTATGCCACCAGCCTGAGGCCGCTAACACCTTCACACAGGAGCCCCAGAGCATCCACAAGACCCTTTGCAGCTGTCAGTGGTGACATTCCTTACTGTCCCTACAGAGCAAGGACGCCTGGCCAGGTCATTTCCACGGTACGTGTTTCTCTTGGAGCAGTGAGCGCCTCTCAGGAAAAGAAAGGTTAACAGGTTAGCAGCAATTAACTGAAGAGCTGAGGAGCGCTGGGAATGTCAGAGGCGCAGGCACAGTGAGCACTGCAGGGCAACTTCTTTCACAGGTGCTGCTCTTCTGCCTCTGCCACAGACACCCGAAGAGACCAGAAGCAGCTTCATAAAGTGACAGACGTGCTTAGCAAGATGGGAGGACACGCAGGCTTTTCCTGTTTGCTGTCACTGTTGTTTCATCCAAGTAGGAGGGGTCTCTGGCATTCAGAGAGCGAGGTCCTGAGGACAGGGGATAGCAGGGCAGACTCCGCCTTCCTAGTTTTTACTGTCCCCAGAACAGGAGTCAACCACTGATTGAAACAAACACCCCAACAGAACAGCAGCCTACACCCAATAAAATGATTTCATAAAATTATTCATCTAAATCTTTGGAGGTGGGGGTTTACCTAGATTATGATCACTATACTTTTTTAAGGTTAATTTTTTTAAATATTTATTTTATTTATTTATTTATTTATGTATTCCCTTTTGTTGCCCTTGTTTGTTGTTGTTGTTGTTGTTGTTGTTGATATTGTCATTATTAGATAGGACAGACAGAAATGCAGAGAGGAGGGGAAGATAGAGAGGGGGAGAGAAAGATAGATACCTGCAGACATGCTTCACTGCTCGTGAAGCAACCCGCCTGCAGGTGAGGAGCCGGGGGCTCAAACCAGGATCCTTACACCGGTCCTTGTGCTTTGCGCCACGTGCGCTTAACCCACTGCACTACCGCCCAACTCCCAAGATTAATTTTTTACAGAAATGCCTTACGATCTAGCAGTACCACCACTC
Organism: Erinaceus europaeus; assembly: GCF_950295315.1. Taxonomy (NCBI): domain Eukaryota; kingdom Metazoa; phylum Chordata; class Mammalia; order Eulipotyphla; family Erinaceidae; genus Erinaceus; species Erinaceus europaeus. Next base: position 6,411,338 of record NC_080183.1, on the reverse strand, counting down.
CTCGACATCTCTCCAAAGGAAGCAGTCATTTGAGAGGCCACCTGCAGCTCTGCATTCAAACTAAGGAAGCAATCTAACTACCCACTGGCAGCAACTAGATAAAAAAATGATGGGAAATGTATTCAAGGGAATATTACTCGACAATTAAAAAAAAGGCATCGCAGGGGGTCAGAGAAGTAGGTCATCTGACAGGAGGTGCTTGACCGTGTACAAGGTCCTGAGTTCGAACCGCTGGCTGCCACATGGCAGCACCATGCCGAAGGGGAAGTGAGGCAGTGAAGCAGGGTTGTGGTGACTCTCCCCTCCTCCTGTCTCTCACCCTCTAACTCCAAAAAAGAAAGAAAGAAATTCCACCAGGAGCCATAGATTTGCACAGGCTGGGGGTGGGCAGAGGAGAAGATACTGTAGTGGCACAGAAGATAGTGCTGGGCTCACAAATGTGAAGCCGAGTTCAGGCCAGCTGCCAGCTGATACTCTGGTTCAATAAGAAATAAATGAATGCAAATAAATAAATAGATAAATAAATGCATCTTTAAAAGTAATAACACAGGGCCAGTGAAATAGCTCACTGGGATAGTATGCTGCCTCCTCTGTGCATGACCCAGGTTCAAAGCCAGCCTCTACTGCTTTCAAGGAAACTTTAGTGCTGCGGTCTCTTTCACTTTCTCTCCCTCTGTATCTCTACCTCTCTCTCCATCTATAAACAATAATAGTAATGATTCATTTAAAAAAAAAAAGATAATGCATCATTTGGAACAAAATGGGTGCAACTCTTGGTGATTATACTAAGTGAAGTAAGAGCTAAGACAGCCACCGGGCTGGGGAGACAGCACAGTGTTCATGCTAACTCTCATGCCTGAGGCTCCAAAGGCCCAGGTTCAATCCTCCCCAGACCCTCACCACCATAAGACAGAGTTGAGCAGTGCTCTGGTAGGAAAAAAACAAAACAAAACAAAAACACCAATGGTTTCACTTATACATAGACTACAGGTAGCTAGAGCAAAAATTATTTTTTTAAAAAAGAGGGAAGGGGAAGTCGGGCACAGCGGGTTAAGCACACATGGTGCAAAGTGCAAGGACCAGCCTAAGGATCCCGGTTCAAACCCCCGGCTCCCCACCTGCAGGGAGTCACCTCACAGGCGATGAAGCAGGTCTGCAGGTGTCTGTCTTTCTCTCCCCGTCTCTGTCTTCCCCTCCTCTGTCCATTTCCTCTATCCTATCCAACAACAACGACAACAATATTAACTACAACGATAAAACAAGGGCAACAAAAGGGAACAAATAAATAAATTTTTTTTAAAAAAAGTAACCAAACTGTCTCTTGGGTGGTTACCACAGGAACTTATCTGGTTCTCACAGGAACTTCAGTGCTGGCTGAGGTGAGTCTCTCACACACACATATAGGTGTGGAACTATACCCCAGACTCTTCTAATTTTATAAACCAGCATTAAGCCTTTAAAATAAACAGACTTTCAACAGCTCTCCTGGACAGTGCGCTGCTTTGCCACTGTGTGACCCAGGCTCAAGCCCAGCTCCCACATACTCAATGTGAAATAAATAAATCACTAATAAAATTATTTTTTTAAAAAAAAGAACAAATATTGGGAGCTGGGCAGTAGCACACCAGGTTAAGCACATAGTGCAAAGCGCAATGACCGGCGTAAGGATCCCAGCTCAAGCTGTAAAGCAGGTCTTCAGGTGTCTGTCTTTCTCTCCCCCTCTCTGTCTTCCTCTCCTCTCTCGATTTCTCTCTGTCCTATCCAACAACCACAACAGCAGCAGCAACAATGAAAAAGAAAAAAAAAAAAAAGATGGTCTCCCGGAGCAGTGGATTCGTAGTGCAGACATTGAGCCCCAGCGATAACTCTAGAGGTAAATATATATATTTATGGGCTGGGGAGACAGCATAATGGTGATGCAAAAAAAAAACTGGGGTGGGGAGACAGCATAATGGTTATGCAAAGAGCCTTTCATGCTTGAAGCTCCAAGATCCTAGGTTCAATCCCTAACACCACCATAAGCCAGAGCTGAGCAATGCTCTGGTCTCTTTCCTCTCTCTGTATCTCTCATTAAAATAAAATTTAAAAAAAAATTTTTTTTAATCTTCACTATTCCAGCCTTTAGGTTCATGATTAGTTAACAATTTGTTTGGCTTTATATGTTAACTCTCTTTTTAGCCACCAGGTTCTAGATGCTAGCATGACGCCGACCAGACTTCCCTGGACAGACAACCCCACCAATGTGTCCTGGAGATCCGATTCCCCAGAACCCTGACCCACTAGGGAAAGAGAGAGACAGGCTGGGAGTATGGATCGACCTGCCAATGCCCATGTTCAGCGGGGAAGCAATTACAGAAGCCAGACCTTCCACCTTCTGCACCCCACAATGACCCTGGGTCCATGCTCCCAAAGGGATACAGAATAGGAAAGCTATCAGGGGAGGGGATGGGATACTGAGTTCTGATGGTGGGAATTGTGTGGAGTTGTACCCCTCTTATCCTACGGTTCTGTCAGTGTTTCCTTTTTATAAATAAAATGAGAGTGTTGAAGATGGAAATAAATAATTTATAACAAAAAAAAAACTTTCATGACTGAGGCTCTGGTAAATAAAAACAGGACTAGGCTAGAACTCGAATAAATCCCTCTCTCCATTGTTACCAGTCATTTCTATCAGGAACAACACAATAGACCCCTTTGTGAGCCCCCATAGGACCTTGCCCTCAACTTGGATCAACAATGGTAGAGAATGTGCCGTTCTCGGAAGGGAGGATGGACAACATACTCTATGCTACACCTGAGGAAGATGGGTCAATACTGGGGCAGCTTGAAATGTTCCTATTCATGACCACAGAATGTGAGCTCAGATCTAGAGGGATGCAGAGGTCACACAGGCTCCTAAGGTAATTATGGCCCCAGATCACATCAAATCGATGGGGTTTACAGTCAACAATATTTATACACCTTTTCCCATATTAGGGAGCTACTCTCTTCCCTGATCCAGCTTTCTGGTCCTTTTCCCAGGCATGACATCATCTCCCCAGACAATAACTTGGATCCACCTGTGTATCAGATTCCAGGCTCAGGCAAAAAAAAAAAAAACTAGTATAGCTACAGGCCCTTTGAAATATGACTAAAATATGCCTACTAGCTATCTACAAAATGGAGGACCCCCCCCCAACACTTCATCTGCACTATTCCAGCCTTTAGGTCCATGATTGTTCAACAATTTGTTTGGCTTTGTATGTTAACTCTCTTTTCAGCCACCAGGTTACAGACGTTAGCAGGATGCCGACCAGACTTCCCTGGACAGACAACCCCACCAATGTGTCCTGGAGCTCCGCTTCCCCAGAGCCCTTCCCCACTAGGGAGAGAGAGAGACAGGCTGGGAGTATGGATCAACCTGTCAACGCCGATGTTCAGTGGGGAAGCCATTACAGAAGCCAGACCTTCCACCTTCTGCACCCCACAATGACCTTGGGTCCATACTCCCAGAGGGTTAAAGAATAAGGAAGCTACAACATCAACAACAATAACTACAACAACAATAAAAAACAACAAGGGCAACAAAAGGGAAAATAAATTTTTTAAATTAAAAAAAAAAAGAATAGTGGTCCGGGAGGTGGTGCAGTGATAAAGCTTTGGACTCTCAAGCATGAGGTCCTGAGTTCAATCCCTGGCAGCACATGTGCCAGAGTGATGTCTGGTTCTTTCTCTCTCCTCCTATCTTTCTCATTAATAAATAAAATCTTAAAAAAAAAAAAAAAAGAATAAGGAAGCTATCAGGGAAGGGGATGTTCTGGTGGTGAGAATTGTGTGAAGGTGTACCCCTCTTATCCTAAGGTTTTGTCAATGTTTCCTTTTTATAAATAAAATTTAAAAAAAAAAATAGGGCTAGGGAGACAGCACAATGGTAATTAAAAAAAAAAAAACTTTCACATCTGTGACACCAAATGTCCCAGGTTCAATCCCCAGTGCCACCAGAAGCCAGAACTGAGGCAGTGCTATGATAAATTTAAAAAAAAGGCTAAAATAAAATAATAATAATAACAGTAGTAAATAGTGATTCATTTACTACCAAGCCTCAGTGCAGAAAATACAGCACTAGGGACTGAACCTGGGGCCTCAGGCTTGCAAATCCTGCACTCCACCATGGAGCCACCTCTGGGCCACAAAGATCAGTTTTACCTGATTGCCCTGGGTGAAAAAAGCCTATCAGTCTCCAGCCTGGAAGCCAGAGAACAGCAGAGGGAGCGGTCCAGGACATCCTCCTCAGAAAAGCTTCTCATTCATCAAAAGGAAACCAGCTCTGCCTAGAGCTCTAAGCTTCGTCATTTTGGTTTACAGCTTAATCACACTGTCCTCCCCAACCCCTCCGCTTCTCTGAGAAGCCAGTGCACCCAGCTTTGGGCTAGATCCCAAAAATTTCCTAAATTATAAAACTGACTCAGGAAGCTGACCACATTGACACAGAGGAACTGTCTATAATATGTCATAGTTTACAAATCAGAGGCTAAAACACAGCACCGTCAGCCCTTCAGTCTAGGTCAATGCACCAGGCACATACATCAGTGTACAGACCATAGACCCCACCTGGAGGGTACCAGATACCAACATGGCTCCCTCTACACCACAGAACCATGGGCAATGTTGACTGCATGTTCCTACCCTCCTACAAGGAGTGTGAGTTGTTGGTATAATTCTCAAAGGATCAAAACCCCAGTGGGATGGCTTATGCAGCAGCCAAAAAAAATCATTTTCCTACACATTTTCATCAACACAATTTCATTCAACTCACAAGTATTCACCCTCTTCCATCTGCAGAATGGGGACACAGCTCCTACTACAATATGCTACGGTGTGGAGATGGCGAGTTTTAGAGCCTGAAAAAGTCTCAGAATTCAGGCCAGCAAAACAGCTCCCTAGGGTAGTGCGCTAGTTTGCCATGTGATCAACCCAGGCTTGAACCCAGCCCTCCAACTACACCAAGGGTAGTTTCCGTGCCGTGGTGTCTCTCTTTCTCTGTCTCTCTCTCTCTCTCTCCTCCCCCCCCATCTCTACTGAAGGAAAGAAAAAAGGAAAGGAAGGGAAGAAGAGACTGCCAATTCTTCAAATTCCCAAACTCTTCATAATTAAGACATTATCCCAACTTCATTCTACAGATGATGACTGGCATCTTATTGGGCATTTTCTATATGCATAATCTTATTTAATTGTTTCAGTCTATAAAATACCAGACCCTTTATTACAGATGAGGACATGGAGGCTTAAGAGAGCACAAGTCGAAGCCAGATGGTAGTGCACATTTCCATACACAGGATCTGAGCTGAGACCCCCAGTCCCCACCTGCAGGGATGGGGAAGTTTCTCAAGTGGTGAAGCAGGGCTACAGATCTCTTTCTTTCACTCTCTTTCCCTCTTGATTTCTCTGTATCCAGTAAATAAATTATATATATATATATATATATATAATCGATTTTTTTCCCTCCAGGGTTATTGCTGGGGCTGGGTGCCTGCACTACAAATCCACTGGCTCCTGGAGGCTATTTTTTTTTTCCTTTTTGTTGCCCTTGTTGTTTTATCATTGTTGTGTTTATTATTGTTGTTGTTATTGTTGCCGTTGTTGTACAGAACAGAGAGAAATCAAGAAAGGAGGGGAAGACAGAGAATGGAAGAGAAAGAGACACACCTGCAGACCTGCTTCACTGTTTGTGAAGCGACCCCTTGCAGGTGGGGAGCTAGGGTCTCGAACCAGGATCCTTACGCCGGTCCTTGAGCTTTGCACCATGTGCACTTAACCTGCTGTGCTACTGCCCGACCCCTTAAATTTATATTCTTTTTTTTTATATTTATTTTATTTATTTATTCCCTTTTGTTGCCCTTGTTGTTTTATTGTTGTAGTTATTGTTGTTGTCGTTGTTGGATAGGACAGAGAGAAATGGAGAGAGGAGGGGAAGACAGAGAGGAGGAGAGAAAGATAGACACCTACAGACCTGCTTCACCGCCTATGAAGCGACTCCCCTGCAGGTGGGGAGCCGGGGTTCGAACCGGGATCCTTATGCCGGTCCTTGAGCTTTGCGCCACCTGCGCTTAACCCGCTGCGCTACAGTCCGGCTCCCTAAATTTATATTATTTAAAGAGAGTGAGTAAGCTTAAGTCACCTGCCCTGGGTAGCAGGAACATTAAAGTAGGAGACCAAGAAGGCAAAGAAATTCACTGGAAAAAAAATAATAAAATAACTCAAGGCCAGCAACATGGTAGACAGTATGTGTGAGCCAGATTTGAGCCCAGCCTCCACTGCATTGAAGGAAGTCTCGGTGCTGTGGTCTCTGTCTCTCTATGTCCATCTGTCGCTCCCTCCCCTGCTTCTGTCTCTAAAAAAGTAACAATAGTAATAACTTTTAGGCATGTCTATCCTTCTGGATTTGAGGAACACATGCAAAATTAAGTAAACAATACCAAGACCTATTATTTGAGAGCACCATGTCCTAAGATATCACCCCATTTCATCTCCTTAGGGGATTCCTTATGGCCTACATTACAGAAGTGAAGTGTCACAGGCTGCAGGGGACAGACTTGGGTTCCAACCCAGCCTGCCTACTGAAGCTGTCTCACAAGGGCTTGAACCCTTCACCTTATGTTAGTTAAATAAGAGGTTGCATGGTGCTGCACCTGATAAAGCACACGTTACCATGCTCAGGAACTCGGATTCAAGCCCACTTCCTACCTGCAGGGAGGAAGCTTCACAACTGATGAAGCCGTGCTACAAGTGTCTCTCTCTCTCTCTCTCTCTCTCTCTCTCTCTCCCTATCTCCTTCTCCCACCTCAATTTGTCTCTATCCAAATTTTAAAGATACATAAATAAGAAAATAGCATTGACAGTAAGATGCATACATCTCAAGTCAGTGTGCTGAGCTCTGAAAAAGGAAATGTGCACCGACCAGTATTCAGAGCATTGCAGTCACCTCCAGAGCTCCCTCCACCTTCCCCAATCAACCCCATCCACCCCCAATCACCAGAGGTGGGCAATATTCTGAGGCAGGATTATTCAGGGACCACAATCAATGAAAGGTGGGGCGTGGGAGACAGCTCAGAGGCCCCAGGTTCAATTCCCAGCACCGCCACATTCCAGAGCTGAGCTGAGCCATGCTCTGTTGTGCTCCTCTTTCCCCCTCCCCCTCTCCCTCTCTGTGAAAATTAAGAAATTAACCTTAAGGAGAGGAGTCCAGGGGGCCGGGCAGTGGTACAATTCAGTTAAGCAAACATAGTACTATGTGCAAGGACCCGCACAAGGAGCTGAGTTCAAGTCCCCAGCCCCATCTGCAGTGGGAACACTCCTTTTTTTTTTTCCTAATTTTTATTAAATACGTCAGAGAGAAATTGAAAGAGGACAGGGAGATAGAGAGGGAGAGAAAGGGAGACACCTATAGACCTGCTTCTCTACTCATGAAGCAGACCCAGTGAGAACACAAGTGGTGAATCAAGTCTGCAGGTGTCTCTCTTTCTCTCCCTCTCTACCTGCCCCTCCCCTCTCAATTTCTCTCTGTCCTAGCCAATAAAATGATGGGAGGAGAAATGATGGGGTGTGGTGGATTTGCAGTGCCAGCACTTAGCCCCAGTAATAACCCTGGAGGCAAAAAGAAATAAGTAAAACAGGACAGAGGCACCTCCATGAACTGTGTGCGGCTGATGCCACTCCCCCTTCCTCAGATAACCGCTCACCTCAGGCGAAAGGATCAGAGTGAGACAGTGTACTATGAGTCTTTTTCATTTTTACTATTATTTTTGGTCCTTGCCATGGCTTCACTACTCCTGGCTGGCTTTTTCACAGAGAGTGACAGAGCAAGAGAGAGAAGCTTTCTCCCACAAAGTGGGAAACCAGGCTCAAACCTGGGTCGTGCACCAGGCAAAGCGGATGTGGGTGAGCTATCAGGTTAGCCCCAGGAGTGACCCAAAGAGCTCCCACTTCCAACCCCACTGCACTGGAGCACCACAGAGGAACAAACTGCCCAGGGATGTCGAGAAGTCCCCCAAACTGAAATGGGCCAGAGGTCACGTGGCAGGAGGGGCAGGGGAGCCACAGGCATCCCCAATTTACAGAGGGCAAGGCTGCAGTCACCCCAAGGTTGGGGATGAGAGAGAAGCGGGGCCCAGAGCCCCATCTTCCCCTCCCCCAGGCACAGAAGTGGCCTAGACACTGCTGGGTTTTTAATTAAACAGGTGGGGCCTGGGGAAAGTTTCACTGGAGACAACAGCAAAGGAATCCAGGGTCTCAGAACCAGGGGTGGGTGGGAGGCTGCCACAAGTTGAATAAGACACAAGACAGCCCCTCCCTACACCGAAACTCATTTCATCCTCACTCTGGAAAAAGTCACTCCCACACTGGGGAAGGCTGGGGAAGAAAAGACAAAAAAGGCTCAGATCCCAACCTGTGTCTCCAAAGGCCCAAACCAGAGAAGCCAGGTTCTCAGGAAGTGGCTGCTTTTGGTATTTGTTGTTGTTGTTGTTTTCAGCCCTTTTAGGTACATCTATTTATTTTGTTGTTGTTCTTAAATTTATTATTTATTTTGAGAGAATCTGAGAGGCAAGGGGGAGATAGAGAGGGAGAGAGAGAGACACCTGCAGCACTGCTTCACTGCTTGTGAAGTTCCCCACCCCCCACAGGTGGGGACCTGGGGTTTGATGGTAACATACGCACTCAACTGGGTGCATAGACTTAAACTGCTTCCTGAGCACACCCCAGCTCACTGGGGCCTGAGGCTCACAGGTTCAGGCCTAACACCTCCAAGAGCCAGAGCTGAGCAGTACCCTGGATGAAAAACACAAACAAAAGCTGAAAGCAACCAGGAGCCAACACTGGTATGTGGCTGGCTGTCACTTCCAGACAGAATTCAATGGCAGCAAAGGATGTGGCCAGCCAGCACACCAGCCAACGGCCACCAAGACAGAGTCCCTGTCTAGGCAGAAAGACTTTCACGCTGGAGGCTCCAGAGTCCCGGGTTCGATTTCCCACACCACCATATGCCAGAGCTCAACAGTGCTCTGGTTGAATAATAACATCCACATATATATCATATACATATATCGGGCTGTTAGAAAAGTCATGACATTTTTCTGTGTTTTTCTATTCTAAACACTTTTTCTAACAACCCAGTATGTAGGCCAGGTGGTGGCACACCTGGTACAGCATACATGTTACCATGCACAAGGACCCAGGTTCAAGCTTCCAATTCCCACTTGCAAAGCTTCACAAGTGGTGAAGCAGGGCTGCAGGTCTCTATCTCCTTACCCCTCTCAATTTCTGTCTCTATGCAAAATAAGTAAAATAAAATATATTTTAAAAGATAAACATACACACACACATAGGACCAGGCCACTCTGAGACACTAAGTTTCTGCAGACACAGTGACTTGATTTAATTTTTATTTTTATTTTACCAAGCCCTGATAAGCTCTGGCTTATGTTGGTGCCGGGGATTGAACCTGGGACCTCAGAGCTTCAGGCAGGCAAGTCTTCTTGCATACCCATCAAGCTCTCTCCCCTAGCCACAGTAAGTTTAAATCCAGTGCAGAAGGAGCTTCCCTGCACTAGCCGGGGAGGGCCAGAAGAGAGAGAGGAGCGGTGAAGGGAGGGGGAAGCTCAGAGGGCTCCCTCTAAGCCGGAGTGAAACTTTAGAGTCAAGCAGATGCACTTCCTGTAAGTAGACACGCCACACCGCCACACCGTCACAGCTCCCTGCCCCTAACAGACTGAGGGTTCCTTCCTCGCTGAGCGCCCCAACTCGGGGCCTGAGTTTGATGTCACCTGCCCTCCAGAATGGGAATATGACAGTCACTCAGATGCAAACTCTTTTCACCTCACAAGCTGCTGGGTTTCTCTGCACCCCCAGGAAAGAATCCCCAAAACCGTAAAGAGTGAGGCCACCAACCAGGAAGCCTCCTGCGGCCGCAGCCCTGGGTCCCACGAGGTGGAGCACCCCTCTTTTCCTCCTTCCCTCACCCCGAGATCACTCACATCTGCAACATAATCTGGTTGAGCACGATGCCGTCCGCCAAGGCCATGTAGGTGGTGAGGTTGTCCTGGCCGCCGCCGCCAAAAGGGCCGAAAGTTTTCACCTGTGGGGCGAGGAGGGGACAGGGTGGAAGAAAGCGGGTCACTCATCAGGCCGTCGGCTCTGGGGGACACAGCGGGCAGGGCCCACGTGGGCAGAAGGGGGTCCGCCGTGCCCACCCACCTGGCCACTCAGGGACAGCTCCCTGTGCCCTCCCGCGCCACCAGCCAGCAGCAGGGCAATTTGCTGCCACTGTGTCCCTGAGCTGGGAGAAAAAACAAAAAACAGCCCAAGGAGCTGCTCAGTAAATCCCTCACGTCCTGGGCCCCCCCAAGTCTCGGCGGCTCCTCGCCCGCGGGGCTCCAGGACTCAGAAACCACACGAGGTTTGGGGGGTTCTAGATGTCCTCCCCCGGTGGTCAAGCCGCGGGGACCCGGGGTGGCCACTCGGACCCTGTACCCGCGGGCCCCAGCCCGGCGCCTCGGCAGGAGCAGGTGTACCCGGCCGCGCGCGCCCGAGTTGGGGACGCCCCTCTCCAGCCCAGGGCGCGCGCCCCGAGTGTGCCCCGAGTCCAGCCGGGGGGCGCAGGTCCAAGCCCCCACCTCCGCTTCTGTGGGCGGCCCGGTGGGGACGGGGGTCGGGTGGGGGCGCCCCTTAGTGGGGAAGGGGACGGGGGCTCACCCAGGTCACCAGCGGGCTCTGTAGGAAGAGCTCCATGAGCTCCGACACCGTCACGTCCATGCCGCCCCCGCGCCCCCCGCGCCCCCCCGCGCCCCCCGCGCCCCGCGGCACAAAGCGGCTGCGGCGCTCCGGCGGCGCCCGGGAGACAAAGGCGGGGCGCCGGCCCACGTTCCCCGGCTCCCGCGCCCCGCGCCCCGCCCGCCCGGCCCGGGAAGGGGAGGAACCTTCCCCGCGCCCCGCCCCCGCGCCTGTCGGCCCCCGCCGGACTCGGGGTGCACGTGGGCGGGGAGGGGAAAGGACCCCGCCTGCCCCACAACGCGCAGGGACGCCAGCACCTGCCCGCCCCCTGCGCCCAGGCCGCGCACCCGAGTGCCCGCCAGAGCCTGCCCCGCCCCCTCCCGGCCTCGGGGTGCTTCCTGCACCCCCACTTCTCCCAGAGCCGGGGAGCCCCGCCCCTAACGGTTAGCCCTGTGGGCGGAAAGAAACCCCAGTCACCGCCAATTCCACCCAGGTGATCCGACCGACCCCCACCCCGGGCGGGCAACGGAGGGCTGGGCAGTCGGTGCACCCAACAGGATGGAGGCACCACTTCGGAGGCCGCCCGAGGGGCAGTGGAGGCAATTCTGCGGGGAGTTTAGATGCTCAGAGTTCCTCCCACCCCTGCCTTCTAGAAGTTTCCCCCAGGCAGCCGGTGACGCGGCCACAGCGACCCGGGATGGCCCCAACTGTGTCCCCACCCCACCCCCACCTCCGTCTCTCCCAAGTCCCAAAGGCCAACTGGGAAGCCAGAGCTCCAGCTGGGTGGCAGGTGGCAGGGAAGGAGACGAGGACTCCAGGCTGATGGAAAGCCGTCACCACCACTGCCTCCGGCGGTCACCTGGCTGCTGAGACCTCACGGGGACCCGAGTTCGGGACCAGGCTCTGCCTCCTCACTTGGGCGGGAAGTCATCTTGCACTTTAACTGCGTTCAGAGCACTTGCGGGTGCGACCGCGGTGACCTGTACTTTCCCAGGTGAGCCACATCTGCAGGGTGACCTCGGTGCCCCGCTCACAGGTAGACGGCAGGCGCTAATAGGTGTCCAGCTTCTTCTTCTTCTAGCGTTTGCCTAGGTGTCCAGCAATGGCCAGTGTCTCAAAGTGGACGTTGTCCAACGTATGGGGCAGCGGCACCTGCCGATGAAGTATGGTACTGCAGCCTGGTTCCTGCTCTTCTTAATACGTCAGGCGGCCAAGTAATTAAAACATTTTAATTTTCTTATTTATTGGGCGGAGGTAGAGCCTCAGGCATGAAAGTCTTTTGCAAAACCACGATGTTGTCTCCCAAGCCAAATAGTTCCAGTTGAAGACAACGGAGAGATAGCTCAGTCTTCTAGCGTTTGCCCTTCTTCCGTAGCCAGTCAACAGCGTCCGGTTGAGCCTGATGTCAAGTTTCGAGACCTCCTTTGAATCTGGAGAGGTGGCAGTCGTTGACTATGTGGGTCATAGTCTGTCTGGAGCCGCAGGGGCAGTTCGGGTCGTCTCTGGCTCCCCAGCGATGGAACATAGCGGCGCACCGGCCATGGCCTGTTTGATAGCGATTGAGGAGGGCCCGATCATAACGTGCTAGGTCAAAGCCAGGTTGACGCTCGCAGGGCTCTGTGATGAGGTGTTTGTTCTTGACCTCAGCTGACTGCCAACTCTGTTTCCAAGAGACTGGAACAGAGAAGTTCAGTGTAGGCGTAGGGGACCAGATTGGGTGACGAGACGTCAAGCGTTGGACAGGGTGGGCGAAGATATCCGCGTATATTGGCAGGTCCGGTCGAGCGTAGACGTGGGAAATGAACTTAGATGATGCCGCATCCCGACGAATATCTGGCAGGGCGATGTTGCTAAGAACTGGCAGCCATGGAACCGGGGTGGAACGGATGGTTCCAGAAATTATCCTCATGGAGGAATATAATTTGGAATCGACCAAGTGGACATGGGGGCTACGGAACCATCCTGGGGCACAGTATTCTGCAGTGGAATAGCATAATGCCAGAGATGATAGCTTAGTATTAGAGTGGAGGACTTGCATGCCTCCCACACAAGACACCGCACTTTCAATCCCCCACATGCCAAAGCTGGGCAGTGCCTGGTCTCTCACACATGTTCTCTCCTGCCCCTCTCAGAAAAATAAATAATAATGTTTAAGTCTGGTTTGAAAGATATCTCAGCAAATAGAGCACCACAAATGCTTGAGCAGTGCTCTGCCTTCTATCACTCATAAAAATAAATAAATGGAAGTCGGGCAGTAGCGCAGCGGGTTAAGCGCAGGTGGCACAAAGCACAAGGACCGGCATAAGGATCCCAGTTCAAGTCCCCGGCTCCTCACCTGCAGGGGAGTCGCTTCACAGGCGGTGAAGCAGGTCTGTAGGTGTCTGTCTTTCTCTCCCCCTCTCTGTCTTCCCCTCCTCTCTCCATTTCTCTCTGTCCTATCCAACAACGATGACATCTACAACAATAAAACAACAAGGGCAACAAAAGAGAATAAATAAATTAAATAATTTTAATTAAATAAATAAATGTCTTTTACAAACGTTATTGGTCCCAAATTCAATCCCCTGCAGCACCATAAACCAGTATGAGCAGTGGTCTGAAAGAAAAAGAAATTAATTTATTGTTTCTTATTAGTGAAAGAGAGAGGGAGAACCATCACTCTGGCACATGTGATACTGGAGATCAAACTTGGGCACCTCATTCATACACACACACACACACACACACACACACACACACATATAATTTCATTTAGTTATTGGATAGAAACAGAAATTGAGAGGGGAGGAGTAGAGAGAGACACCTGCAGCCCTGCTTCACCACTTGTGAAGCTTTTTCCCTGTAGGTAGGGACCAGGGCCTTAAACTTGGGGCCTTGTGCACTGTAATGTGTGGGCTTAACCAAGTGCACCACCACCCGACACCCTTGACACCTCATTCTTGAGAGCTCAGTGCTTTGATCCTGGTGCCACCTCCCAGGTTGGGAGACTGTTCATTAACATGAGAGAGAGAGAGAGAGAGAGAGAGAGAGAGAGAGAGAAGCAAAGCATCACTTTGGTACTTGGGATGCTGGAGATTGAACTTGCGACCTCATGCTTCTAATTCTAGCACGCTAGCCACTGTGCCACCTCCCAGACTGCTAAATTACTCTTTTTGTTTGCCTGTTTTGTTTTTTGTTTTTTGTTGTTTTTTTTTTTGCTACCAGGGTTATTCTGAAGCGCAGTGACTACACAATTCTACCACTTCTTTTCTCTTAGATATGTGGTGAAAGAGTGAGATAAGGAGACATCACAGCACTGCTCCAGTGCTTGTAAAGCTTCCCCCTCCTGCAGATACTCCCATGTGGTGACATGGAAGCTTGAACCCAGGTCCTTGAACATGGTAACATGTGTGCTCTACTGGGATAGCTAGCTACCTGTCCTTTATTCTGAGGAAGGCATTTTCTAGCCCCTCCCTGAAAATGCTGGTTCAACAGACTGGTCTCGAGGCATTTCTGTGCCACCTGATAGCAGCTTCAAGAGGCTGAAGTGGCTGTTTGTTAATGTGCCTGTGTCTGAGTATTGTCACCATGAGCACATTGTGCCTTCATAATTAGATTTTTGCTTTTGTTTTCAAATGAAAACATAAGACTTGCCATCTGAATTATTTTTAGGAGTGTCAGACATATTCACACTAGAGTTCAGCTGTTATTATCATCCATCCCCATCTCTCTTTCCAGCTTGTCAATCAGAAACTCTATGCCCACTGGGCAGGAACACCCCACTCTCTCTTCCCCAACTCCCAGTGGCCCATTTCTACAGTCTGTCTTTGTGACTTATCATTAACAGGGTTATTGCTGGAGCTCGGTGTCTACATGACGGATCCACAGCTCCTGGGAGACACTTTTCTTTTTTTAATAGGATAGATATAATCAAGAGGGAGGGGAAGATAGAAGGAGGGAGAAAAAGAGAGACACCTGTGAACCTGCTTCACCACTCATGAACCTTCCCTCCTGCAACTGGGGACAGGGCTTGAACCCAGATCCTTGAGCAGTGTAGCGTGTGCTCATCATGTGTGCACACCTCCTAGCCCCATCCTTATTGTTTTATTACCAGAGCCCTGCTCAGTTTTGGCTTATTGTGGTACTAGGCATTGAACCTGGGAGCTTGAAGCCCCAGGTATGATTGTCTTTTTCATACCCATGATGCCTTTTCCCAGCCCAAAATTTTCTTGAAATATCACTGCATATATACTTGCTCAATCATTTCAAGAACGGACCAGGAAGGTGGCTCAATAGAGGAAAGCTGTTCTTACATCTGACAGTCCCAGGTTCCACCCCCTGCCCTGCTATGGCCTCTCTTTACTTCCTTGGCTAAATACAGATTTTTTTTAATTTTTTTAAATATTTATTTAATATTTATCTTCCCTTTTGTTGCCCTTGTTTTATTGTTGTAGTTATTGATGTCATAGTTGTTAGATAGGACAAAGAGAAATGGAGGGGGGAGGGGAAGACAGAGAGGGGGAGAGAAAGACAGACACCTGCAGATCTGCTTCGCCTATGAAGCGACCCCCCTGCAGGTGGGGAGCCAGGGGGCTCAAAAAGGGATCCTTATGCCGGTCCATGCGCTTTGCGCCGTGTGCTTAACCCGCTGTGCTACCGCCTGACTCCCATTTGTTTCTTTGTTAAAAGAGTGATCTCGTGTGCACTATGCACAATGAAGACTCTCCAGATGTGTGGCAAGAGAGGAGAGGATGGCTCACTTCCCTTTGCTGTAAGCAAAATTCTGCTTCACCTGCTTGGAGTTTCCCATATTCTCGCACTGAGCAATCCCCAAGTCCATTTTCTTCACTTTTCTCCATTTTTTTTCAAATTTATTTCAGTTTATGATGTAAAATGATACATTATTTATTATATCATCAACCAGCAATAGAGTAGAGCATTTCTCGCAAACAGGCGGCACTGCTGTGTTATATTGCCTCCTTGTGGACATATATTAAAATGCACCTTAAGTGATCTTTAAATTTTAATCAATATGTAACTGTCAATTATTGCCAAGAAAATGATGACTAGCAACCAGGGAAGTGGACCAGTGCTAGATTTTTTTATCATTATATATTTCTTGGATTTTTTTAACCGGAGAACACTGCTCAGCTCTGGCTTATGTTGGCACTGGGGATTTGACCTGTGACCCTTGGTGCCTCAGGTATTAAAGTCTTTGCATAGCCATTATGCTCGCTCTCCAGCCCAGTGGCTAGAAATATATACAGATAGAGAGAGAGGGAGAGAGATGCAGAGAGAGAGAGAGAGGAACAAGAGCACAGCTCAGCTCTGGCTCATGATGCTGTGGAGACTGAACTGCTGTGGGGCTCCGGGCATCAGGCATGAAAACGGTTCTGTTTCAGAACCATTATCCAGGCTCCCCCCAACCCTTGGCTAGAATTTTGAACATAGAAGCATGGAATCTTGCATTTAATCCATGACATTACATGTGCCAATAGTACTATTGTGTTCTCTCTCTCTCCCCCTCCCTCCCCCCCCACACTTTCCTTTCTTTTTCATGCTAATAAATACAAATATTAAAAAGAAATTTTATACACAAAAGATGTTGACAGTAGAATTTTTGTAAGAGTTTTTTTGTGTGTGCCTATTCAATCAGTTCATTCAGCAGAACTCCCCCCCCCCGCCCCCACATATCAGAAAGAGAAGGGGAAGGCAGATAGAGAGGAGATACTCTACAGTCCCACACACACACTGTGCAGGACACTTCCCCTATACATGATACTGCCATGTGGTACTGAGGACTTGGACACAGGCCTCATGCGTGAGGAAGTGTGCACTCTACTGGGTCAGCTGTGGCTCGTCCCAAACACAGTAGGTCTTAAATTTTGTCATAAAAAAGTAAAATAGGGAGTCAGGCATTAGCACTGCAGATTAAGCGCACGCACGTGGATCCCAGTTCGAGCCCCCGGCTCCCCATCTGCAGGGGAGTCACTTCATAAGCGGTGAAGCAGGTCTGCAGGTGTCTATCTTTCTCTCCTCCTCTTTGTCTTCCCCTCTTCTCTCCATTTCTCTCTGGCCTATCCAACAATGACATCAATAACAACAATAATAACAACTACAACAAGGGCAACAAAAGGGAAAATTAAAAAAATAGCCAAGACTTAAAAGAAAAAATTTTAAATATTTGTGGTTAGAGAGGGAGAGGGAGAGAGAGAAGGAAATGATTGGCTGAGAAGAGAGCTATCTAGCAAAGATCTGGCATTCTTGAGGTTCCAGAGGCTATAGGTTCCATGCCCAGCACCACTTTATGCCAGGACTTAGGACAAGGGTAGATAGCATAATAGTTATGCAAAAGAGACTCTCATGCCTGAGACTGGCTCCAAAGTCTCAGGTTCAATGCCCCTACCACCATAAACTAGAGCTGAACAGTGCCCTAGTTAAGAAAACAAAAAAAGACAGGGCTTGAACTCAGACTCATACTTGAGAGTTTGATGCTTTATCCACCTCCTAGGAGGCAAATATATGTTTTTAAAAGACATTTCATTAACAGTTTAGTCACTTTGAAAGGAAGAAATGGTACTTTGTGTGAATTATACTTGTGTTAGTTAAAGTGCTAATCTGTTTGCAAATTATTTGTTTCAAAGCAACACAAGTACACCTTAAACTAGCAGATTGTTATATCTGAATGGGGGAAAAAAGAAAGAAAGAAAGAAAGAAAGAAAGAAAGAAAGAAAGAAAGAAAGAAAGAAAGAAAGAAAGAAAGAGGGGGAAAAAATCATCATCAGAGTGTTACCACTTATTGAAACTCTGCTGTGTGCCAGGCATTGCACTGTCCGTCTGCTTATTTCGTGTGCACAGCAACTCCATGAAGCAGCAAGTAGAACAGCCTTGTGCACAAAGGAGGGAGCTGGCTCGGCATTTACCTGCCGGATGAGAGGCAGAAGTGTTCTTACTGTACAGTCAGTACACCTGCCCCCTGAACAAAGCTTTTGCACATTACAGAACCACTCAACTAGAAACTATAAAATAACCTATTTAGTAGACAATATTGACAAGAACATAAGAACTAGGTAACACTTACCTATTTTGTTTCATGACCTTTCATGTTACATAAATCAAACCAAAAAGTGAAGATTTATGTCATCTAAAGGGAGGGCATCATTTAAAATGGTACCTAAATGGCAAAGATTTAGACACAGGCATTAAAAAGGCCAAGGGGACAGGTAGAACACACATGTTCCTATACTCAGACTTGGGTTCAAGTCCTTGTCCCTGCATTCAGAAGAGAAGTGGGGCCAAGAGGTGGCGCAGCTGGTTGAACACACATGCTACAATGCACAAGGTCCTGGGTTTGAGCCCCCTGAGCTGACTACTGTGGGGAAAGCTTTCCTACAGGAGGAAAGGTTTCCGAGTGGTCAAGCAGGGCTGCAGGTGTCTCTGTCTCTCTCCCTCTCTGTCACCCCCCTTCCCTCTCAATTTCTGGATGTCTCTATCCAATAAGTAAATAAAGATATATATTTGGGGGGATGGATGCATTGTAACAGGTGCACTCAACCAGGGGCGCCACCACCTGGACCCTTTTGTTTTCCTTTTTATTTTTAATATTTATTTATTTATTTATTTATTCCCTTTTGTTGTCCTTGTTTTTGATTCTTGTAGTTATTTTTGTTGTTATTGATGTCATTGTTGTTGGATAGGACAGAGAGAAATGGAGAGAGGAGGGAAAGACAGAGAGGGGGAGAGAAAGATAGACACCTGCAGACCTGCTTCACCGCCTGTGAAGCAACTCCCCTGCAGGTGGGGAGCCGGGGGCTCGAACTAGGATTCTTACGCCAGTCCTTCCACTTCGCACCACCTGCACTTAACCCGCTGTGCTACCGCCCAACTCCCATAAAGATAATTTTTTTAAAAAATAAAATTAAGAGGGGTACAGGCAGTAACACAGTGGGTTAAGCGTACATGGTGCAAAGTGCAAGGACCAGCTCAAGGATCCTGGTTCGAGCCCTCGGTTCCCCACCTGCAGGGGAGTCGCTTCACAAGTGAGCAGATCTGCAGGTGTCTTTCTCTCCCCCTCTGTCTTCCCCTCCTCTCTCCATTTCTCTCTGTCCTATCCAACAACAACGACAGCAATAACAATAATAATAACAACAACAATAAACACCAAGGCAACAAAAGGGAAAAAATAGCCTCCAGGGGGCGTTGGGCGGTAGTGCAACGGGTTGGGTTAAGCACACATGGCGCAAAGCGCAAGGACCAGCATAAGGATCCCGGTTCAAGCCCCCGGCTCCCCACCTGCAGGGGAGTCACTTCACAGGTGGTGAAGCAGGTCTGCAGGTGTCTGTCTTTCTCTCCTGCCTTTCTGTCTTCCCTTCCTCTCTCCATTTCTATCTGTCCTATCTAACAACAACGACATCATCAACAACAATAATAACTACAACAACAATGAAAAACAACAAGGACAACAAAAAGGGAAAATAAATAAATATTAAAAAAAAAAAATAGCCTCCAGGAGCAGTGGATTGGTAGTGCAGGCACTGAGCCCCAGTGATAACCCTGGAGGCAGAAAGAGAGAGAAGCTTCAGGTAGTGGTGAGTGCTATAAGCATCTCTTTATCTATATCTTATATATCTCTCTCACTCTATCTCTTCCCTTCTCAATTACCGTCTCTAAAACTAAAAAGAACACCAGGAGCACAGAGAGCCAGTAATAATCATGGCGGCAATAATGATAGCAAAAAACAACAAAGCCTAAGACATGTATGAAAAAACACAACATGAGGACAAATTGAGGGTAAGGTGACAGCACAATGCTTATGCAAAAACCCTTTCATTTCTGAGGCTTGAGAATCCAGATTCAATTCATAAACCCAAGCTGAGCAGTGGTTTGGTCTGAGAGGGGGAAGAGTGCTGTAGTAGTCAGGGAGGTGGCTAGAGTGTTGGCCCTCAAATACAGAGTTCTGAGTTTGATCAGAAGCATCCCAGGTGCCACAGTGGTGCTTTGGTTTCTCTCCTCTTATCTCTGTCATAAATAAATCTTTAAGGGCAGAGTGTAGGTAGCATAATGTTTATGCAAACAGACTCTCATGTCTGAGGCTCCAAAGTCCCAGGTTCAATCCCCCGCACCACCATAAGCCAGGGCTGAACAGTGCTCTGGTAAAATAAATAAATAAATCTTTAAAAGAGTAGTAGAGGGAGTCGAGCTGTAGCGCAGCGGGATAAGCGCAGGTGGCGCAAAGCACAAGGACCGGCATAAGGATCCCGGTTCGAATCCCGGCTCCCCACCTGCAGGGGAGTCGCTTCACAGGCGGTGAAGCAGATCTGCAGGTGTCTATCTTTCTCTCCCCCTCTCTGTCTTCCCCTCCTCTCCCCATTTTTTCTCTGTCCTATCCAACAACAATGACAACAATAATAACTACAACAATAGAACAAGGGCAACGAAAGGGAATAAATAAATAAATAAATAAAATATTTTTAAAAAAGAATAGTAGAAAGGGGCCAGGTGGTGGCGCACCTGGTTGAGCACACATGCTACAGTGTTCAAGGACCCAGGTTCGAGCCCCTGATCCCCACCTGCAGGAGGAAAGCTTCACAAGCAGTGAAGCAGGGCTGCAGGTGTCTCTCTGTCTCTCTCCCCATCTGTCACCCTCTTCCCTCTCCATTTCTGGCTGTCTCTATCTAATAAAGATTTAAAAAAAAAAAAAAGAGTAGTAGAATAGGAGAAGGAAAAAAAGATCATCCTGGGAGTCCAGCGGTAACACAGCGGGTTAAGCGCACCTGGCACAAGGGCTGGCTTAAGGATCCCGGTTCGAGCCCCTGGCTCCCCACCTGCAGGGGAGTCGCTTCACAGGCAGTGAAGCAGGTCTGCAGGTGTCTGTCTTTCTCTCCTTCTCTGTCTTCCCCTCCTCTCTCCATTTCTCTCTGTCCTACCCAACAACAACAATAACTACAACAACAATAAAAACAACAAGGACATCGGAGGGTAGATAGCATAATGGGTATGCAAATAGACTCTCATGCCTGAGGCTCCAAAGTCCCAGGTTCAATCCCCCACACCACCATAAGCCAGAGCTGAACAGTGTTCTGGTTAAAAAGAAAGAAAGAAAGAAAGAAAAAAAAAAAGGACAACAAAAGAGAAAATAAATATTAAAAAAACTTCCTTGCTAGCTAAATGCATCCACAGATAACATTGAATTATAAGAAATAATGTTTGGTGGTAAGGTGACACACTGCAAACGGAGAACAAAAGCCACCCGAGGTGCAGGAAAAACGTAGTTTATTGGCACTGACCCAGAACTAGCTCAGGCTACAAGCTCTGGGCCCCAAATTTCAGCAGTTTCTTTCTTTTTCTTTCTTTTTTTTTTTTTTTTTTTTTTTTGCCTCCAGGGTTATTGCCTGGGCTCGGTGCCCGCACCATGAATTCACTGCTCCTGGAGGCTATTTTTCCCTCTTCTTACCCTGGTTGTTTTACCATTGTGGTTACTATTATCGCTGTCATTGTTGGACAGGACAGAGAAATGGAGAGAGGAGGGGAAGACAGAGAGGGGGAGAGAATGATAGACACCTGCAGACCTGCTTCACCACCTGTGAAGCGACTCCCCTGCAGGTGAGGAGTTGGAGCTTGAACCGGGATCCTTTTGCCGGTCCTTGCGCTTTGCGCCACGTGCACTTAACCCACTGCGCTACACCTGACCCCCAGCAGTTCCTTTTTTTATAGTAAAACAGTCCACAGAGGAAGGTTGGCTAGTGATTCACATTTGGATTGTGAGGACTAGGAGATGGGCAGAGGCAGTAAAAGGCTTCAAGCTCTCAGGACCATACAAACACCAGAAGATGGAAGAGGTTACGCTTGGAGTTTATAGATGTTCTGAAAACCTGCTACACATCTTTGCAGTTAATTTTTATATACTACTTCACTGCAGCCAAGTCTCACTCAGGAGCTGTGATGTTGTACATTTATGAGACTCTGGGACTGGGGGAAAAAATACACCCCAGCATGAGCAAACCCCTTCTCTCTCTCTGTTGACAGGTGTTCAGTCTCACACCAGTTTTGATTTCATCTTCACCTTCATCGTCTGTAAATAAATGTGACCATTTTAGTGGAGTCTCCTTTGACTTTACCAGGAAGTTGTCAAACAGTAGCATCATGTAAGTGTGGAGGGAAAACATCAGAGACAAAGAATGGAGCCAGGCTCATCCCCCAGCAGGCTTTGTGGCCCTGGGGAAGAGTGGTGTTACTGGGACTGAGGAGATATAAAGTGACCTTGGAATGGCCATGGCAGTGGGGGTACCTTCCTGCAGTCCAAAGTGACAGACATTATTGCACCTGCAGGTGGATGTCTGAGACTTAGTAAAAAAGAGATAGCGAATATACTTATCAACAACATAATGCGATTCATCAAATAAAAGTCCTTCAATGGAGCTTACCTGCTAATGTTGATTTAAACTATCACTTGTCTTATATGGGCATATATCTAATACAGTGAAAGACATAAGGAGTTTGAACTAGTACTAATTCAAGCTGTGCTTTCCTAGTGATTCTTTTCAAAGTTCTACCAGTTGAAATGGGAGACATTTGGCCAGAGAGACAGCATGGTAGTTTCAGCAAAAGGCTTTCATTCCTGAGGCTTGGGTCTCAGGTCCACCACTATAAGCCAGAGCCAAGCAGTGCCATAGTAGCCAAGAAAAGAAGAAGTATTATGCTTGCACATATATTTTGAAATATTTGCCAAAGATAGTGTAGCACCTTCAATAAAGATATTTATCTCCGTAACAAATTAAATTCAGAAAGAACAGGCTTCAGGTGCATGGCACCTCAGCTGTGGTCAACTCCAGACTCAAAGATGCTGGCAGGGTGTAGGGTCCTCCTCCCTCAGGCTGACTTTGTTGGGGGGACTTAGCCTTGCTCATGGTTGCAAACACCACACCTGTAACCCAGATAAAGGCAGTGTTCCTCCAGCGTTGTGATAAAAAGAGAAACTGCCTCTTCCTTTCACCTCAGACAACTTTGCGTTCCCAGGGCTCCAGAGCCTGGAGGACCTACAGGTGCCTGGGGCTCTGCATTGTGGAGGACTCATGCCCCTCACAGAGGCTGACCTCCTGGGGCTCCCCTGGGGGAAGCAGGCTTACATTACAACTCTCCACAGGCTCTCACTAGACTTGCCTGTCACCTGTGTTCTTCTCTATCATTAAGCCACTAAGAATATGGAATTCTCTTTTATTTTGACCCTGCTCAGACAGTATGGCAGCGTGAGCTATTCTAAGATTCTCTTCAAAGCAGTTATTTATTGACATATTTACAAAGTGGGCTCAGGAGAAGGGAAGCAGAGTGAGTTCAAGTTCCAGCTCTGCTAGGATAACACTGAGCCTCCAGGATGCTGGTCCTGGGTTCTGCTGATACATGCAGCAATCCCCTGGAAAATTCTGTCTTGTCTTTCTTAATATTCATGTTTGCAACCTTCTATCTAATTCCAGCCCTGCAGATAAAGAGTCCCTCCAAGAGCCTCAGAGACAAAGCTTCCCCCTGTGCCCCCCATTACCTATGGCTGAGGGGCAACCTGGGGTGTGTAGGCTGGTGGTGGCCTCTGCACCTGCTGGGTGCTGTGGGGAGCAAGGAGGTACACACACACCAGGGAAGGAGGGTCTTACCGCCCCAGTGAACTCACAGTTGGGGGATATGCATAGACATGTAAAGTGGCTTCTGCACACTGCTTGGTGCCTCTACACCATGGCCACACTGTCACAGCGATGGCCACCATCATAAAATGAGGCAGAAATAGCCCCCAGCAAAGTCTGTGTCTTAAGCCAGACTCACCAGGACGCCTCATTGGGGACAGATGTTTTGCAGACGAGAGCAGTGGACTCTCCTCAGCCTCTGGCTGTCCTGTGAGGAAACACTAGGTCCAGCACACCCTCTAGGCACTGGATACACTGTGCTCCCAGCCCCTCTCCTCCCAGGAGACAGGACCAGTGCAGGGCTCCCTCCCCAAGGCCACAGAGAGACAGCTCCTAAGCTCCCACTGTATGTCCATGTCGGTCTTTCCAAGTCTCTCTCTCTGCATGTCTATCTCTCCATGTCCATCTCTCTGGACTCAGAGCTCTGCTCCAACTTAGCATAGGGTGTCTGGGGGGGAAGAGGTTCTGTCTCAGGAGAGATTTGTCCCCAGGGGCCAGGAAGAGGGGCGCAGGGAGACCCGAGAGGCAAGACAAAGAGACTGAGGTCTTGCTGGTGCCCCAAGGGGGTCAGCAGAGACCTCAGTGCCAAGGCTGCTGTGGATTGATGGGAGCCCAGCTGTGGCACCCCACACCACTGCCTATGGGTGCAGCACCCATGTCTACCTGCTGCATAGAGCAGGAGTCCTCTGAGTGAGGGGACAGGTCTTTAGTCACAGGCTGAGGGTACTGGCAGCCCCAGACTAGACACCCAGCACAGGCCCCTCCTAGGTCCCTGCTGGAGGCTGAAGTATGTTGGCACCGGGGTGGCAAGCTGTCCCTTTGTGTCCCCATCTGCTTGGTGGGATGACACTTGGACACCACAGTCACCCAGGGAGCTGTGGGAGCCCCCACCCCCCCCAGAGCACAACGTGGGTCTGCTCAGGCCTGGAGTGGGGTGGGGGCAGGAGGCCAAGGTCCAGCTGAATATGGAAATGGACCCACACTGCGTCCTGTTACTTGGGGCAGCGTGCATGGGGCGTGGAGGGGCAGGGGGCAGGAAGGGCCGAAGCACTGAGCAGGGGAAGCATCTCTCTCTCGGTAAGTCTTTTTTGTTTGTTTGATTATTGAGAGGGGAGGAGAGAGACTGGAGCACCAGCCTGGCTGGCACAGGTGATGATGCCAGGACCTGATGTCTGAGGGTCCGAGGCTTTATCCTCTGTGCCACCTTTTAATAAGAAAAGGTTCCCCCCAGCCCAGGTGTGTGATGGTAGTAAAGAACCCAGGCTGGTGACAGTGTTTTGCAGACACCTGTCATAGGAGATGGGAGACTGTACTCGTGTCCACAGCTGTCCTGTAAACTATTAACCCTGCGATAAAGTAAAAGATTAAAAAGCAGAGTACCCTAGATACTAGGCCTGCCTTCTTCAGGAAGCCGTCAAGTATCTGGGTCATAGTTATTCCCCAGCCCCAGTTCTGGGGGGCTGTTTATGTGTCCCCAGCCCCACCTGGGGTTGTGTTCCTGCACACGTGTGCCCCCAGGTTGGCTCAGCCCCATGGCTGGCCAGGTACCCCCACCCGTGTACCCCGTGGGGACACAGGCAAAACCACTCCCTTTGTGACACCACAGGCTCTCAGTGGCATCTGGGGTCAGCCTGTGTTGTGAGGACCAGGCTGTCAGGTCTGTAGCTGGCCACTCAGAGGCCTTTCACTGTGTCCTCCAGGGACAAACAGTGACTCAGGGTCAACACACTCTGGGGCACTTAACCCCCAGCCAGAGAAGCAGGCAGGGGATTAAGAGTCAATGCTGATCACCCTCCCACAGCCCCTGACATCTCATGATGTTCTCACGCCAGTGTGTAAAACCCATTTTGTTTACACACTCTGCAGTCTCAGAAGAGCATAAAAAGGAAGCTTTCAAATCTAACAGTGTGGGTATCTTTTAGGTGTCTTTCCAAACTTGCCCTTGCTCATGGGAGACTTTGGTCCCTTTGTTTTACAATTTACCAACTACAGGAATGTTCCTGGAAGACAGACAGACCCTGGGGGGGGGTCATTCTTCCCTACAGGGTCTCAAGAGGCCTGGGGCGGGTGGGAATAATCAGGTGACAGGGCTAGTGAGCTGTGTTGGGGGGGTACACGAGGTGGGGGAGCACAGGACGTGATGGGGTCACGGAGGCCTGGGAGGTAAGAGGTAACAGGGTCACGGAGGTGTGGGGGGACTAGGATCAGGAGGTGATGGGCTCAGGCAGGCCTGGAGGGGGTGGTCAGGAAGCCGCCGCGCAATGGGGCGACACCGCCGGGATGGCATTAGGGTGCTGGTGGATAGCAGCCAGGGGTTATGGCGCCTCGGGCGGGGCGGGGCAGGGTAGGGCAGGATAGGGCGGGGCAGGGCAGGGTAAGGCAGGGCAGGGCGGGGCGGGGTAGGGCAGGGCAAGGTAAGGCAGGGCAGGGCGGGGCGGGGTAGGGCAGGGCAAGGTAGGGTAGGGCAGGGTGGGGCGGGGTAGGGCAGGGTAAGGTAGGGCAGGCCTGGAGGGGCAGGGCAGGGTAGGGTATGGCAGGGGGCAGGGTATGGCAGGGCGGGGCCGGGTAGGGCAGGGTAGGGCTGGGCAGGATAGGGCGGGCAGGGTAGGGCGGGGCGGGGTAGGACGGGGGGCGGGGTAGGACGGGGCGGGGTAGGACGGGGCGGGGTAGGGCGGGGCAGGGCAGGGTGGGGCGGGGTAGGGCAGGGCAGGCCTGGAGGGGCAGGGCATGGCAGGGTAGGGCGGGGCGTGGTAGGGCAGGGCGGGTTGGTGTAGGGCAGGGCCAGCTAGGGCTGGGTAGGGCAGGGCAGGGCGGGCCTGGAGGGGCAGGGCACGGTAGGGCGGGGCGGGGCAGGGCAGGGTAGGGCGGGTGGGTCGGGGTAGGTCAGGGCAGGGCAGGGCTGGCCTGGAGGGGCAGGGTAGGGCGGCAGGGAGGGGCAGGGTATGGCAGGGCGGGGCCGTGTAGGGCAGGGTAGGGCAGGATTGGGCGGGCAGGGTAGGGCAGGGTAGGGCAGGGCATGTAGGGCTAGGCAGGGCAGGGCCGGGCAGGCCTGGAGGGGCAGGGCGGGGCAGGGTAGGGTAGGGCGGGGCTTGGTTGGGCAGGGCAGGGCGGGGCCGGGCAGGGTAGGGTAGGGCAGGGAGGGCTAGGCTGGGTAGGGCAGGGCAGGGAGGGCTAGGCTGGGTAGGGCAGGGCAGGGCGGGCCTGGAGGGGCAGGGTCCGGCGCGTGCGCGTGGTCAGCCCTCCACGGGGCCGCAGGCAGAGCCGCTCTTGCTCATCGTCCCCGCGCTGACCCTGGACACCTGGGACGGAGGCCGACGTCCTGCCTGGCGGGAAGGGGCACTGGGGCACCGGCGGGGCCGGAGGGAGGACAGAGCGCAGTACGCGCCGACCGAGGGGCTCAAGCTCAAGCTCGCACACGCACGCACACGCACACACACTCGCGCGCGCGCACACACACACTCGCGCACGGGCCCGTCGCCCCCTGATGGCGTCACGGCACGGGCCGCGAGCAGGCAGTCACCCCAAGGCGTCGCCAAGAGTGCGACACTCGCAGCCGTCTCAGCTGCCCTCAGGTGCGAGTCTGTCTCCCAGCTCAGTGGTGGCCGTGAGGGCCGACCCGCCCCGCTCGGAAGCGCACGCCCCGACACAGCCTCCAGAGACCACCAAGCTAACCACCCACCCCCCGCGGCCGCTGCGGCTCGTCCTGCTCTGCGCATGCGCTCCGCTGCTCCTTGCTCTCCCCGCCCCTCCTGGTTCTGCGCATGCGTCCCTAGGCTGGTGGGAGTCCTGAGGTTAAAGGGCAAGCGCCGGAGAGTGAGCCGGCTGCAGGGGTGAGCACGGGGGTGCACGGGAGTGCTGCAGGAGTGGGTCTGGCGGTTGCATGGACTCTGCAGGTGTGGACATGACGGGATGCACAAGGGCTGCAGGAATGTGCATGGTGGGGTGCATTGGTTGTTTCTGTGTCCCCCTCCACTCCCAAGTTCTTTCTGTCCTGTGCAATAAAACAGAAAAAAAAAAAAAGGGGGGGGAGGGTTGAGGGGAACGGCCACCAGGATGAGCGTTAGGTTCCTGGTGCTGGAACCAAACCCCAGCATGAATCCTGGGCAATTAAAAAAAAAAAAAAAAGGAAAGACGAAAGAAAGAAAAGAAGGTAAGTGACAAAGCAGAGAATGATGCTGTCGTGTGGCAGGATGCCCACTGACCAAGGCATAAGGGCTTGAGTACAGAGCACCAGACAGTTCTCCTCCACCACCTCCAGCCCCGCTCCCATGCTATGCCCAAGCTGAGTAGGCTCAACCCTGTACTGCCCAAAGCTGGCATCATCCAACTAAAGGTTGTAGCTCTCTGCCCTAAATTTGAGCTCACATCAGTGGAGGTGACTTCCAGGCCACTCCTGGACCACACCCCTCCAGGAGCCCCTACACCCCTCCAGCCCACAGGAGAGGAGAGGCCCACAGAACACACCCAAGGTTTCATGCAGAAGTGGCAGCTTTTGGTCTATGAGGACAGGGTGCAAGCATAAGGTCAGCCTATGTTTGCCCCTCCAAGTCTAAGGCCTCCCACCTCGTCTCCACCCTGTAGCTGGGGGAAGGCTAGAGCAGGAGACTGTGCTGGGAGCCCTCACGCCAGCCCCATCAAGTCTGGGGTATTTGGGGGGTGGTTTCTATACCCCTGGGCTTCAGGCAGCCTGCCAGAGGCTGAGGGGCTGGGGTGAACTGGTGGCAACCAGCTACTGCGAAGCCTCTCGAGCAGCCTTTGTGATGTGAAGCCTGTCCCTATGGCACAAGGTGGAGACCACCAGCCCCAGGGTTACTGCTTACCAGGAGGCTGCTCGGCTAGCCCAGGCTGGGAAGCCGCCTCCACTCCCACCTAGCCCTGCACACACCTGACAGTCACCCTCAGAAACTCAGGCTGGGAGTCGGGCGCTAGCGGGTTAAACGCAGGTGGCACAAAGTGCAAGGACCGACCTAAGGATCCCGGTTCGAGCCCCCAGCTCCCCATCTGTAAGGTAGTCCCTTCACAGCAAGTGAAGCAGGTCTGCAGGTGTCTATCTTTCTCTCCCCATCTCTGTCTTCTGCTCCTCTCCATTTCTCTATCCTATCCAACAACAATGACATCAATAACAACAACAATAACTACAACAAGGGCAACAAAACGGAATAAATAAATAAAATAAATATTTTTAAAAATAATAATAAATTTAAGGGCTGAGTTCAGGGTGGAGCAGGGGCCCCTCAAGTGCCTAGTCAGCCCTGCCCTGGGGTCCCTGCACTGCAGGCAGGCAGGAACTGTGCACTAGGCAGGCCATGGCCTATCACCAGGCCCCTGGATAGAGTGGGTAGACCCACCTGGATTGAGGCTGAGGACTTGGTCCCCGGATGACCATGGGAAGAGCCGCCTAGCCCCAAAGCAGTTTTCTCTGGGAAGCTGCTTCCCCCAGGAAGAGACAGTGAGGTTTCAGAGCTGCTGAGCATCCTGGAGCCAGGCCCCCTGCTGCTCTCTCAGCAACTGTGGCTGTGCTGGAGGCCAGCTCCAGCCCCTGGCCTCCCTCTCTGAATCTGGAGCAGGGATGCCAACAATAATAACTACAACAATAAAACAACAAGGGCAACAAAAGGGAATAAATAAGTAAAATAAATATTAAAAAAATAAAAACAAAAAAAACAAAAAAACCCTGGGTCACAAGCATGGCGGGGCAGCACACTACCCATATGAGCTATCTCACTGGCCCACTCCCTCCTGCCTTCAGTGCCTGCACCACAGCTGAGTCGGTGAGAGCAGCCACAAGGCAGGAGGAGGAATGTCTGGGGTGACCAGGATGAACTGCGGGAGTCACCTCTGATCCTGGGGCTTTTGTGGGGGACAGGGAGCAGCTGGCACCCATGAGTGTGGATTTTGCTCCGCCTTTGGCTGTGCGTGGAGGGGTTTTCCAAAGTCTCCCCCCACCCCAGGCAGTGGATATGAACTTGCAGTTCCTCCCCGCTGCCTGGGGCCCGAAGGTGGCCTTGTTGGCTATGACCAAGACCCCACAAGTCTGTTGCAGCTCTGCACACTTCAGGGAGCAACGATTTGAGGCTCATCACAGTAGGTAGAGCACAGGGTTGCAGGCATGAAGCTCCAAATCCAATTTCTGACTCCACTGTGGCAGTGATGCTCTGGTTCTCTAAGTAAGTAAATCTGGGGGCCAGGTGTTGGTGCACCTTGTTAAGTATGAAGCTCAAGGACCCGTGCTAGGATCTTGGTTCAAGCCCGTGGCTCCCCACCTCCCGGGGGGTTGCTTCAGAAGCAGTGAAGCAGGTCTACAAGTGTCTCTGTGTCTCTCTTCCCTCTCAATTTCTCTCTGTCCTATCCAATACAAATGAAAAATGGCTGCCAGGAGCAGTGGATTTGTAGTGCAGGCACCGAGCCCCAGCAATAACCCTGGAGACCAAAATAAAATAAAATAAAATAAAAAGTAAATCTGTCATCGGGAGGTGGCACAGCAGATAGAGCGCTGGCCTCTCAAGTGTGAGTCCTGAACTGGACCCCAGGCATTACGATACTCTGACTCTCGCTCTATCATTAATAAATCTTTGAAAAAAAGATTAATTTTAGTTTTACAAGAGACAAAGGGAGAGTGAGAATGGAAGACAGTGCTGTTCTAGTGTATGGGGATGCTGGAGCTTGAAGCTGGGACCTGGGAGGGTGGCGGGGGGATTCACATTAGGGCTCCAGCAGACTGAACTCCCCAGCCCAGGGCGAGACTTCTGACCTGACAGCCAGGAGGGGCCAGGAAACCATGTCACACTCCCTGTGGAACTATCAGTAAACGCAGGCAGAGGGCTCTCAGATCTGCAGTCACCCCCAGCTCCAGAAGTATGTGCAGAGGGGCCTCAGTAGCTGGTGTGGGAGCAGGAAGTTGGGTATCCCCAGGCTGGCTCGGGCCTGCAAGGTAGACTAAGGCTAACTGACCCAGAGTGATAGACTTGGGCGAGGGAGTGAGGCCAGGCACAGGAGGCAGAGGCCAGACTGCCCAGCAGGAACTCCGATACCCTATACCCGTCCCAGCAAAGCTGCCAGCCAGGTAGCTCCCCCATCCATGGGGAGGGTGGTGGTCTTGATGGCCCCTGGGGAAATCTCACCCCACCCCCATTCCAGAGGGGCCTGTAGACTGGAGTCCCCCCAGCAAGTGCACACACAGTAAGCACACACGCGGCTCTTTGAGATGTCTCCCAACTCCAGATAACACCCAAGATCCCCATTCCTCCTTGATGACCCCGTCTAGCAGGTCCTTCCTTGGACATTCCTCTCCACACTCGCCCCCAAAAAGCACCAAAGGATCCTCAAAGCCACAGCACCACTGCCTTCTCTCCCAGCTTCCTCAGTCAGCACGTTCCCACCCAGAAGCTCCAGCATCCCCACCTTAACCACTTCCAACACTGGGCCCCCTCCCCACAGGATGCAGGAGGCTGCTCCTGGAGCCCAAACCCATGCCCCCAGGCCAGCACCTCCACTTCCTCCGGTGGTGTCTGACACATCAGCTTCTGGTCATGTGAAGACCCCCGTGTGCCCATACCTGCAGGACTATACCCTGCTACACATACACATACACACACACACAGCCCTGGTGGAGCAGGGCTCATGTCATGAGGAAGGAGCACTGGTGCCACCAACCTGGTGAGGGGCACCCCTTCTCCGTGGGGGCCCAGGACCCACCCAGTGTGGGGTCAGCTGAAGACCAGGCAGGAGGCTGCAGGCAGGCCCCACCCAGGGCAACGGGTCCTCCGGCTGACCGGCCCTCAGAGGGGTCTGTCCAGGAGCCAGGCAAGGTCCCCAAAGCAAAGCTGGGTGCTGGTGTCACCCAGGCTGGGGTGTACCCAGCGGCAGGAGACACAAGGGGCTCATGAACTTGTTGGCCAGGGCCAGGGCTCCTCTGGAAGGGGGCTGCGGGGAGTCGGCCCTGGGACAGGCGGACACCCCCCACCTCACCCCCGCACACGGGCTCAGGCCACTCCGGGCACACAGCATAGACAAGGCAGAGGAGGGCGACCCTGGGTAGGAAACTGTAAACACTAGTCTTTAAAACTCCGGGCCCCCCGCAGGACCCCCACCCGTCCTCCCGAGCCCCCAGGCCAGCAGGGCCGAGGTCCGAGGGGTTCCTGAGCTGGAGACCCGGTGGCAGGGGGGCACGCGGCGGGGCATCACGTGTCCAGGCACGAGCCCGAGGGGACACGGGGTGCGCACGGAGCGACTTCTCGGTCACGTGTCCAGGCCCAAGGAGGCGCGCGGCGGGACGTCGTCACGTGTCCAGGCCCTCGCGCGCGGGCACAGGCCCGAGGGGGCGGCCAGGGGTGCGCGGTGGGGGCGCGGGCGCGGGGGCACGAGGCGCGGGCTGCGGCTGCATTTCCAGCGCCAGTGCAGGCGGCGGGAGGTCGCGCACCTGGCGGCGGTACTCCAGGAAGGTGCAGGCCTTGGTGGCCAGAGCCACCACGTTCTTGCCCACGAAGATGGCCGAGACGCGGCTGTCGCGGAAGAGCGCCATGTTAGCGGCGCGCGCCAGCACTGCCACCACGTTGACGGTGGCCAGGCTGAGCACGGGGTAGAGCATCATCTTCTGCGGCGCGATGTGCTCGCCCTGCATGCTGAGCTCGCTGAGCGCCACGCACGGTAGCACGAGCAGCAGCATGTAGCAGTAGAAGAAGGTCAGGCCCTCGGCCCACAGCGGCAGCCCCGAGCGCGGCGGCTCCCACAGGCTGGCCTGCATGTCCAGCAGGTCCAGCAGGTCCAGCGCCACCCAGAAGAGACGGCCGCGCAGGTCCTCGCGCTTGCGGAAGGTGCGCACGTAGTCCATGCGGTCGAGCGCCACGAGCAGCAGGAACAGGCCGGGCACGCACACCGACAGCAGCAGCGTGAGCGCCTTGCGCGCCACCGGGTCGGCCGCACCGCGTCGCGCCGCCTTGTAGTTCTGGAAGATGAAGTAGAGCTTGATCTCCAGCACAAAGATGTAGAGGAACCAGAGGATCATGGCATAGCCGCGCTTGGCCGTGCGCACCTCAGCGCCCACCCACACGGCCACGTAGCGCAGCACCAGCAGGAAGCACACGTCGCCCACCAGCACGATGATGCACACGCCGATCTTGCGCGGGCCCTGGTTCTGCTCCACCAGGTACGCGTCCATCACCGCCATGCTGCCCACGATCACCAGCGTGGTCAGGCACACGTGGCGCCGGTCCGGGGGCGGCAGCACCATGGTCTCCCGGGGCGAGGCCCTGCGCTGGTCAGCCAGCGGGCATGGCGCGCTGGCCGGCCGGCGAGCTGGACCTGGGGGCAGAAGGCGCGGGTCAGCGCTGCGCGCAGCCAGGGGACGGCACGGGCCGCCAGGGGGCGCTGCAGCCCCGCCGGGACTCCCGACGCGGGCCCGCGTTCCCGCCACCGCCCGGGCGTAAGCGGACGGAAGTGGCGGCGCCCGGGTCGCGTGCCGGCCCAGCCCCGATGCTGGGGCTCCTTTCCAACCCGGGGCCCCTCCCGGTGCTGGGGCTCCATCCCGATGCGGGGCCCCTCCCGGAGCCGGCCGAGCCCGGGTACCGGGGCTCCATCCTCCGGCCCCGCCGATCACATCCCGCCCACCGCCCTGGGCTCCCCGCGGCCATCTCCTGAGGCCGCGTCCACTGCCCTGCTGACTCGGAGCGGGGACCCGAGCTCGCAGCCCTGCAAGGAAGGGGGTGGGGACACAAGCGCCACCACTGGCCGCGCAGCCCCTCCCACCACCAAGCGCCCAGACCCTCACCCACCAGGAGCACCTGAAGGCCCCCCACTTTCACCCACTACGCGGGCTCACGCTGCCCAGTCTAGACAAAGACATAAAATAGAATGTCCCCATGACAGCAGGCCTGCTGACACCCAGACGCCCCTGGCCCCGCACCAGCTCAGCAGCTGCATCCCTGCCCGCACCCCAGCTGGCCCCAGCACCTAACTGCAGGGCCCCTCCCACCCACTCGCAGCTCCCAGACCCCCAGTGCGGGGGTGTCAAGCCAGCCTTACACAACCGCCCCCCACCCCAGGTTTTTCACTCCGCGGTGGCTGCAGCGGCCCCGAGTAATGTCCCTCCCCGTGGATGTGGCGGGGAGCCCGGCCTCTGCTCCGCTTCCGCGCGGCCCTCGCCCGGAGCCGGTCCCCCATGGGGGCGGGACAGACGGGGGGCGCCCCCCAGGAGCCCATCTGCCCCGGTGCCCCGCCACTTCTACAACCCAGGCATTCCTTCTCAGCCGCGAGACCCCGCAGCGGTCCCCTGCCCCAGCCGGGTCAGCCCCGCGCCTACCCGCCGGCCAGATGCTGCGCCGCGCCGGCCGCCAAGCTCCGCCAGGCCACGCTCCTCCGCGCGCCCCCGGCCCTCCGCGCGCCCCCGCCGCCACCCGCGCGCCCGCCCGCCTGAGGCCCCGCCCCACGCCCCCTGAGGTCCGGGCACCTCATCCCTTTGCGGGGCGGGTGGTCTGCACAGCTCTGCTCTCGTGCGGGCGGAGGAGCGGCCTGTCCACCCAGGTACATCAGGCTGGCGGGCGCAGCCCCCCGCAGTTGCCCACCCAGCACAGCCCACACGCCGGCCCCAGCCCGGTAGAACCCCATCCCAGAGGCGCTCAGCAGGTGTCCGGTGCTCACAGGCCGGCCAGCCCCCACTTCATGCTGGGGGCCAGAGTGCTTGCCCGGACTCACCCTGGGTCATCCTTGAGGGGTGCACAGGCAATGCTGGGATGAGTGCTTGGCTACTGGGGACACTCATCACTTGCCTGCTGTCACCCTTGCGCTCAGCCCCTGAGATGCAGTGAAAACCACAGAGCTGTTCCTGTATCCAGGAGGGCGCCCCTAAACCCACCCAGCCCCCTAAAAAAAGGGAAGTTTACAGGTGCCCTGCTTCCTCCAGGGGCTGAGGGCCTAGGCAGAAAGCCCCTCCCCACAGGAGACACAAGACATGAAGGAAGCTCTGGAAGACCCAGGCTGGCAGGTTTGAAAGCTAAAAAGCCAGGACACCCCCGCCCCCGCCCCCGCCCCCACCCCGGAACTCCATCACAGCCCCACACAGCCTGCCTCCACTTTCAGGAGCTGACCTGTCCAACTTGTGGGTCTGCAGCCTCCCTCCACAGCCCCCCCGCCATCAGGTGGGTTCCCAGCCCAGACGCCACTCAAGTCAGACTTGAGGCTGCCCTGCTCTGCACTGGGCCTGGGGGGGAAGGGTGAAGATGCATGACAACCTGGGCATGGGAATTCCAGGGCAGACCTCAGATTACTGCTCAAGGCATCATGCTGATCGGACCCCAGGAGCAAGCTGGCAGGACCCCCACACACACACACACACACACACACCAATACCCCAGAACAGCCACACCAGTGTCAGAGAAGTGGATTCAGAATTGGCTCTGCCATGAGACACAATGGGGTGAGGGTTTAGGGTTCCCAAGGAGAATCATATAAAGGGAGCATCAAGACAGACAGTGCTGGGAACATAGGAGCAGGTGGGGAGGACCAGGCTGAGGCCACCAGGATGGCTCTCCCCGCTACGCACCTTGGTCACCAGCCTGAGCCCCCAGGTGGACAGGGTGCTCCAGGAGAACCCAAGTGTGTGCTGATGCCACCTCAGCCCCTCAACCACCCCAAGGAAGCTCTGGTGAGGAATAGAGGGCTTGCTGCCCTCCCCCGCCCCTCCTGTGAGACAGCCCCCTGGAGAGGAGGCCAGGCAGGAGCACAGTCAAAACAAATTCAGTGGTTCTCCTTTCCAAATGCTAGAAACAACCTTGAACTTTAAAATTAGATTTAGGACAACAATAACAACAACAAATGGGGGGGGGGGGAGATGGCCTCCAGGAGCAGTGGATTCCTAGTGCAGGCACTGAGCCCCAACGATAACCCTAAAGGCAAAAAAAACCTAAGGGAGTCAGGTGGTAGCGCAGTGGGTTAAGCACAGGTGGTACAAAGCACAAGAACCGGTGTAAGGACCCGGTTCAAGCCCCCGGCTCCCCACCTGCAGGGAAGTCGCTTCACAGTGAAGTCGGTCAGCAGG
The DNA here is from genome assembly GCF_950295315.1 of Erinaceus europaeus. Classification (NCBI taxonomy): domain Eukaryota; kingdom Metazoa; phylum Chordata; class Mammalia; order Eulipotyphla; family Erinaceidae; genus Erinaceus; species Erinaceus europaeus. Next base: position 6,375,911 of record NC_080183.1, on the reverse strand, counting down.
TGTCTATATTTCCTCCACTCTGTTCTCCCCTCCTCTCTCCATTTCTCTCTGTCCTATCCAACAACAATGGCATCAATAATAGCAACAAAAGGGAATAAATAAATATTTTTTAAAATAACTAGATTTAGGGATGGGGTGGGAGGGTGTCAGAAGGCGGCTCAGCTATGGAGCAATTGCCTTGTGGGATGGGGCCTTGAATTCCATCCCCAGCCCTAGATTTTAAAAAAAAAAAAAGCAGGGCTGGAGAGATAGCATGATGCTTTTTTGTTTGTTTTATTTTTCAGAGACCAGGGCGTAGCTCAACTCTAGCTGATGGTGCTGGTGATTAAACCTGGGACCTCAGAGCCTCAGGCAGGAAAGGGAGAGAATAACATTTCTGCAAATGTTCTGAGCTTCTACATTCGAGCCCGAGCACCAGCCAGAGCTGAGCAATGTTCTGGTGAAAAAAAAAAAAAAAAAGCTAAAAGAAAAACAGAAAAGAGGGCCAGGCTAGTAGTAGTGCACAAGATTTATATATGAACCCCAAGTTCCATCCCCAGAATCACCAAACAGTGCACAGGGGGAAAAACACAGGAAAGAAAAACACACACAGTGCCCTGCTGTGTGCTTGATAAAAACTGCTTGGGGAAGGGCTCAGTTGGCTAAATACTGAGGTTTCCCTTTCAGTCCCCAGCATAGAATGTCCCCTGTCATGTTCTCGCTCTCTTTTCTCTGTCTCATGTGAAACTTGTTATTAAGGAATAGGTAAATCTTTAAAAATAAAATTACTTGGGACCAGGCGATGGTGCACCTGGTTAAGCACACATATTACAGTGCGCAAGAATCTGGGTTCAAGCCCCTCATCCCCACTGCAGGGGGAAAGCTTCACGAGTGGTAAGAAGAGCTGTGCAGGGTCTCTCCTGCATCTCTCCCCCTTCAATTTCTGTCTCTATTCATTAATAAATAAATAGCTTTCTGACCACACAGAGTGAAAGGGGTCTGAAGCTTCCTCCAGTACAGCAGGGGCAAACTCAAACCTGGGTCATCCTATTCCTGAAGCCCAACCTGGGCACGGGGTTCTCAGACCTCATGCTGTCACAGGCTGAGCATCAGCTCAAAGCTGCCCAGAGAGACTGACTACCAGGTCCTGGGAGTTCTTCCCATGTGGCCTTCAGCAACCAGAAGCTGTATGAAGACTAAATTCAGCCAGATGCATGTGGGCAACCCTCAGCCCACCACCCTCATAGCCGCCCAGACTGCAGCCTTAGAGGAAGGTGGCTTCTCAAACCTGGCTGCCCTTTCAGATTTTGCTGTTCCCTGGTTAAATCTTTCCTTGCACCTTGCATGTTTAAAAAGGAAAAATGTAATAATGGTATGGGAAAGCAGAGAGCCGCAAGCGTTCCCCAAGGCACTATGTGTGCCTAGCCCCAGGATGCCTCCCCGTCCTATAGGCTTTTTTTTTTTTTTAAGAATTTATTTATTTATTCATGAGAAAGATAGGAGGAGAGAAAGAACCAGACATCACTCTGGTACATATGCTGCCGGGGATCGAACTCGGGACCTCATGGTTTAGAATCCAATGCTTTATCCACTTGCCACCTCCCGGACCACTGTCCTATAGGCTTCTGCTGTGTGGTGCCCAGGCGTGCCGCCTACTTCTGACTTTCCCCACCTGCCTCTCATGGGGACCGCAGCAACAAGCTGACCTACCCTGTCAGTTCACCCACTTAGACAGTGTTTCTTTCTTTCTTCTTTTTTTTTTCTTTCCTCCAGGGTTATTGCTGGGGCTCAATGCCTACACTATGAATCCACTGCTCCTGGAGGCTACTTTTACCATTTTGTTGCTCTCGTTGTGGTTGTTGTTACAGCTGTTGTTGTTCAATAGGACAGAAAGAAATTGATGCGGGGCTTTGTGCTTTGTGCCATGTGCACTTAATCCGCTGCATTACTACCCAGAGTCCCTCTTTTTTTTTTTTTAAGATTTTACATATTAATTACAAAGATAGGAGAGAGAACCAGCCATCACTCTGGTACCTGTGCCACCAGGGATTGAACTCAGAACCTCATGCCTGAGAGTCCAATGCTTTGTCTACTGCGCCACCTCCCAGACCACTTATTTACTTATTTGCCTCTGGGATTATTGCTGGGGCTCAGTGCCTGCACTACGAATCCACTGCTCCTGGAGGCCATTTTTCCCATTTTGTTGTTGTTATTGCTGTTGTTGAGTAGGACAGAGAGAAATTGAAAGAGGGGCAGACAGTGGGAGAAAGGTTGACACCCGCAGACCTGCTTCACCACTTGTGAAGTGACCCCCCTGCAGGTGGGGTGCCAGGAGCTCAAACCAGGATCTTTGCACCGGTCCTTGTGCTTCACATCATGTGCGCTTAACCCCGCTGTGCTACTGCCCAGCCTGACAAGTGTCTCCACATCTGACTTGTTTCCATGGCCACCTTTAGGGTTTCCACTGCCATCTTCCCTGTACCAGGCACAGGGAAACCTCGGGCTGGCTGCTCAGCACGCAGGCTGCTGGAGACTCATGCCCCAACTCTGGGTAGAGGTGTCCCCCTCCCCCTGCAGTGACCTGGGCGCCTTCACTTGCCTATAGGCCTACAAGCAGGCAGGGCTTGCTCCCACCCATGTGGGACTTCAGGAAGGTGGTCCCCAAGTCTGGGCACACCTAAGGAGTGCCACCAAGCAAATAATCCCTGCTGGCCATAGGCCTGTCCACCCCCCTGGCCCAGCTTGCTTGTTAGACATTTTTAAAATTTATTTTGTGGGGATTCCAGAAGATGGCGGACTGAGAAGCGGCTAGTGGCTTGAGCTCCGACGACATCTGCTGGAAATGCCACCAGGTTCCAGATGCCATCAGGATGCCAGCCAGGCTTCCCTGGACTGAAGACCCCACCAATGTGTCCTGGAGCTCCGCTTCCCCAGAGACCCACCCTGCTAGGGAAAAAGAGAGGCAGACTGGGAGTATGGACTGACCAGTCAACGCCCATGTTCAGCAGGGAAGCAATTACAGAAGCCAGACCTTCCACCTCCTGCAACCCACAATGACCCTGGGTCCATGCTCCCAGAGGGATAGAGAATGGGAAAGCTATCAGGGGAGGGGGTGGGATGTGGAGATTGGGTGGTGGGAATTGTGTGGAATTGTACCCCTCCTATCCTATGGTTTTGTTAATGTCTCCTTACTTAAATAAAAAATAAATTTAAAAAAATTTATTTTGTGACATGAATTTCTCATGAGAAACCAGAGCGCCATTCCAATGCATGCAGTTGCAGAGACTGAATCAGACACCAGACACGTGAGTCTGATGTTCCACCACTGGAGCCATTTTCCCAGCCACTGCTTTCTTGTGTGTGTGGGGGGAGAACAGAGAAAAGCTTGGGTCCCCCACTCATGGCCTTCTATTAGTACTGTTCAGGATGCCTCCATGTGCTGCCAGGGACCAAGCCCAGGACCTCCCACACAAGGCAAGAACTCCACCGGTGGCTGTGTCATCTCCAGGCCCTTTGTGGTGTTTAATAAACCGAGGCCTCTAGGGTGTGTGTGTGTGTGTGTTGGAAGTGGAAGGAGGTAAGCACCAAAGCTTCCTCCAGTGGGAGCTGGGCTTGAACCTGGGCTGGGCACATTGCAAAGAAGCACACTAAGTGGGCTATTTCACAGGTTTTAAGATTTTATTTATGGAGGCCGGGTGGTGGTGCACCTAGTTGAGTGCACATTAAAATGCACAAGGACCCAGATTGGAGTCCCCCGTCCCCAACTGCAGGCAGAAAGCTTCATGAGTGGTGAAGTAGTGCTGCAGGTATCTGTTCCTCTTCCTCTCTGTCCCCTACTTCCCTCTCGATTTCTGGCTGTCTCTATCCAATAAATAAAGATAATTTAAAGGAGGTTTTTTTTTTTTAAAAAAAAATTATTCCCTTTTGTGGCCTTTGCTGTTTTATTGTTGTAGTTATTATTGTTGTCATTGTTGTTGGATAGAACAGAGAGAAATGGAGAGAGGAGGGGAAGACAGAGAGGAGGAGAGAAAGATAGACATCTGCAGACCTGCTTCACCGCCTGTGAAGCGACTCCCCTGCAGGTGGGGAGCCAGGGTTTCGAACCAAGATCCTTAAGCCAGTCCTTGTGCTTTGTGCCACGTGTGCTTAACCCGCTGTGCTACCACCCGACTCCCTAAAAAAGGTTTTATTTATTAATGAGAAATAACCAGACATCACTCTGGTACATGTGCTGCCAGGGATTGAACTCAGGATCTCATGCTTACAAGTCCAATGCTTTGTCTGCTGTGCCATCTCCCAGACCACTTATTTGTTTTTTAAATATTGGTTTTGAGGGGCTGGGCATTGAAGCACATTATCAGCATGTGCAGAGATGAGGGTTCGATCCCCCATTCTCCACCTGTAAGGAGGACACTTCATGAGTGGTGAAGCAAGTCTGCAGGTGTCTATCTTTCTCTCTCCCTCTCCATCTCCCCTTCCCTCTCAATTTCTCTTTTTCCTATCAAATAAAAAAAAAAAAAGCGACAAAATGGTCACCAGCAACAGTGGATTCATAGTGCAAGTACTGAGCGATGACCTTGGAGATGAGAAGAAAGATTGGTTTTGATGAGACACCTAAGTTCTACTAGGTATATGTGCTATCAAGAATTGAACCTGGGACCCCCCAGGTGCACAGGACAGCCTGCTGTCAGGCCCTCCCTGGGTCTGGACTGGTGGGTCAGCTGTCACCTGTCACATACAGAAGGGGATTAAGGTGCTGGTTTCAGATGGAGGGGGGCAATGCAAGGGCTGGGCCTTGCAAGAGTGTACGGGAGGCCTATGTGGTGAAGGCGGTGTCTGTATCCCCTCGCTCGGCTGTAGCCCTCACCACCTGTTCCACCTGGCACACACGCAAGTGCACATGGTTTGGGCTCCAACTACATGAAGGGAAAGGGGGCAGAGCTGATGAGCCCGGCGGCTAAGAGTGGAGTTCCTGGCACACTGGCAGCCCTCCAGAGAAGGGGTGGAGATAGCCCAGAGGTGGTATCATGGGTGTTCCAGGCCAGTGGTGGAACCAGCAAGAAATGGCAGGCCTTGGGGTGGGGTGGGGGGCTGGCACACTCCAGCTGGGGCGGCAGAGGGGAGGGGGGAGTGTGGAGAGGGAGTCAGTCCCGGTACACAGGCCAGGCTGGCAGAGAATGTGCCAAGCTGGCTGCATACCCCCAGCCACTCAGTGCAGAGAAGAGGCTGCCTGGGAGCCTCCTGGGACAGTGGGGGCCTGTTCTGGCAGGCGGGAAGCACATACCAGACAGAAGGCTCTTTGTTCCAGCTGAGCCGCCTTGGGAACAAAGACCCCTCTGTCCACGGCACCCTCCCCCTCACCCCAGGCCCCTCAGGCTCCCATCCGGCACCCCCCAGGCACAGCCAGATGGGAGCTAGCCCTCCGCAGGCCCTGCCCCACTCCCCCTGCAGATAGACTAGAATAGGGAGGCAGCCATCAAGGCCTGTCCCTGAAGTCCTCACCAGCCCTGGGGCCCCAGTCACCACCTGGTCCTGTCGTGAGCTGGAGACACCCAGGCCCTGCAGGGCTAGACAGGTTATTGTGTGTCCAGCAGCCGGCTAAGGGGGTTAGCGTGTCCCTGAAGGTGTGGGGGCCAGCCGCCCATGGGACGGCAGGATCCAGAGGAGGCCAGGCAGGGCCCCAGACAACCTGGCCAACTCCTGCTGGCACTGAGCCTGCAGCTGGCTCAGGGCTTCCTCCAGACATGCCTCCTGGCTCCGCAGCACCCCCATCAGTTCAGCTGCTTGCAACCCCAGGCCCGCAGGCACGGCAGCCTGGCTCTGCACCAGCCGGCAGGGCCCGTGGGGCTGTGGGGGGGCCCTGCCATGCTCCCAGGTCTGCTTCAGGGCCACCAGCTCCCGTGTCACTGCCATCTGTACCATCTGCTGCCAGGCCTCCAGCTCTGGCCCCCGGGCTCCAGCCTGCAAGGGAAATGGGTGTCAGTAACCCCTAGAGAAGGGCACCTCACCCTATCACCCTACTGCCAGGGGTGGCCCACCCAGAGCTCACAAAGGGCAGGGGAGTGTCTGCACCAGTGCCAGGGATGTGCTCAGAGCCCCCCCACCACCACCACCAGTCAGGGTCATAGGGGACCCAGAACGGTGATCTCACCTTACTACCTCCAGCAGAGCCATACCAGGCCCCCAGCCCCCCCAAGCATGCCCTGTGGCATCTAGGCCTCCCTGCAGCCACCCTCACCCAGGCCTTCACCAGATGCTCCCCAATCCCTAGCTCCCCAGGACCCTGGCCCCCCAGGACCCCCAGCCCCTCTGCCCCCACTCACCCTGGCCTCCCAGGCCACACGCAGGGGCCCTGCCGCCTCCCGTAGCCCCTCTTGCAGGGTCTGCAGCTCCCGTGACAGCAGCTCCAGCTCCCTGGACACTGGACTCAAGAGCAGACCCGAGAGCCGGGGAGGGGTCGGGGGTCGTGAGGCCTCCTCTGGGGGACAGGTGACGAGCACAGAGTCCTATGAGAGGCAGGAAGGTGCTTGCGGGCAGGAACTGAGGCCATCCCCTGGGACAGGAGGCGCCAACCCCCACTCAGCTCCCACCCCTCAAGGCAGCTATGGGGGGGACAGGGAGAGGCTCCTGGGACACTCACCATCCACTGCCAGAAGAGAAGCTCGCAGCGTCGCCACTGTAGGGCGGCCTCCAGCCGCTTGTTTTCACACTGCAGCCTCCACAGCAGCTGCAACACAGGAGCCGATGCCCAGTCGTGGGTCCGAGGGATGGACTCAAGAGTGGACCCCAGACAGAGGTGGACCCAAGGGATGGGACCCAGAGACTGGATCCAAGGCCATGCCCCCCAGCAAGCCCTCCAGAATGGTCAGCGGGGCCCCCCATGCTGTGTCCATCTGGCAGTTGTGTCAGCTGTGTCCCCCATGCAGTTACCTCCTGACAAGACAGGCTACCCCACTCTATGTCCATCTGGCCTCATCCTTGACCCCAATCCAATCATCCCCCTGACAGGGACACGGCCAGCATGGAGCAGGGGGCAGCTCTGTCAGACCCAGATGCCCCCAAAGCCAAGTCCTGGGCACCACACAGGGAGCAGGGCCATCTGAGGCCCCCATCCCATCCAAGCCTGCCCCACACCAAGTCAGAGCAGGGAGGGTGCCCTGGGAGGTAGAGAACTGGGGGTGCCACCCACGCCCCCTCACAAAAAGAGCCAGGACTCCCAACAGAAGAGGAAGGATGAGGGGTTTGGCGAGCAGCCCCTCAGGGCTCAGGGTGCCCTCACTCTAGCCATGAAAAAGGGAGCAGGGCGGGAGGGGGGGTCAGGCAGTAGCACAGCGGGTTAAGCGCACACAGCTCAAAGCACAAGGACCAGCGAAAGGATCCCGGTTCGAGCCCCCAACTCCACACCTGCAGGGGGGTCGATTCACAGGTGGTAAAGTGGGTCTGCAGGTGTCTATCTCTCTCTCCCCCTCTCTGTCTTCCCCTCCTCTCTCCATTTCTCTCTATCCTATCCAACAATGACAAGAATAATAATAACCACAACAACGATAACACAAGTAGAAACACAAGTAGAAGCTGAACTGGAGTTGGTGTGTTGCACCAAAGTAAAAGACTCTGGGGTGGGGGTTTGGGGGGGAAGAGTACGGGTCCAAAAAGGATGACAGAGGACCTAGTGGGGGTTGTATTGTTATGTGGAAAACTGAGAAATGTTATGCATGTACAAACTATTGTATTTACTGTCTATCGAATGTAAAACATTAATTCCCAAGTAAAGAAATTATAAATAAAAAATAAAAAACAAGGGCAACAAAAAGGGGAAAGAAAGAAAAAAAAAAAGCCTCCAGGAGCAGTGGATTTGTGGTGCAGGCACCGAGCCCCAGCAATAACCCTGGAGGCAAAAAAAGGGGGGGATCAGGCAACCAGCACCCCCCAAGTGGAGTGATGCCAACCAGCACCCCCCACATTCTGGGGTCAGGGAAGCCTCCCCCCATACACACACTCAACAGGGACATTCCCTCTTGGCAGCCGGCCTAGCCCAACCCTACAGCCCAGATCATTCCAGAAGCTTCTGGGGGCCTGGCAGGAGAGCAGGCCCTGTGGGCAGGCTGGTCCAAGCTAAGCCAGTGTCCCTCCAGAAGCCTTGGGAGGAAGCCCAGCTGACCTGGGGACACCTGCACTAGCTCAAGGGAGGGGCCTCTGCTGACCCCAGGCCAGGCCACCTCTACTCTGCTCACACCAGGGCAAGAAAGCTGGGGCTTCCACTCCAGGACCTATGGGCCACCCAGACCACGAAAGCCACCAAGGGCACGGGGATGCGGGTGCCAAGGGTCAGCTGAGCACACCCAGCAGCTGGCAGCCCCATAATTGGCATCAGACCCAGGGGGCTGGAAGCCTTGTCAGGGGCAGAAGCCTGACTGGCCACTGTCCCATCCCACCTGCCCAGGACACAAAAGGGGGGGGGGTGCATCTCAGTCCAGGTCAGCTGGGCACCCAGATACTGGGCAGTGCTAGTTCCCCCCAGGACAAACTAGAGCCCATCCTGGAGGAGGGACAGTGAGGTGAAGCCTGGGCTTCCCAGGTGGGACCAATGTCAGCCTCGGAAGGAAAAGAGGGGCGAGTGAGGCCCAGAAGGTTGGGGACCCTGGGGCGCATCCCTCCTTCACCAGTGCAGCTCTGACCCGTCCCCTCGGGCCATACCTGAGCCTAGACACACTGCCATGCACCTGGACTTCACATGGGGGCCATCCAGAGAAATCAGCCCCCAGGGGCTAGACAAGTGTGCACAGCCCCAGACCCACCCTGTGGACCCTCACCTGCTGGCCACCTTCAGGGTCCCTGAGTGCCTCCGTCTCAGGGACAGACAGATGGCCAAGCTCCCGGTCACTGTGGCATCCCTGGGTGTACGCGTGGATCTGGAAGGGCAGTGCGTGTTGAGTGCGGTGGGGGCACCCCCCACAGGGCCTCCCAGAGTCCACCCCAGCAGGTCTGTGGCTCCCCCCCACCTTTTGGGTCCCTGGAGGAACTGTGAACAGGAGGCACCTCCAACCCCTCAGGCTCTCGGGGGAGACTCAGCTCGGCACAGGCACTGCTGAGCACACAAAGGGACACTGGGCCTGGGGGCAGGGAGCACTATCCCCAGAACAACTGAGCTGTGGGGGTCCCGGATGAAAGCACTCAGCTCCCCAACACCCCAGAGGAAGCGGTGCTGCCCAGACAGGGAGCCCAGCTCAGTGCTAGCCACAGTCTCAGGGAATCCTGGGGACAGGAAAGCCCACCCCACAGGCCCCGGTACCCAGCTGACACCAGGCCAGGGTGCTGGGGTCTGTCGGCTTCCCTAGGCTCTCACCCGACCTCCCTGGGGCCCCAGGCTTGGTCAGCCATCAGCCCCGGCTGGGGAGGCTGCAGGAGGGACTGTGTGGTCCAAGCTGCCCTGCTGCTGCCTGAGTGGACGACAGCCACGATACCTGGCCCAGGAGGGCGCAGTGCTCCCACTGACTGGACGCCAGGGTCCGCCACCGGATCTGAAGCTTTCCCATCAGCCACTGCAAGAAGCGAATGTCCACTGGGCCTTCTGTGTCCACACCATGGGCAGGCGGGCAAGGCCTGGCCTGGAGCTCACACTGCAAGGGGGTCGGGTCACGCTGGAGAGGGGTCGGGGTCACAGGCCGGACCCGGTGTTACACACACATTGTCCCGTGCCCTCCAGGGGGAACTCGGAAGGGAAAGCCCGAGAGCCCCGGGGGAGAGCTCGCTCGGCCGCACCCACCTGGCACGCGGTCACCTCGTCGCCCAGCTGCACGCGCGCCCGGGCCAGCAGCCGCTCCAGCAGGGGCTCGCGAGCCAGGAGCCAGGCCAGCGCCAGCAGCAGCTCGCGGCTGCCCCCCGCGCCGGACTCGGGGAGCCGGGCTCCTCGCGGGTAGCCCCGGGCACACAGCGCCGACCTCAGCAGGCGAGCCTGGCCATCTGCGGGCAGACGCCAAGCTCAGTCGGCCGACCCAGCGCACCCGGGGCCCAGCCAACCCAGGACCCGGGGACCACGCGGGGGCCGGCCCGAGGGCGTGACCGAGGTGGGCGGGGCGGTAGGCGGGTGGGAGCCGGCCGGCGGGGCGCGTCTACCCGGGTCCGCAGCGCCGTCCTCCGGCAGCGACGAGAGCAGGCCGAGGAGCAGCCGCCGGAGTGCGGGGACCTGTGGAGGAGAGCGAGGCACGGCGTCGGCGGGGCCCTCCTCCCGCGCCCCCGGCCCGCCAGCCCCGCCGCGACCCTCACCGCCTCCGGACGGTCGAACTTGGCGCGGCGGAAGGTCTCGGGGCTGGGCCCGCCGGGCAGAGCCCGACTGAGCGCGGCGATAGCCTCGGGCAGGGCCCCCACGCCAGCCGCCCCGGAGCCCCGGCGCCGCCGCCCCATCGGTCCCGCACCCGCGGAACTCCGGCCGCGCCGCCGCAGGCCCCGACCAATCCCTCCGCGAGGCGGGCGTCCGCAACCAATCCCCGCGCCTGGCCCACCCCTGCTCGGCCCACACCCAATGCCCGCGCCGGCCAGGCCGCGCCTCCGGGCGCCATCCAATGAGTCAGCCGTGTCCCGCGCAGAGGCGCTTCCGGCCTGGCGACGGCCAATCGGAGCCGGCGACCCCGCCCCCGGGCCGGTGAGACGAAGACAGCCTCGCTTAGGCCCCGCCCACCACACCTGCCGGCCCTTCCCGACCCCCCCCCCCTGCAGCGCACCTGTCAGCCTCACCCCGGGCCGCTCTCGGCCCGCCCTCGGTTCATTTGTCCCCTCTCGATCTCCCCACGTCCATCCTCTGTACCCCACTCATGTCCCCCACGTCCATCCTTTGTACCCCACACATATGTCCCTTCACGCCCATCCTCTGTACCCCACCCTCTGCCCGCCCTCTGCCGTCCATCTCTGGCCCTCCATCTGTGCCCCTCCGTTCTTCCTCCCCGCCCATTTTCCCCTTCTGTGCCTCCACCCCAGTGTCTGGAGAGCACCCCGCCCGCAGTGCACACTGAGGCTCCGGAAACCCCAGCACAGTGGCCTTGAGAAGCACTTTCTTTCTAACTCCACACATACACTGCCTGGGCCCCCGCCCGACCAGTCCCCATGTGTCTCTTGACACCACAGCCCAGCAGCCAGGGAAGCCCTTCCCTCCCTGACCTTTGCACCTGCAGGTCCTTACGCCCAAACCCCGTGGAATCACTCTTCCAGCCACCAAGCATTGGGCAGCCTGGACAGATAAGGGGGGGGCGCAGGAGCTATGGGGTCAGGGTCACCAGGGGAGTACAGGGGCCACCAGGGAAGTACAGGAACCACAGGGGTGGCAGAGTCACAGGGTTAGTCAGGGAGTAACAAGGACAGGGCAGGAGCTCTGGGAACAGTAACCACAGTGAGGACAAAAGACATGAGTCAAAGTGGGGGCATATAGGATGGAGAGAAGAGGTAGAGGTCAGGGACAGGTGTGGGGGAGAGCCATGGGGGTCCAGCATGAGCCAGAGTGGGGGCAGATGTGTTCCCACACCCAATGGCTACAAGCACATCTCAAAGTACCCCAACCCCACCCTTCTAGAAGCACCCGGCTTCCTTGGAATCCTCCTTGCATCCACCCCACCCTCCTCCCGCTCCCAAGGCAAGCAGAACCTCAGCCACTGACCAAGCCCCCGAGGTCAGCAGGTCCTAGGGGTATCCTGGGAGAGGGGTCTATAGCTGTTCTGAGAGGGAAAATTGGGAGACTTCCAGAGAGCCCCTCATTTCCACAGCCAGTCCTCATTTCCCCATGAGGGACTAGGTGCCCTGGCAGAACAAGTGGGGGGCAGCCAGATCCAAGGGTAGGGCAGAGGAGGAACCAAGGGTGGGGTGACAGGAAATGGGGGAGGCAGCCAAGGACTCCCTACATATCCTCCAGAGCTTCTCAAAAAGGGAACCAGGGTGAATTCAGCCACTTTCTGCTGACCCCTTGGCCTGGTGCACCTGGGAGGGGGGAGCCGAGCCTGCAGTGCTTCAGGGCGTCCCCAAGAAAGGCAGGCACTGTGCCCCGTGCAGACCCCCAACCTTCCCTGGTCACATATGCAAACATGCATGCATGTGTGCGCAAGCACGCACACACACACACACACACACACACACACACACACACACACACGTCTTCCGAGTGTCAGGCTTTATTGTAAAGAAGAGGGGCCATGTGGGCCCCAGGTGTCAGGGGTCAGACCTGGCGCTGACCCAGAGGGGCTGTGCCCCAAGGTGGCCAGGGGCTGGGGCTCCATAACCTGCTGAGAGAGGGGGACAAAGCTGAGTACAGTCTCCTCGACCTTCTCCAGGGCCCCCAGTATGGGCAGGAGAGTGCATGGGGTAGGACTGTACCTGGGTTTACTTGAACGTGTGACTCTCAGCACCACCTCGCCCAAAGCCTGCAGAAAAAGCAGCGGGTGTTAGGGGAACTGGTGGGGATGGAGAGGTGGGGGGTCAAAAGAGCAGATTAGGATGGGGACCGAGGGAGGTGGCTAGATGAGGGTGGGGGCTTAGGGGAGCTGGTTAGGGTGGACGGGGGAGGGTCAAGGGAGCAGGTTGGGGGGTGATCAGGGAAGCCCACTAGGGTGGGGGGCATACCCTTGGGCCCGAACATGGCGGCATAGCAGGGGTGGTTGCAGTAGGGCTTGCCTTCATGCTGTGGAGAGAGACAGAGTAATGAGGATGGCTAGTCCCCCTCCCCCACCTCCTGCCCCCTCCTCACTCCGATCCCCACCTACCTCTGCATGGCCACCTGAGGTCAGCGTCTTCCCACATTTCTCACACTTCAGGCAAGGCCGGTGCCAGTCCTTGCCGAGCGAGGTCACCCGCTCGGCTGCAAAGGAGGGCACAGTCTATGAGGCTGGGGTCCCAGGTTTCTCCCCCCACACACACACCTGTCCAGGCCTCAGCAGGAGCCCCACCAACAGGACAGAGCTAGCCACAGCCTCAAGCCCCCCGACCCGGCGCACCCCACGGACGCTGGTTCTCTGGCTAGGGAGGAGGCTTGGGAGAGTGGGCCCCCCACTTCCTCCTGGCCAGCCCGAGGGTGTGCCGGGGTGGAAAGCAGCCAAGCAGCCCCAGGCGCCAGTTTCCGTGTCTGTTTCCACTTAGGCGGGTGAGGTGCTGGGCCCGCCCCTCAGACCCGCGGGGTCCCTGCCTGGCAGCGCCCATGGGTGGGGGAGCGGGGGGGGGGGTGTCGAGCCCGCGCCCCAGCCCCGTGGGGTCCCCGTCTGGTACCACTCAGGGGTGGAGGATCCCCAGCCCCGCAGGGTCCCCACCTGGCAGCACCCATGGGTAAGGCGGGTCGGGGGGTACCGAGTCCGCCCCACAGCCGCCTCCTGGCAGCACCCACGGATGGGATTGGCGCCCACGGGTGCCAGGGACGGAGCCGAGGGTGAACCCTGGGCTGACCTCGGCCCCGTGCCCCCGACTACCCTAGGGGCGCTCCGGCCGCAAGGGGGGTGCTCACCAAAGTACACCTCCTTGTTGCATTTGGGGCACTTGGGCATCGCGGCGGCGTCGGGGCTGGAGGCCTTCTGGGTGGGTGCGGCCGGCGCTCGCCTTTCAGGGACCCCGGGGTCCCGCCCCCGCCAGCCCCGCCCCACCGCTCCGCCCAGTCCCGGACAAGGATCGGGGATGGGGGGGGGTGCGATCAGAGAGGCACTTGCCCCCTCCCCCGCCTACAGCAACCCCCACACACACTAAGGGCGCGCAGGGGGCCCCCGCAAGTTGTGGGGCACACCTACCTACAGACACCCCCAGATTTTCTAGTGACCAAAACGCAAGCGGATGCAAAATATTCTGGGAGCCGTCAGCTCCTCCCCCCCCACCCCCCCGGCCCCGCCATGGCCTGGGTGCGAGGGACCTCCGTGAAGGGTGGAAGGACTCCTTGACAGCCCCCCTCTGCTTTCCGTCCAGGTGGGGTCAGGAGGCTCTGGCCTACTCCTGGTAAGCCCCTAGGGCCTTAGCGGGAAAGCCCCGGGCCTGGGGAAGCCCCGCCTGGGGCACCAAGACAGGTCTCTGTCCGGCAGATGCAATCCACCCTCCTCACCCCGCACCCAGGTCCACCCTTGCTTCCTGGTGCCAGTCTCCTGGTGCCAGCAGAGACTGGCCACACCCCACCGGCGTCTCGCAGGTTCTGGGCTGGGGGTGTGAGGTGGGCAGTGGGTCTTCACCCAGAGCCCAGGTCTCCTAGGGACAGGCTGGGGGAGGGCCCCCCCAAGAAATTCTCGCCCTTTGGGCACCACTGCCTGACTCCTCCTCTCGGGTCACTGTCACCCAGGCCACCACCCTCTGAGGTCACTCTGTGACCCGCCAACTCCCAGCTCTGGGGAACCTCCTGCCACACCCAGTTTCCAGGGGCCTCTGCTCCCTGCTCCCCCATTCTCTGTATCTCTGTACCTGGGGATCCCCTTCTCTGTGTCTCAGCTCCCTGCCCTGGGGTATCTGGGGTCCCCCTTCACTGTGTTCTCAGTACCCCCATCTCCAAAAGCGTCATCATCACAGGGCCTGCCTAGGAGGGAGGGCTCTGGCCCAGCCCCAGGTACCCATGACCCCAGCCCTATACCACCCCACCCACCATGCGGCTGGAGCTGGAGTGAGAGTGGGGCTCTAGGAGGGGCTGCACTGAACCCCACAGCCCAGCCTGCCTTCCCACACAGATGTCTGTGGCCAGCCACCGACTGCCCAGGATATGAGTGCAGTCCACACCCTGGAGCCTCTCTCCCACCCACCTGCAGGTAACTGCCTGGGGCCTCATCCGCATCCTGGGACTGGCCTAATCTGCAGCTGAGCGTCCTGAGTGCCCCCCATCCCCACCACTGAGGGACCTAGGGCAGGGGTCAGTCCTGGCCAAAAGGGGGAAGGTCCATGGGGTGGCAGTCAGGAGGGGCCCCGAGTGCACAGGCCCGAGGGTCCCCAACCTCCAGGCCCCACACTCCTCACTCCTTGTCCAGGTCCACACAGGGGCCTGGCAACACAGGACAATACGCCTCCGTGGGTGTTATGTCCAGCTCACCCCAGCACACTTGCAGGGGGCACAGCCAGCCTCATCTTGCCCACCAGCACTTCCAACCCCACCCTGTGGAGCAGCACCCCTGAAAAACAGGGTGATGAATCCTTTCCTGGCCCTGCCACTGTTATTGTTGTTGTCATAGAGACGGGGGAGGGTGCCAAGGTCCCAGGCCTCACCCTCTGCACTGGGCTGGTGCTTGGTTTCCCCTGCTCAGACCCATATGGAAAGACACCCCAAAATGTGAACCCTTCCTGGACCCCCAAGGCTTCCCGCAGCTAGGTGTAGATGTGGTACCTTCATCAGGGGCAGCCCCCACCCTCCCTGGGACTGTGGTGGGTGGGAGCTCCTCCCTCAGCGGACTCCAGGCCCAGTGCCCTACTCCCAGCCTTTGGGCGCTGCAAGAGCACATGGTGGAGGGAGGCAGCCCCCACTGTGTGGCAGCCCTCTGTCCTGCCAGCCTCTGGTCTCATCCTCCCAGGAGGCCCTGAGGAGTCTCAGGCCCCACGCCAGGTATGTGAGGGACAGAGTGGCCAGGACAGGGACAGCACAGCCCAGAACATTCTGCCCTGAGCAGGCAGGACAGTGGGCACCCAGGGTGCAGGCCTGCAGGCCAGACAGCCTCCATCCACCCCCACCCCTTGCTTGAAGCGGGGGGGGGGGGGGGGGGCAGGAGGCAGTGTTCGGTGACCGCTCAGGAATCCACCCCCAGGGATATGATGGGGGAATGTGCCCCTGCTCCCCTTCCCAGGGCACTGCCTCCATGCCTCCCAATGCTCCGGAAAGCCCCCAGTGCTCAGCCCCAGGCCCCCAGTGTGCACTGGTGCAAGATGTCCCCTCATAAGACCTGCCCAGGTGCTATGGGGCACTGCCAACACCCTCAAGGGGCCAGTGTGGTGGGTTCCCCACCCCCCACATCCTCCCAGGGCCTCCAGTTCCCAGGGCCTATTTTCAGTTGCTGTCTCTTGGGACCCCTGTCTTGCTGGCTAGGGGTGGGGGGGTGCTGCTGCTGCCCCCAGCCCTGTCCTCCACAGTCCAGACAGGCAGTGGAGGGGGGCCAGGTCACAGACCTCAACCACTCAAGTGGACAGCATGGCAGAGGGTGGCAGGCAGCGGCCAAGAGTTCTCAGATCAGTTGGCTTGGGGGAACAGTGTGGCCAAAGGGGCTGCCCCCTCCCAGTAGGCTGAGTCTGGTTCCAGGAATCTCTGTGTGTCTCAGCCAAAACCCAGGCGGAACCGCCTCGAATTCCAGCCCAGGCTCTGCCCCCAGCCTGGACCCAGAAGGAGCAGACTGCACCTGGCCCCACCTGTTACAGCCCCGCCCTGAAAGCACCAACCCATGAAGCAGGCACAGAAGAGTCCTGCCCCTCAAGTCCTCACTCAGAGAGAGTAGCCAGAGCTGACGGGGTCCAGCAGAGGCCACTGACCCAGGGGACAGTGGACAGGGCTGGCACTGGGATCCGAGTCTCAGATGGGGGCCACCCAGGGTGGGCAGTGGCCAGCAGGGGGTGGTGCGCAGTGCTGGGGCAGTTGGTGTGTGCAGTTGTGGCTAGCCAGGGAGGTGCCAGGGCCCGGGGTGCCTGGACGTGGTTCGAGGGTCCTCAGGCAGGAGGAGGCTGTGCCTTGGGGGGGGGGACACAGGACAGGGAGCTCCCGCTGCGCTCAGAATGCACCTGGTGCAGAGGGTGCATGGGGCACCGGGGGTGGGGTACGGGACTGAGGAGCTCACAGGGGCATGGGAGCTTCTGAGAGGGGACTCTCCCTACATCACCCGGCGCCCCCACCTCCCAGCAGTCCCAACGCCGCCGCCTCTGGACCGTAGAGGCACCGCCCCGTCTCCATGACAACGGCTAAGAAACAAACACTAGGCGTCAGCCGCCCGCAGGAAACTCGCGCAGCCGCCAGCCCGGGCGTCTTCCCCAGACGCCGGCGGGGTGGGGGGTGGCAGGGGTGGCGTGGGGGCGATGACCGGCCTGTCCTTCCGGGACGCCCCTAACTCAGGGGGAGGCAGGCGCAGACTAGCCGCCCTGCAGAGCGCCCCCTGCACTCCCAGGGGCCCGGGATTCGGGGTGCGAGGGAGTGGTGACACGGGGACGCGGGGACTCAGGACGCCGGGTTTGGGACATGTGGACGCTTGGCGTGGGTGACTGGGGGGGCCTGGCTCAGGGCAGGAGAAGCGGGTGCAAGCTCAGCGGGCCGTCTGGCCCGAGGCGCCCTCTGGTGGCCGAGGCGGGGTATTGCGTGCTGTGTGGCGGGGTCCCAGGACAAGGGAACCTCAGAGGACCAGACCCTTGATCCCTAGCCCTCTGTGGCCACTGCAGAAGCCAGTGTCCAGATGGCATCGCAGGGCCAGGTCCCAGGACGGTCAGACAGAGCACCCACAGATTCCTCACACCTTTATTAAGTGAACTGGGCAGTGGGTAGCTGTGGGGACACTGGCGGCAGTGTGGCAGTCTGGGGGCTCTCTCCCCAGCCCCCAAAGTCTGTGGCATAAATAATGTGGCAGGTCAGGCATGGGAGTAGCAAGGGCCTGCAGGGCCATGGTCACACAGGTTAGTGGGCACACAGGGAGTGTGGGCTGGGAGTCCAGCAGGAGTGAGGGACAGCGGGGACATGGCCTGTGTGGTTGACACACTCCCAGAGGTGCTGGGCCAGGCCAGGCTGGGCAGGATCACTGTCCCCAGGATGGGGCAGTGGCCGGTGGCCTAGGGCTGTACTTTATCCTCAGGGTCCTTGTCGTAGATGTAGCTGCCCACGCCTCCCGTGTTCACTCCTGTAGAGAGAGGCTCCAGGTAGGAGTGGGTGACGGGAAGGGGCTTGGGACTCTGGTTGGGGTCCTGGAGCCACACTCACCCTTGGGTCCAAAGAGTATTCCATAGCACGGCTTGTGGCAGTAGGGCTGGCTGTCATGCTGGGGACAGGGTGGGGGTGAGGAGGGGTCCTGGGTCAGCTCCCTCTCCCCAGAGTCACCTTGAATCCAAGGGCAGGGGCAGAATCCAGGGCATCTGGGCCTCAGTCCCCTCCTGCCACCAGGGGGCAGCCTTGCCCCTCACCTCTAAGCGGTTCTCTAGTCCGTGTCTTCCCCCCCCCACTCCCCCCACAGCCTCTCTCTTCCATTCCCCTCAGCCCGCCACCCCTCACCTCTGCAGACCCTCTGACCTCCAAGTCCTCAGTTCCCTGACTCCCTGGCCCTACTCCTCATCCACTCACCCCACCCCTCACCTCAGTGTGGCCTGTTAGAGTGAGGGTTTTCCCACAGCACTCACCTCCTTTTTAAAAATTAATTAATTTTTTAAATACTTATTTATTTATTCCCTTTTGTTGCCCTTGTTTTATTGTTGTAGTTATTATTGTTGTTGTTCTTGATGTCACTGTTGTTGGATAGGACAGAGAGAAATGGAGAGAGGAAGGGAAGACAGAGAGGGGGAGAGAAAGGCAGACACCTGCAGGCAGGTGGGGAGCTGGGGGCTCGAACCAGGTTCCTTACGCCGGTCCATTAAACGCTTTGCGCCACCTGTGCTTAACCCGCTGCACTACGCCCGACTCCCTCCCTATCTGCATGGCCACCTAAAGTGTCTTTCTACAGCCCCCTACCCCCCCCCACCGCCCACCTCTCCAACCCCGATCCCCACTCACCTCCTGACCTCCCAACCCTCACCTCGGCAGGGTCACCTGGAGTCAGGGTCTTCCCACAGCGCTCACCCCCTCACCTCCTCACCCTCCCGCCTTCTCATCCTCATCCCCACCCACCCCTCACCTCCTCACTCCCCCCTCCCTCACCTCAGCATGGCCCCCTGGAGTCAGGGTCTTCCCACAGCGCTCACAGCGCAGACAGGGCCGGTGCCAGTCCTTGCCCAGGGACGTCACCTTCTCAGCTGGGGAGAGAGGATAAGGTGGGACAGGAAGGAGAGGCAGGGGCAGCTCTGGCGGCTGGGGGACAGGGGTGGGGCCATTACTCACCAAAGTACACCCTCTTGTTGCAGCGAGGACACACGTTGGGCTCCCCAGTGAATGTGGTGACACTGGAAGCTGGGGGTGGGGGTGGGGGTGGGTCAGGGCCAGCCAGGCACTGGGTGTCCCCCCCACCGGCCCCCCAGGCCCAGTACCCACCTCTGCTGGGGCCCTTGGGTGGGCCACTGGCCTTGCGCTCCTCAGCCCAAGCCACGGGAACTTCAATGGGGCCAGTGACCTGGGGGCTCTCGGCAGGGGGCTTGTCATAGATGTAAGAGCCAGCACCTCCGATGTTCACCCCTGGGGGTGGGCACCATTTGGGTGTCACCCTGTCCCCCACATCCTGGGGGGTGGGGGGTCCACCCACACCCCCCCAATCAACACGCCCAGTTCTGGGAGAGGCAGGGGCCACATGGAGGTGCAGGGACCCCCACTGAGGCTCACCCACACGTCAGCATCCCACCTGCTGGTTCTGGGGTGGGGGAACACCGTGAGGCTCACCTTTGGGTCCAAAGAGCGTGGCATAGCAGGGCTTGTGGCAGAAGGGCTTCCCGTCGTGCTGGGCGGTAGTGCAGGGTGAGTGAGAGCCTGTCTGACACCACCCACAGCCCTGCTCCCCCACCCCAGCTCCAGGGGGGGCTTACCTCTGCGTGGCCGCCAGGTGTCAGAGTCTTGTTACAGCGCTCACACTTGAGGCAGAACTTGTGCCAGTCCTTGCCCAGGGAGCTCACCTTCTCGGCTGGAGACAAGCAGCCAGTGTGGCCACTCCAAGCCATCGGGGTCTCCCTGCACCCCCAAAGGGCTAGCAGAGCCTCCAGACCCACCAGCATACCCACCCCAACCTGGGCGCCCAGACCAGCTGCTGGGGCAGGTCACCCCCACTGGACGGAAGCGTGGAGACCTCCCCAATGGACGGAAGCCGGTGGCTTCCCCAGGGAGCCCAGCAGGAAAGGGGTGGAGGACTCTGGAATTCTAAAGGGAAAGGCCTGGCCAGGAGTGCAGGGGTCACCAGCCAAGGACCTGCAGTGGCTGGGAGCTGGGAGCCAGAGTCTGGCCAGACGGCTCATGGGGACAGCTGAAGAGTCGGATGCTGCTGGTGGGCACTGTGGGGGAAATGCCACCCACCCCAGGGCAGTGCAGACACAGCCCTCAGGCCTCTCTAGGATGCAGGCTGGCCAGAGCCTGTGCCAGGGCAGGAGGACTACCCCAGTCCAGAAAGAGCCCATGCCAGCCTCCCCATGGGCCAGTGGCAGCCGTGACAGCTGCCAGGATACACAGCATTGGCCAGCAGGGGAATGACCCGCAGGCCCAGTGGGCGGGAAGTGGGTTCTGGAAACACTGGATCAATAAGCGCCAGAGACTGGGCCAGGAGCAGGCTGCACCCTTGTTGGGAACACAGGGCAGGGTGTCACCTGACCAGGCATCCTGACCAGGGTCCACGCTGTCCACACTGGGTACAGGCTGGGGGGCAGCTGGTACTGTGGTCGGCCCACCCTCCCTCGCCGGTGCCTCCCCAGCCAGGAGGCGGCAGGAATCTGAGCCGCCTTTGTCTTGGGCTGAGCCACCGGCAGAAGCGTTTTCCTGGCTGTCCACCCAATGGTGGCCAGGGTTAGAAGAACGTGGACAGTGGGCTGGCTGGGGCAGGGCCGTGGGCAGCGGGACTGGGCAGGGGCCGGGCTGACTAGGCGGAGGCTCTCAAGGATGGAGGGGAGGGTGGGGCGGCTCCTGAGGAAGCATCCGGAAGCCCCTCGGCGCCTGGCCAGACCAGAAGCTCTCCAGCCGGATCCGGTCCCTCCCGCCAGGAGCAGAAAACAAGGGGCCTCCTCGGCGGCTTGACCACGGGGGAGGCCAGCGGCTGCACCCAGACCACAGTCTCCTCCCCACCCCCACCCCCCGCCCAACCTCCAGGCACTAGGCCTGCCCCCGGTGGCTCAGTGAGTGGGCAGGGTGAGAGAGGCAGGGCCCAGTCGGCGGCCAGCGCCAGGGATCTAGTTCCCAGGACGGGATCTGGCGGACACCCCTTTCTGTCCGGCCAGTCTGGATGGGGGAGGGAAGGGCCGGACCCGGGACGCCAGCGCCCTCATGCCGCACGCCGCACCCGTGGGAAACTCCGGGGAGGCCCCGCGCCAAGGAAGGGTGCCGTCGGGACAGGCAGCGGGAGGGTGTGTCGCCCCCGTAAGGACCGGCCACACAGCCTAGAGGTGGCCAGACCCTCGGGGCAGACAGGGGTCAGTGCGGGGCCAGGTAGCCCGACCACGTGTCCGTGCGCAGAGGAGGTGGGTCCGCGGGAAAAGGCGCGGGGAGGCCCGGGTCAGCGGCCCCACCCGGCTCCACCCGGCCCCACCCGCCGGCACCGCAGCGCAGAACGCTGGCAGCCCCCGGGCTCCCTGCCACCCCCACCCACCCCACCCCGGGCTCACCCGGCCCACAGGCTCCTTGGTCCTTCGGGCCCGCACACCCGCCCGAGCCCCCCCTCCCAACCGGCTCCAGTTTCGAGTCCGGGCGTGGCCGCCCACCCCGTCCAGCCATCTGGCTCCCGACTGCGCCCGCTCGGGTGCGCACAGGTTCGGGGGCAAGGGGGACGAGCGGGGGCACTCACCAAAGTACACCGTCTTGTCGCACTTCGGACACTTGGAGGCCATGGTCGTGCGCTCTGTCGACCCCGCGCCCGCGCCTGAGTCCGCACCGCCGCGCCCCGCCCCCGGCCCGACTCTCGGCTCCCATTGGCTGCGCTGCGGGGCGGGGCTTCAGGAGCCCGCCTCCCCGGTCCGATAATCGGCGCCCACTGGCTGCAAGGCGGGGCGGGGCCTCGGGAGCCCCGGGCGGGGGGGGGGGAGGGCGCACCTGCCCGTGGCTCCGGGGGGACCTGGCGCCCCTCTCTCGCCCCTCCCCTACTCGCCTCGCAGGCGACGTTGGGACCGGGACTCGGCTGCATTGGAGCAGGTGATAGCTCCCGGGGTGCTCAGCGCGAAGTCCAGCTTGGGAACCGTAGACGGACACCCCGACTCTAGGACCCCTCCCCACCGGGCTGCACGCTGTCACCATCCCCCCCACCCCGCTTTGCTTCCCTTTGTTGCTTGGTTTCCGTGGCAACAGCCGAGCAGCTAGGGGAGCCGATTCCCGCCCCCATCCCCTCACCCCCGCGCCCGCCCACCCTGCGGAGGCTTCTCGGTGGAGCTCCGGCTCGAAAGGCACCGCCACTTCCAAAAACAGCGCCACAAAAACTGCTGGAAGGGGTAGGGGCGGGGCGGGGCGGGGCGGATCCCGGGCCTCAGGCAAGGAAGGAGGCCGTTGTGGGGACCCCGCCTAAGCAGGTGGCTCGCCCCCAGCCCCTTACCCAGGACCCTTACTTCCATCGTTACCTTTTCTGACCCGTAACGTAGGCCTCCCCCCCCCCCCCAGCCTCGTGGCTCCCGACAGGAGCCTAACCACGCCCACTGCCCCAGCCTCCATGGAGGCCCACCTGGAGGACACGGCTCAGACATCCCGCAGCCCTGCCTTCAGCCTGGCATCAACAGGCCACCAGCCCTGCATGGGCAGTCGCCCCACCTTTGCGGAGGCTGGAGGACTAGGGGTCTCGTGCCCCACCACCTGCTCCTGGCCAGGTGTCACCGTGTCTGCAGCTCCAGTGCCCAGACTTCTGGCCCCAGTCCTCCTCTCTGGCTGCCACTTCCCTGACTACACCTGTACTTGTGCCCCCAAGCCTGACCGACCAGCCTGACCGGCCCCTGCCTGCACAGGGAGACTCTAGACTGGCTCCTAGCCAGCCAGGGCAGGGGGGAGCTCCTGGTCAGCTGAACAGCTGCTCGGCTTGGCATTTCCTGTCACTCAGTCATTCATGGGTCGTGTATCGTGCCCCCCCCCCAAGCACGATGCCCTCTCCAGCCAGCCCTCTTCTTGGGCTGGCCCACCTAATGCAGCCTGTGTAGGGCAGGGCAGGCTCAGGTGTGGGTACCTGTGAGGGGAGGGGCAGTGTAGCCTCAGCAGGCCCAGCAGCCTGAGGGCTGGGCGGGCAGCTATCTGCCATGAACATATGCCTGATGTGGGTGGTTAGGGCATGTCTCTTGCCCACAGGAGCATGCCCCTGGTCAGAGATGGGGGGGGGGCACCATGAGACCTAACAGCTGGAAGCTATCTCTGGTGGCCCAGGCCCACTCCCTAAACTTCTAAACCAGAGAGGGTCAGTGTGCTCGGGTCCCTGGTCTTGGGACTACTGTGCCCTGGGAGGAGGCCCATCCTGCCACCCAACCCTTGGAAGATCCTGCCTCAAGGTCACCTACCCCCAACTGCCGAGGTGGGGGGGCGCTGCTCAGAAGAGAGCCTGAGAGCTCCTTATCTCTGTCCTCAGAGGCAGCATTAAGTGGCTTCTATTTCCATTCCCTGACTGAGATTCCACAGGACCAAGGGGCTGGAGGAGGGGAAAGCTAGAACTGGGAGTGGGGGACCCTGGAAGAGCAGCCCCGGGTTGGGGGTGGGGCACAACCTGAAAGGGAACATGCCACCCCAGGCCCCTGAGGTTGTGGGGAGCTACCACGGGGTTTCTGAGATGGGGGCTGACTAAAATCTAAGCAGATTACCACTGGGGTCACCACAGCTAGGTGTCTAGTCCAGCAGGGGGCACTGTGCCCTCACAGGGGCAAGGGGCCTGGCTCCCAACACTAGCACATATACATGGAGTCGAGTGCCCTGCCACCCACCTGATGTGCCCAGGCCTTGGGAGACCAGGCCCAGCTCCTCCCTAGAGCTGGAGCCATGGCAGGGTCCAGTTGGCAGGGACAACGGAGACAAAGGACTCAGAAAAGGCCTGCTGGCTTTTCCCTTTTTATGAGTTTTTTTTTTTTAATATGAAAATTACTTGAAAAGACAAGGGGCCAAGCCCACCGGGCAGCTCGGCCGGCCGCTGGCCATGCCCATCTTAACATTCCAGGTGTACGGTACAGAGCTGAAGTTCATCTACAAAAAAAGTAATAAAAATAAAATTTAAAATGGCACCTTCAACAGAACACAACAGAACTGGCCGGCCGAGGCCCGGGGGACCGGCGGCCCAGGCTCCGCGCAGCCAGAAGGTAAACACAAAGCTAAGGGCCTCTCGGCGGTGGCGGCAGCGGCGGCGGCCAGCAGCCTGCCCCGGGGGTGGGGGCGGGCAGGCATCCGAGGGGCAGGTCTCTGGTGGGGGGCACGGCCGGAGGCGCAGTCAGGCCAGTCTCAGCCTGGTGTCCAGCTAGCTAGTCCTCGATGACAATGGGCTCGTCATTGACTGGAGGGGGTGCGGGCGGCCGGGGTGGCAGGGCCTGGCTCTGGCGCAGGGCGATGGGCTTGTAGGGCCGGCGGGCAGCACGCTTGGTCTCAGAGGATGAGAGCAGCTTACGGACTTTCCTGCGGACAGGAAGGGAAGTGGGCAAAGAGCCTGGTGCTGCCTGCCTGTCCACCACCCTGACCCCAGGGGCGCCTTGCCCCGCCTACCACCCTCTGCCCCGCCCACCTGGTTTCCTCCGTGGCCATATAGAAGACATCATCAGGGGCGTCAATCCAGTTCATGCGCCTTCGCTTGACAGGGGGCAGGGAGCCCCCACGGATCAGGCGCACTTTGGTGGGGTACGACTTCCCATTGAGCAGGAGATTCCGGCTTGGTCCCTGGAGGGGAGGGGAGTCAGAGTGAGCACTACTGGCTAACTCTAGGCTCCTACCCGATCCCCTATCTCCCTTACCATGTGCCTGGTCTGCCCGTGGTTCGCCAAACCTGCAGGAGAAGAGTGGGTGAGGCCCGGCCATGCGGGGAGCCCCAGGGCCCTACCGAGGTCATGGACTGGCCACGAGTGCAGGTAGGGCCGGGGGCGGTGCTGCCCTTGGTTCTCCTCACCCTTCCCAGCACAGTCCCCTGGGTGCCCCTCACTGGGCTAGGCCACCCTAGAGGCTGACCCTGGCAAGTGCAACCACACCCCCCCATCATGGCCCCTGCAGACAACAGCAGCCCCGCTCCAGTAGTCACAGGGCAGGGCCGTGGGGCCTGAGTATGAGGCTGGGTGCGCGTGTGCCAGAAGCTGGACATAGGATGTGACCTGCGGGCCAGCTGAGGTCTGCTATGCACAGGGACAAAGCCCACCTGCTGCCCCCTGGCAAGGTTTGTGGGGGGTCTGCAGGGCGGCACTACTCACCCAGGTAAGTGCCTGCAGGAGGGGCCACCAGGGAAGAATAAACAGGTTAGTGCCCAGCGCGGTTAGTGAGCTAGGGCCAAAGATCAGCATGGCCCACTGCCCGGCACATACCCAGAGTCCATGCAGCACAACACGGGTGCAAAACCCACGGGAACCAGGGTCTCATAGAGCTAGTCCAGGGTCCCATGACACAGATGCCCAGCATTCCACCCCGCAGTCCATACCTGGGATGGACAGCCACCTTCTGGCCCCTGCCTAATAATGCCCATCTGCTGGGTGCCCAATGCTATGGCAGGGCCCTGGGATGGCCCTCCCACCCCAGATATCTACCCACTGTGCTCCCAGGGCCTCGTGGTCACACCCAGCCTACAGAGGCTGAGATGGAGGGGTACTGCTAGCGGGGAGGGTGCTAGGCAGGTGGCACCTGTGAAGTGACAGCAGAGCTCTGGGCTTGGGGGCCCTAGCAAAGGGGTCCCCAGATTCAGCACCCCCACCCCCAGCACAGGCACAGGTGAGTGGGGGCTGGATGCCAGCCCCAGGCAGGCTGAGGGCATGCGGGCAGTCACAGCGCGAGGCGGGCAGTGCAGGCGGGCAGTGGGCCCACAGCCCAGGCGCCCCCCCCCCCAGCCCGCCCGCCTGCAGCCATGCAGCACAGCACACAGTGGCTTGCCGGCAGCCGGCCTTACCCCTACTGGGCATCAACAGGCGCTTCTTCAGGGTGCCTGGCAGTGGCCGCCGGCAGGAGAGAGGAAAGAGCACAGGTCAGCACACGGGCACCATGGTTGGGCCCAGCCAGGGGGCGGCACTCACCATCTACACCGTTGTGCTGCTCGTACGTCCTCTTGCCCAAGATGGTGGGCGAGCCGTTGTTGATGACTGGAGTGGCCTTGGCAGGGGTCAAGCCACCCAGCACACCAGACGTGGTCTTCACGGGGTCGGGCTTGGGGGGGCGGGGGTGGGCCTCTGTGGGGCAGAGGGCAGCGTCACAGACAGCGACCAGTGGATGGGGAGTGACTGGGCAGCACCAGCCCTGACAAAGTGCAGAGCAGCCCAGAGGCCTCAGATAGGGGCCACCAGCAACGCAGTGGACGGCTGGCTGGCTGCCCACCACAGCCCTGCAGCCCCACCCAGAAGAGCAAGCAGCACGCCTAGACCCCAGACATGGGGGCCAAGTCCACTTGAGACACTCAGCTCAGGACTCAGGAATGTCCTCCACAGAAGCAGTCACCTCCATTCCTGGAGGGGACGCAGGGCCTGCTGCCAGCCTGAGACCTGGGCACGACTGTCCAACCCAAGAGCTCAGGGGCCCCCAGCCTGCCGCCTTGGGAGCCATGAGGGCAGGGCCAGGGACACACAGGCAGGGGCTAGCTCACCCAGGTACCGCAGCACAGCTTCCAGTGGCTTCCGCACGGCTTGCTTCAGCACCAGTGGGCTCTGGGAGGCCTCGGGCAGCCGCGCTGTGCCTGTGGGCAGAGCAGGCAGCTCACAGGGCCCGCCCGGCCCCAGCCAGTTCCCCTGCCCATCCCCTCCCCATAGCCACTTACACTCTGCCTTGATGGCAGCACTGTTGACAGGCAGGTAGGGGTGCCGTGCAGCGTGCCAGGGGCGCAGGATCTCACGACACAGGCGCCGGGCAATACGAGTCAGCTTGGTGGTGTGCAGGTAGAAGGCCTGGCGTGTCTTCATGGCAAACTTGGGG
Source organism: Erinaceus europaeus (assembly GCF_950295315.1). Classification (NCBI taxonomy): domain Eukaryota; kingdom Metazoa; phylum Chordata; class Mammalia; order Eulipotyphla; family Erinaceidae; genus Erinaceus; species Erinaceus europaeus. The sequence continues at coordinate 6,349,114 of NC_080183.1, read as the reverse complement.
CTCCCGCTGCTCCGCACTGGGACACCGTGGGGGCTCTGCGGAAGGGGGCGCACCCCAACACAACGCCATGACCGAAGGCAGGGGTGGGGGGTGGGGGGCATGGGGTGGGCATGTGGCACTCACCATGTTACTGCGGTTGGGTCCCGGCCTCTCTCCATCAAGCCGGGTTGGCATTTTCAAGCCACCGTATTTCTTCCAATACGTCCAACAAGATGCGCAGAGACGACACTGCATGTTAGGGGGACCCCAAGAATACCACTGGTAAGACTGGGTGGCTACGGACAAATTGAGATAGACGATTCTTAAGCAGAACCAGTGACGGCAGAGCATTACCCAGCTGTCGCCCGCCTGCCCGCCCGCCCCACCACACCCCACCCCGGGGACCCCAAGGCTCCCGGGCCAGGCACACCCCCACCCACCCAGGACGGCTGGCCTCCCCCCTGTGCCGCAGGCTGGGGTGCGAGGCTCCAGGTGGGCACTTACTGTAACAGCTCTCGCAGGCGCGGCCAGCTCCTGGGCTCTGGCCTGGAGCCCCTGCACCGTTCACCACGCCAGCCTTGAGGGTGTTCACACTGATCTGGTTGGGGTTTGGCTTGTTGCTACGGCAGAGGGGGAGGGGGGTCAGAGCAGGGGACCCAAGGTGCACTGGCCTGGCCTCAGGGTGCACTTGGTTACCAAGGTATCAGGGGTGTGGGGTGGGGGGCTCAGGGCAGGGACCAGGGTGCCCTAAGGCCCCTACGGGTGTGCTCCCACCACCCCCTGCCCAGGTGCTCCCACAAGGCCCAGCACACACTGCCCCCTGCCCAGGGAGACCCTACACATGGACAAGTGAGGGTAGACACTCACTAGTTGGGGATGTACACCTGCTTCAGTTTGCTCTCTGCCTCCGCGGCCTTCAGGCGTTTCTGCAAATACAAGGGAGCAGGCAGGAGGTCAAAAGTGGCCGGTGTGGGTAGCCCTCCCCAAGTCCACCCTCCCTGCATCCAGTCCTCGACACCTGCTGCACGTATCTGTCTGTGGTCTTCCACATGTAGTAGTATTCAATGATGCTGGTCAGCGACTTCCAGGGCAGCTGAGGAGAGTGTGTCGGGTGAGACAGTCCCCGAGCACAGCCAGCTCATGGGGAGCCCGCTTCTGGTGCGAGCCCCCCCCCCCATGAGGCAGCTTCAGCAGGCTCCTGACGTGGCTCCCAGGAGCGCTTCTCCCAACCTGGACCAGCTCCCCCACTCCCCATAGGGACCCTGAGGGCCCCCCCATCTCCAGGGCCCAGGAACCCAGGAGACAGGGCACTCACGAAGTCCTGCTGGATGTCTGTGAAGTCCTTGCCATACTTCTCCAGCGCCTCCTCAAACAGGCTGGCCTCAGAGGCCGACCACTCCTCCATCTCATCGCGGCAGAGCACAGGACCGCCCTGCGGCACCAGTGCTGAGATGGCCTTGGCCACGTCGTACACGCTCCTGTGCAGTGTGTCCATTGCGTGGAACTACACGGGGACACCAGTCACTGAGCCAGGGCAGGTGCCGGAGAGGGTGCAAGCTGACCCCAGGAAGGGCATGGGAACACTGGTCACTCAGGTCTTGGATGGGGGCCAGAGCAGGGGCCAGGCTGACCCCGGGAAGGGCCAGTGTGGGATCTCACTGAGCCTGGGCAGGGGAAGGGCACTAAGGTGTTCAGTGCTTTCTCACACCCCCCAATGGGCATCCAGCCAGAGAAGTGCAACAAGGTGGGGGCAGTTGTAACTGAGCCCAAGCGCACCTATGGGGATCTCCATCACCTACCAGGGTGATGTCCCGGGAGGCGGCTGCGGCGCTCATGTGCAGGCTGGGCTGGCGGACGGAGCTGCTGCAGTCCAGGGCACGCGCAAAGGTGCCCACAGACCTGGGGAGCAGACACACTGACCCCCATCGGGCAGGACCCAGACAGACACACCCCCCAGGGGCTGACCACCCTGTACAGCCACCCCAGAATGGTCGAGCCTGTGAGGCCCTGAGACAAGAAGGGAGCAAAGGGGAGTCGGGCGGTAGCACAGCAGGTTAAGCGCACGTAGTGCAAAGCGCAAGGACCAGCATAAGGATCCCGGTTCAAGCCCCCAGCTCCCCACCTACAGGGGAGTTGCTTCACAAGCGGTGAAGCAGGTCTGCAGGTGTCTCTTTTTCTCTCCCCCTCCTCTCTCCATTTCTCTCTTTCCTATCCAACAACGACATCAATAATAGCTACAACAATAAAACAACAAGGCCAAAAAAAGGATTAAAAAAAAAAAAAGGGAGCAGAGGACCCCAGGTCCCATCATCCCCCAGTAGAGCCCACAGGCCCTGTCTCTCTCTCTCTCTCTCTCACACACACACACACACACACACACACACACAAACAACATCACCTCCTCACTCACCGGGCCACCACCAGGAACTGGTCAATCTGCTTGTCCACCAGTGGGTTGTGGGCTTCCCACACCTTGGTCTCCAACCTGGCCTGGTCACGCCCATCTTCCTCACCTGAAGGAGGAGCCTGGTGTGAGCTACACCAGAGACCCCATGAGTTGCGGGTCCCTGATGCCTCCACCCTTGTGGATGGGCACTTACCCTCCTTCAGCAGGTCGGTGATATCTGCCTGGTACCGGCTGCCCACTCGGATCTCACCCTTGTCAGCCAACAGGGTCTTCTGCTGTGGGTCATACACCAGAGAGTAGAAGAAGAAGTCCTGGAAGACATGGGTGGGTGGGTAAGGGTCAGATGCAACCCTATCCGCTGACTGGTGGGTGCAAAAAGGGGAGCTGGGGTGGTCAGTGCTGAGTCCACCTGGCCCCTGCCCAGGGTGCCAGCAGGACAGGGCCCCAGGGCCAGAGTGGCCAGCTGGAGCATGGATGCCGGCCAGCTCTGTCTGCCTCAGCCCGCCCTCATCCATTCTGACACCCAGAGCGCTGCTTCTGTCTTCTGTCAGCTCAAGTTTTATTTACTTTCTGAGTGTCACAGCCCAGGGCTCTCGTCTGCTCATGGGGCCTCACCCCTGGCTCTGTCATGATCTCCCAGACTGGGGTCTGGCCCCCACAGGGAAGCAGAGGGCAGCACAACTGCAGCCCCTCGGCCCTTCTCCAGCTCCTGTCCTCCATGGGGGGCTGCCCCTACCTGTGTGGCCCCTGAAGCCACCCAGCAGTGACCCACAGCCCCCAAGGATACATGGGAGGCAGTGCCCAGGAGTGGGGGGGCAGCCAGGAACCTGGAGTGTGGGCTCACCTCACGCTCCAGATATGACTTGAGTGATTCAGTCTCGTTGAGCAGGGTCACACTACACTTGCCCCTGGAAGAGAGGGGGTCAGCAGTGGCCCCTCAGGCACCTTGCCCCCCCCCAACCCCTTGTCCCCGCACCTGATGTGGGTGGCGGGGAGGGATTCCAGCTGCCGAGACAGGAACAGCTCTCGGTGCCGCAACTGGTGCTTGAGCTTCTCAGGCAAATCCACTACCTCAGGGTTCTCCAGCTCCTCCTCCATCTCCCCTGCGGGGCACCGGTCAGCACAGGAGTTGTGGGCAGGGGTGCAGACAGAGGAATGGGCAGGGGTGTAGGTTGAGGGCAGGCAGGAGTGCTCACCTTCCTCTCCGTTGTCAGCCCCACTCTGGTAGCAGACAGACAGGGCTGTGGGGACAGACGGGGGTAGGTGACACTCCCAATCTCCTGCCCACTGGCACGTAACACTCCTGTTCCCCAGCGCTGCACTCTGCTGCCCCCATGTGGTGGCCCTGGGACAGCCCCACAGCAGTGTCCACCCCCACCCCCCCCACCCCACACACACACCTTAACCCCAGGAGGGGCAGGCGGGAGCTGATGAGCGCAGCCTGGGGCAGTCCCTCCCCAGGCGTGGCTCCACCAGGGTCAGGGCAGAGGCCAGGATGATGCTGGGTGTCACCTCTCTCTCTGGTAGGTGACCCCTTGTGCCCAGCATCATCCCTGCAGAGCCCCACGCTCCAACCTCCAAGAAAAGAGCCCAGGGGGCCACGTCTACACCCACGTCCGACCCCAGGCAGCACTCACTGGCGTGCTTGTCGGCCAGTGCGATGAGGCTGCTGGAGATGTCCCGCCGACGGTAGAAGCAGACCACCTTGGCCTCCACGTTCCCGTTCGCCGTCTACAACACAAGGCAGAGCCTGAACCCACACCTGCCAGAGATTCTGGGGCACCCACTGAACCCCCCCACCAGCCAGCTGGAGGGGGGTCCAACCTCCAACCTGCCCAGTCCAGCCCAGCCTAGCCTGGAGGTGGAGGTCTTTCAGGAGAATAGCCCCCATGGGTCTGGGCACCAGGACGTGAGCCACAGCTATGGGACCTCAGGGTAGGAGGCCACAAGAGCAGCAGGAAGCTCGCTCAAAGGTACCAAGAAGCTTCTGGAACGTTCCAAGAAGAGGATGCTCTGCCCAGCAGATGGACATGGACAGGAGGCCCCTGGGGACAGGTCCCCAATGGTCTGCTGCTCCTGGAGCTCTGCCCCTCCCTGGGCAGGGCCCTATATGTCTCCCACTGGGAGCTGGGGGTACCCTAGTCTGCACCGCGGCTTGTACCAGAAGCAGCAGGGTATGGAGGCCTTTTGGAGTGCGGTCCCACAGGGTGGGCCCTCTGCTTGAGTCTGCAAGATGTCCAAAGACTCCTGTCCACCACCCCCCCCCCAAGGCCTGGCTCTGACTCCTGCCACTGGAGAACATCTCCATCCCCACCTAGGCCTTGGCCCTGACCACTTCCCCACCCAGGCCTTGGTGCTGACCCCAGACCTCAAGGAACCCCCTCCACTCCCCAGCAGCTGCAGGTGAGGGGTGGGGGCTGGGCCTGGGCCTCGGAGCTCCCAAGGGTAAGGACACGTCTGAGTTATCCCTCAGTTATGTGCTGCCACCTCATATCCCATTAGGGACACTGCTCCCATCGAGGTAGGGCACAGGGTGCCCTTCCCAGGTCCTCAGTGTTCCCGGGGAGCCCCCAGACCCCGCTGCCCTCATGCCTCAAGTGTGTGCCCAGAGGGTTCTGGGGATGAGGACAGTGGCCCAGGCAGCCTGGTTTACCTTGTTGAGCTCCTCAATCCTGCGGATCAGATAGGGGTTGCTGGAAGAGTTCTCAAAGTAGACGTAGTCTGCAATGGAACAAGGAGTTGCCCCAGGTTGGTGTGGGGTACCTGACAGGGTCAGGTGAGGGAACGTGGGAGCCCCCCACGCCATCTGCCTGATGAGTTTCCAGGGAACACTTGCTTAGAGAGGGTCCCCCAGGATCTGTTGGCCAGGCCCAAAGAATGCCAGCACATGGGGGCTGGCCCCCACCTTCTCTGCAGCCCCGGGGAAGCCCAAAACCCTTGCTGACAAGGGCTGCAAGGGAGACTGTGGCGGGGCCATGGGTGGGGTGGCTGACCAGGACTCAACACCCTGCATCCAAAGCAGCTGGGACAGGCACTTCTAGGGCTCTGAATCCTTGTAGGACCCACAGGAGTCAGGCTCAAGCCCTGTCAAGCCTGGCCTTGGCCACACACACCCACAGGCTCCAGTCTGGCCATGAGCAGTGAGGCTGGAGAAGCTGAAGGTGTCTCCCCCAGGGCGTCTCCTGCTGTCCACACAGCTGTGCATGCATGTGCACCTGTGGGGTATGACCCGTGGGAGCATGCCTGTAAGCAGTGCTCCCTGCTCCTCACCCTCTGTCAGAGGGAACAGAAGCAGAGCCTACCAGGTGAGGCAGAGTCCCCAGGGAGTCCTGAGGCAGAAATAAATGAAGTCACTTTTTTTTTTTTTGGGACATCTGGGCCAGAGGCTCAGCAGGCAGCTCAAAAGCATCAGCACACAGGAGCCACGTGGGAGACGCTATGGCACTGGGGGAAGCTCTGGGGCTGTGGAGTCTCTGCTCTATCTCTAGCAAAAGGCCCAGAGCAGTGAAGTTACACTGTGCCAGGTCCCTGACTTCACATATACCAGAGTTTCCTTAGAAAGGTGGGGACAGAGAAGAGATGCCCCTGGCTGTAACCTCCCACCACCCATCAGCCAACGCAACCCCAGGACGTCTCCTCCCAACCATTTAAAAATGTAACCCATTGGGGGTGAGGCTGCAACACAGCGGGTTAAGCGCACATGGCGCGAAGAGCAAGGACCACATAAGGATCCTCAAGTCCCCGACTCCCCACCTGCAAGGGGGTTGCTTCACAAGTAGTAAAGCAGGTCTGCAGGTGTCTATCTTTCTCTCCCCCTGTCTTCCCCTCCTCTGATTTCTCTCTGTCCTACCCAACAACAACATCAACAACAATAATCATAACCACAAGAACGATGAAACAACAAGGGCAACAAAAAGGGAAAAAACAGTCTCCAGGAGCAGCGACTTCATGGTGCAGGCGCCAAGTCCCAGCAGTAACCCTGGAGGCTACACACACACACACACACACACACACCCTGTCTTCAGCTGTGAGTGAGGTGAGAGCAGGTACGGATGCTGTCCTTGTACCTCCCAGCTCAGAAAGAGGCCTGGCACCCCAAACCTCTGTGTAGGGTTCATGCCATGATGCCAGCAACACCCAGAGATGGTGGGAGATGGGGTGGGGGGCAGGCATGGGCCCTGGACCACAGGCAGCACTGTGGGCACTGCGTGGATGAGGATGATGGACAGGCGGTAGGGGCAAACCCACAAAGAGTGCTGATCATCACCTTCTAAGAGCTGAGCTGGCCAGGACACAGGCCCAGCACTGGTGGTGGCGGCGTGTGTGTGTGGGGGGCAGCACGCAACCCCAGCAGCCTGGGGCACAGAGGCTAGCTGCAGAAGATACCCCGGGACACACTGGAGGAAGCACACCAACCTAGGAAGCCACCTTTCAGGGACAGGCCAGCAGTTACAAGAGGCCACAGCTACTGCTTGGGGGGTGCACAGAAAACAAGGGTGTCCACAGGGGACACCCATATGCTAGGGACAGCCATACCCCAATGACCTGGGAGGCCAGCTTCAGGCTTAGCTGGGGAAGGAGGTAGGCAGTCAGCTTACCCCCCCCCCCACCATGGTGGTTGTGCTCCCCAGAACCTGTACACATCCCTCGTCTCTGCTGACCCGAGGACAATACACAGGATGGCCCCGTGGCCACTGCACATCTCAGACCCACCAGCCGTGCCAGGAGTCAGTACAGGGGCAGTAAGGAGACAGCAGAGACACAGCTCAGGGAACAGCAGTGGGAGAGCAGAGGGGAGAGCAGGGGAGAGCATCCCAGGCTCCAGGGCAGCACCAGCACAGGGGTCAAGGGTGTCCTGGGGGCTTCTGGTCAGGCTGTTCCCCAGGGGACCCCCCCATGCTGCCACCCCCACAGGAGCATTTGTCAAGGAAGCTGGTGAGAGGGGGAACACCTTCCTCCCAAGAGTGAGGCCCAGGGTGGGAAGACAGCAGGGGCTCTGCAAACACACCCTGGAGCCTAAGGCTCCAGGGCCCAGGTTCAATCCCCTGCTCTACCATCAGCCAAAGCCAAGCAGTGCTCTGGGGAAAAAATAACAGAATGCCAAGCTTGGTGCCCTGGGTTCTAGCCGCAGCACTGCTTGGGAGCTCATGAGCTAAGTGGGGTCTCCCTGGATGGGGGCTCAGAGGCGAGCCCATGCCCAGCATGAGAGGCCCGGGGCCAGGTGGAAGGAAGCACCCTGGGCAGGCATGGAGGGCTGCTGGGGTATGAGGGAGAGGTGGGTAGGGTAGATAGGCCCCCATCCTTGGGCCCTGCAAAAGACAAGCACAGGAATCCCCCAGGGTCCCTCCAGCCTGGGGAGCAGAGGGAAACACAGCAGCCCCCCACTTGCACTTGCTGGCTGGGCCCATGCTGACTACCCAGGGCAGAGCTGTGGGGATCACAGCCCTCAGAACCCCCTCCGGGGTCCTGATCTCTGCCCCGAAGACTTCAGCACTCTGTAAGAGCCCGGCCATAACATGGGTTGCACCCCAGCGCCCCCTACACCCCCAGGGGAACACTGGGGCAGCTCTGGCTGTGTCCAGGCCTGAGGGGAGACTCCTGTACAGTCCGGCCTTTCTCTGTCAGCTGGGGGCCTACAATGACCATCACACCCTCTCAGTGTGCCAGTGAGGGGATGCTGGGTACACCCCTCACTCACTGTCCCTGGCCCCCTCAGGTGGGGCAGCAGCCTGGGGGTCTCTTGAGTGGGCACATGCACTACACCCACTTCCAGCTCAGGAAAGCAGAAGCCAGAAAGCCAGCCCAGCTGGACCTGGGTTCAAACCCTGCCCCTACTTCACCAACAGCTTCAGTGTCATGTGTCTCTCTTCACCTCACCCCGCCTCTTGCCGTCTGAAAATGGTCTGGAGTAGTGACACTCCATTCCACCCCGAGGTCAGCTGGCACATGCCACCCAGGGTGCTCTGGCCAGAACAGACAGCTATGGGGGAGACTGGGCAGCCTGAGGCCCTGGCTAGAGAACCCCCGGCCCTGCCTTGCACCCTGAGACCAGGACAGGGGAGGCAGGAGAGAGGGCCCCTTCCATGAGAGCACCTTGGTCGGGATGCCGCTTGATCACAACCTTGCTAGTGCAGGGGCATCCGAGAAGCCCTGTGACCACACTGCTGGGGACACCCAGGCTCAGACAGTGCAATGCCAGACAGACTCACGTCCACATGGGGGAACCAAGGCACGGTCAGCTGAGGGGGTGGGTGTCCAGGCCAGGCAGCCCGAGGGGCTGTGGGGAGATGGTACCCTGGGGGCATGGAGGCCCACCACCCAGCACCCTGTCCACGGGGTGAGTTGGAGGGGGGAGTCTGCTGGGCAGAGGAGTCTATGCGGGGTGGGGGTTGGGGCCTGTGGGTGCAGGAGGGAAGCAGCTCTTCTCAGGGCCCTGCACCCTAGAGGGGGAGTTGAGGGAGGGTCGCAGCCCCATCAGACCTGGGGGGCCAAGGATAAGTAGAGTTGGGTTGCAGGGCCCAGGCGGTCCCCAAGTCTGATGGGGTACTCCGGGCTGCCTCCTCAGGGAAGGCCCAGGCTTAAAACCCCCATGGGGAAACAGGCTCCCCACAAAGCAGCTGGAATCCTGGGAAGGGAGCCCCCCTGCCAGTCAGCACTCTCCAGTCAGTAGAAAGGAGGACCCCCCCCCATCTTTGTAAAGCACCTCCCGCACAGAGTGGGGGCGAACATAATGCAGGGAGAAGTTTGGGGGTGCTGGGTGATCCAGCGGGGACAGCCCCAAACGCCCGCCTGCCCGCAGGCGCCCCACCCCCACCCCGCACGTGGACCCCCCCCAGCCGGGGTGGGGGGGTGTGAGGGGGTGTGGGGGGCTCCCCCCCCCCGGGCCACGTGCTTCGCGGGGGAGGGGGCTGCTCTTCTGCAGCTCGGGCCAGGCCCCAACAGGTGGGCAGACCCCCACCCAGGGGCGCCTCTGTGGCCTGAGTGGGCTGCGCCAGGAAGATGGAGGGAAGACGAAGCGGGGTGCCGGGGCCGAGTGGGGGCGGGGTGCGGGGCGCTGGGGCGGGGTGCAAGGGGAGGGGGAGGGGCGGGGCGGCGTGGGCGCGGGGTGCAGGGGGGAGGGGTGCAGGCGATGGAGGGGAAGTGGGGGTGCAGGCGATGGCGGGGAAGTGGGGGTGCAGGCGATGGGGAAGCAGGGTGGGGGCAGGGCAGGGCAGGGGCGCGGAGGATGGGGAAGGAGGGGCGTCCGGGGCGCGGAGCTGGATGCGGAGGGTCGGGGTGCGGGCCGGGGGTCTTGGGGCGCGGGGTCTCGGGGTGCGGTCTGGGGTGTGGGGGCGCGAGCCGGGGCTTGAGGATGCGAGGTTTGGGGATGCGGGCCGGGACCGGGGCCGGGGTGCGGGCCGGGCGGGCGCGGCCTTACCTCCGACCCGGTACATGTTGGCGGCCATGTCCGGCCGGGCAGCGCGGCGGCGGCCTGAAAATGGAGGCGGCGGCGGGCGGGGGCGCGGGCGGCGGTTTAAAGGGGCCGCGGCGCCGGCGGGCGGGGCGGGGCGGGAGCTGGCGCCGCCCCCACCTCGAGCGGGCGCCCGCCTCGGGACCCCCGGGTGGCCTCCCCGCCACCCAACCCCGCCCGGGTGGCCCTCCCGGAACCTCCCTCCGCCCCGGGTGGCCCTCCCCAACCACCCCCCAGCCGCGGGGTGGGCCCTGACCGCCACCCGCCCCGCAGTGGCCCCGTTCATCCCGCCCCGCTCCGCCCAGAGTCCCTCCCGACCCCTGTTACACACAACACACATACACCACACACACACAACACACATACACCACACACACACCATACACACTACACACACACACCACACACACACCACACACACACACCATACACACACCACACAACACACACACCATACACACAACACACATACACCACACACACACCATACACACATACACCACACACACACCACACACATACACCATACACACAACACACATACACCACACACACACCATACACACACCACACATACACCACACACACACACCATACACACATACACCACACACACACCACACACATACACCATACACACAACACACATACACCACACACACACCATACACACACCACACATACACCACACACACACACCATACACACATACACCACACACACACCACACACATACACCATACACACAACACACATACACCACACACACACCATACACACTACACACATACACCACACACACACCATACACACAACACACATACACCACACACACCATACACACTACACACATACACCACACACACACCACACACACCATACACACAACACACATACACCACACACACACCATACACACTACACACATACACCACACACACACACCATACACACTACACACATACACCACACACACACCACACACACACCATACACACTACACACATACACCACACACACACACCATACACACTACACACATACACCACACACACCACACACACACCATACACACAACACACACACCATACACACTACACACATACACCACACACACACACACCATACAACACACACACACCATACACACAACACATATACACCACACACACACCACACATACACCACACAAACACACCACACACACACCATACACACAACACATACACACAACCACACAGAACACACAAACACCACAGAACACACAAACACCACACACACCACACACACAAAACACACATACACACACCACACACCCCACACATCCCAAGCACTACACACACCACACACACACACAACATACACACATACACCACACACAACACATACACAACATACACACAATACATACACCACCATACACATACAACATACACCCCACACACAACATACACAACATACAATGCACACAGCACATACACACAGAACACACAAACACCACACACACCGCGCATAAACACACCACACAAAACACACATCCACACACACCACACACACACACCACACACACACCCTGTCCTGTCCTCCCTGGCCCCTTCCCTATCCCAGGATGATTCCCACTGTGCCCACCAGGCTTGCTCAGGGGTGCCATTCCTGGAGTGCGCGCGAGTCCTCCTGTATCTCCAGGGGCATCCTCAAGAGCTCATGGCATCCTCCCATGATCCTCATGAGTCCTGAGCCCTGGGGTGGCCCCCTGCACCTCCCTGTGCACTCCTGCAGCATTCCCCCACTGGCCTGTCCCCTCCCCCAGAGGCTGCTCCAGCCCCTTAACAGGACTGCAGGCCCCTAGAGTGGGTTCTCCTGTCTGGGGACATTGCTGTGTCTGCTGCTCCCACCACCCATCCCCAGTCCTCTCCCACGTCCCCATTCTGCCTGCCTGGAGACCCTGTCCCCTGGCTGTGGGGAGTGTCTGAGCTGGTCAGGCTCCTGGGGTGCAGTGTGAGGTACAGATGGGTACAGGGCAGGAGAGAACAGGGCTCTGCCAGCCGAAGCATGGGTTACAGAGGTGGTCCCTGCTGTGGTGTGAAGACACCCCAATATCACTGAGAGGTTAGGGGAAACAGGATGGGGCTCCAGGTGACTTGTCCAAGCAATGCCAGGTAGCCAGGGGACATGTCCAGAGAGAAAGTCAGCTCTGGGGACACAGAGGGACATGGCCAGCACCCCACGAGGGCAGGTCCAAGGAAGGCTGTTTTGCTGAGGGTTGTGGTATAGGGAAAAGATGTGGCACCCCAGCAGTCTCCCCCAAAGGGCCCCCAGAGGGAGGGAAACTGCATGGTGTAGGGATGCTGGAGAAGGCCAGTCACCTCCAGGCGAAGACCAGGCATGGCTCAGGGGGCAGAGCGCAGGCTCCAAGTGGGGCTGGGGCCGGCCATGGTCAGGTAGAGCTTCTCCAGACTCCAGACTCTGGCTGAGGCGCGACAGTACCCACTTCCCAGGCCTCCTCTCCTCCCCTCCCCTCCCCTCCCCTCCCCTCCCCTCCCCTCCCCTCCCCTCCCCTCCCCTCCCCTCCCCTCCCCTCTCCTCTCCTCTCCTCTCCTCTCCTCTCCTCTCCTCTCCTCTTCCACTTCCCAGGCTGGTTTTTCTCTTCTCTTCTCTTTTCCCTTCCCTTCCCTTCCCTTCCCTTCCCTTCCCTTCCCTTCCCTTCCCTTCCCTTCCCTTCCCTTCCCTTCTTTTCTCTTTTCCCTCTTCTCTTCTCTTCTCTTCTCTTCTCTTCTCTTCTCTTCTCTTCTCTTCTCTTCTCTTCTCTTCTCTTCTCTTCTCTTCCATCAGAGCCCTGCTCAGCTCTGAGTTAAGGTAGTGCAGGGGACTGAACCTGGGGCCTCGGAGGCCCAGGCACACCAGCCCTTTGCATCACTGGTCTGTTGTCTTGCTGCCCATTTGTTTGTTTGCTTTTTCATAGGACAGAGAAAAATTGAGAGGGGAGGGAGGAGAGGGAGAAAGAGATACCTGCAGTCTTGCTTCCCCCCCCCCCATACCTCTTGCAGTGGAGGAGGCTTGAACCTGGGTCCTTGCACACAATAATGTGTGCCTTAACTGGGTACTCCACGTGGCCCCCTGCATTTTCTTTTTCTTCGAGGAACAGGGCAGGGAGACCACTAGGGTGCCACCAACTAGGGGTTTGTGCCCCACAAAACAAGGTGACCACCTCTTATGGGGGAACAGAAGAAGTGGGAGGCAAGGTGAATGACAACATGGGTTTATTCGGCCAGGTCCTACCTGCTAAGACCCACTGCTGCGGGAACTCAGAAGGGTTCTGCTGTCCTTGAGGCATAGGGACAGAGGCGATCCTGATGCTGGATGAGGACGGGACAGACAGACAGCAGCGTCAGAGGTGGGTGAGACTAGCATGGATGGGACTGTGTGAGAGCCCCTCCACCGGGCCCTCTGCTGGTCTTTTGGACCTGTGGGGACACACACTTTGCCTTCAGGGGGTGGGGTGAGAGGGAGGATGGTCCAGTAGCCTGGGTCTCAGAGCCACTTGGGAGGCCTCTGGTTAGCCATCCAGCTGGGGGTCCGCTCCCCCACCTCGGCCTTGGACTCCCGCCCTCTGAAGCCACACCCACAGCCCAGGTCAAGCCTCTTGGGCCAGGACCAGGAGCCCACACAAGGTCACCTTAGTGCGAAGTGGGCCCTCCCTTTCTGACTGGTCCCTATGAGGACCCTGTGGTCTGGACACTCAAAGGAAGTCATTGCCACCCTCAACTACAGGGTAGATCACAGGAGAAGCACAGCTTACGTGCCTGAGCCCCCAGAAGCCTTAGGTTCAGTCCCTGGCACCAGCTTATACTTGTGCTGAGCTAAGTCCTGCTCTCTCTCTGCTGATGGTGAACACAGTGTGTGCACACACACTGTCTCTCTTTCGTTTGTGAAGAACACATACAAGGGGCTGGACAGTGTTGCACCTGGTTAATCAAACACATTACAGTGCACAAGGACCTGGGCTCAAGCCCATCGGTTCCCACCTGTAGGGGAAAAACTTCACAAGGGGTGAACAGGGTTGCAGGTGTCTCTCTCTTTCCTTTTCTACCTCCTCCTCCCCTCTCAATTTCTATCTCTAATAAAAAATATAATTAAAATAATAATAATTATTATTTTGCCTCCAGGGTTATCGCTGGGGCTTGGCATATGCACTACGAATCCACTGATCCTGGTGGCCATTTTTTTCCATTGTTGTTGTTGCTGTTATTATTATTGTTGTTGATGCTGCTGCTGTTGTTGAATAGGACAGAGAGAAATTGAGAGAGGTGGGGAAGACAGAGAAGGGGAGAGAAAAACACCTGCTTCACTGCTTGTGAAGCGAACCCCCCTGTAGGTGGGGAGCTGGGGCTCAAACCAGGATCCTTGCTCCAGTCCTTGTGCTTTATACTATACATACACGAACACACAATACACGAAGAATGAATACCGGGGCCAGGCGGTGTTGCACCTGGCTAAGCGCTCACATTACAGTGCACAAGGATCTGGGTTCAAGTCCCTGGTCCCCACTTATGGGGGGAAGCAGGGCTGCAGGTGTCTCTCTGTCTCTTTCCCTCTTTATCTCCCCCTCCCCTCTCAATTTCTGTCTCTATCCAGTAATAAATAAATAAACATTAAAAAGGACACAAGTTGTCTTTAAAAAAGAATTAATACATACAGCACACACACTCATTCAACTCCCAGCATGCCAATGGGGATGACCCAGCATTGTCCAGAGGCCCAGGGGAGCGTTGGCAGGGGCAGGAGTGGCAGGCAAGACAGGGTCAGGGTGAGGGGTAGTAGGAGGGCCCAGGGCTGGGGATTTGGGGCCACAGGGCAGCTGCTACCTCCACTGGAAACCAGGAGGCACTGTCCAGCCGAGGGTGCTGGCCTCCGGACACCACACAGACACACCTGTTAAGGGGATGCAGCCTCCTGAGGTTAGTCAGCAGGGACACAGCAAGTGGTCATTCAGCTCCAGCCTCAGCTGGCCCTGTGGCTGGAGGCAGCTCCACCAGCCTTGTCCTGACACCCCAGCCCAGCCTCCATCACAGGGGACCCAGGGTGCCCCAGTGGCCCTGCACCCTGCCTAACCCCCCAACCCAAGAATGAACAGACCCAGGACCCCAGAGATGGGCAGCCTGTGCTAGTGTGTTGGAGTGAAAGCTGCAGTGGAGGGTGCCCTCAGGGCAGGGGTGCAGGGGGGCTGCAGTGGAGGGTGCCCCTCATGGGAGGGATGCAGGGGGATCTTTAATAGAGGGTGTCCCTCAGGGCAGGGGTGCAGGGTGGGGGCTGCAGTGGAGGGTACCCTCAGGGCAGGGCAGGGCAGGGGGTGCTGCTGGGGGTCACACAGGGGCATACACTGACAGGCCCTGACCCTCCCCTGGACCTGTAGCTAGCTTCCTCAGGGCCTGTGCAGCCCCCAGAGTAGCTTGGCCTGGTCAGTGCCACAGGCAGGGGCCCTGAGGTCCATTATTCTCCTGGGACCCATGCTGAAGCTCAGGCTGAGGTGTGGAGCCAGCCTCAGTTTAGGATGCCCACCCCACCTAGAGATGTCCTCCTGGATGGCAAGAGTGGGCAAGAGTGGCCCAGGCAGAAGGGTTCCCCACGGACAGGGCAGAGACCCCAGGAAAGACACGGACACAGTCTGGGGCTTTAGCGGGGTGGGGACCCTGTGGCCTCCTTAGCCATCGTGTTCTGCCAGAAGTGTGTGCAGTGGTCCAGGAAGTCCCAGAGGGTGCTGGCCACCTCAGGGGATGCAGGTGACCGCCGGAAGAGCACATCTTTGTCCACGACCTCAGACGCCAGCTGTGCTACCAGCTGTGCCATGTCCTGCATGGAGGAGGGGTGAGGGCTCAGGTGGGTGTCCCCCTCCTCCCTGGGGTTCCTGCCCCAGGTCCCCCCACCTGCCCAACAATTCATCCCCTCTCTAGGCAGGAGGTGCCACCCCCACGCCCTCAGGGGGCCTTGGCCCCAGCCGTCCAGTCTATGTATTGGGTATGGGGAGGCCCCCACCCTCCAGCCCCCGTCTTCATACCAGGTATAGGGAGGGTCCCCCGAGATGCTCCCGGCACCCACGCATGGCCAGCTGCCGCCGATCCTCAATGCTCAGGCTCCAGTGGCGCTGTGGACGCCTGCCGCCCTCAGGAGGGTCGCAGACCTATGGGACAGGCAGGCTGGCTGTTGCCCAGCTCCTGACATACATATATTTCAAATGTATTTACTTACTAACTAGAATAAAGAAAACAGAGACTCAGGGGTCGGACAGTAGTACAATGAGTTAAGTGCACGTGGCTCAAGGCTCAAGGACCAGCCTCAGGATCCCAGTTCGAGCCCCTGGCTCCCCACCTGCAGGGGAGTCGCTTCACAGGTAGTGAAGCAGGTCTGCAGGTGTCTATCTTTCTCTCCCTCTCTCTATCTTCCCCTCCCCTCGCCATTTCTTGCTGACATCAATAACAACAACAATAATAACTACAACAATAAAAAAACAAGGGCAACAAAAGGGAAAATAAATATTTAAAAAACACTCTGGTACACACAGTCTGGGGACTGAACTAGTGACCTCATGCATCCAAGCCCTGTGCTTTATCCACTGTGGCAGCTCCCAGGACTAAGCCAAGTAAAAATAAATAAGTAAGTGTTCTTTTGCCACCCGGGTTCTCCCTGGGACTCAGTGCCTGCATGGCTCCACCATCGTCAGTGACTTCCCTTTTCATGCTTTTTAGATAGAGAATGAGAGATAGAGATAAACATGGAGGAAGAAGATAGGGTGACAACACAGGGGTTCTACAAGACTTTCATGAGGTACAGGAGGTAGTGCACCAGGTTAAGTGCATATAGTACGAAGTGCATATAGGATGAAGTGCAAGGATCTGAGCAAGAATCCTGGTTCGAGCCCCTGGGTCGCTTCACAAGCAGTGGAGAAGGTCTGTAGGTGTTTATTTCTCTCTTCCTCGTTCTGTCTTCCCCTTCTCTCAATTTCTTTTTTTATGTATTTATTTTCCCTTTTGTTTCCCTTGTTTTTTTTAAAATTTTTTTTTAACATTTATTTATTCCCTTTTGTTGCCCTTGTTGTTTTATTGTTATAGTTATTATTGTTGTCGTTGCTGGATAGAGAAAAAGAGAGAAGAGAGGAAGACAGAGAGGGGGTGAGAAAGACAGACACCTATAGACCTGCTTCATCACCTGTGAAGCAACTCCCATGTAGGTGGGGAGCCAGGGGCTCGAACTGGGACCCTTACGCTGGTCCCTGTGCTTTGTGCCACCTGCGCTTAACCCGCTGAGCTACCGCCCAACTCCTTCCCTTGTTTTTTTTTATTATTGTTATTATTGTTGTGGTTACTGATGTCGTCATTGTTAGATAGGATAGAGAGAAATGGAGAGAGGAGGGGAAGACAGAGAGAGGGGGGAGAGAAAGACACCTGCAGACCTGCTTCACCACCTGTGAAGTGACTCCTCTGCAGGTGGGGAGCCAGGCGTTTGAACCGGGATCCTTACTCCAGTCCTTGCGCTTTGCGCCACAGTGTGCGCTTAACCCGCTGCACTACCGACCAACTCCCATCCTTCTCTCAATTTCTTTTTTTTTTAATACTTTTTAAAAATATTTGTTTATGTGGTCCAGGAGGTGGCGCAGTGGCCAAGGCACTAGACTCTCAAGCATGAGGTCCTGAGTTCAATCCCTGGCAGCACATGTACCAGAGTGATGTCTGGTTCTTTCTCTCTCTCCCCTATCTTTCTCATAAATAAAATCTAAAAAAAAAAAATTTTGTTTATTTATTTTCCCTTTTGTTGCCCTTGTTTTTTATTGTTGTAGTTATTATTGTTGTTGTTACTGATGTCGTTGTTGGATAGGACAGAGAGAAATGGAGAGAGGAGGGGAAGACAGAGAGGGGGAGAGAAAGACAGACACCTGCAGACCTGCTTCACCGCCTGTGAAGTGACTCCCCTGCAGGTGGGGAGCTGGGGGCTTGAACCGGGATCCTTACGGTCCTTGTGCTTCAAGCCACATGCGCTTAACCGCTTAACCTGCTGTGGTACCGCCTTGCTCCCCCTTCTCTCAATTTCTATCTGTCCCATCTAAAAAAAACACAAAGGCCTCTAGCAGTGGATTCATAGTGCCATCACCAAGCGATAATGCTGGAGAGTAAACAAACAAGGGAGTCAGAAGGTAGCGCAGCGGGTTAAGCGCGCAAATATATCTAAGCGCAGGGACCGGCGTAAGGATCCCGGTTCAAGCCCCCGGCTCCCCACCTGCAGGGGAGTCGCTTCACAGGCGGTGAAGCAGGTCTGCAGGTGTCTGTCTTTCTCACTCCGTCTTCCTCTCCTCTCTCCATTTCTCTCTGTCCTATCAACAACAACGACATCAATAACAACAATAACTACAACAATAAAAAACAAGAGCAACAAAAGGGAAAATAAATAAATAAATAAATAAATAAATAAATACAAGGGGGCCGGGTGGGTAGTGCACATGTTGTGAAGCACAAGGACTGGCTTAAGGATCCCCATTTGAGCCCCCTGCTCCCCACTTGCAGGGTGTCACTTCACAAGTGGTGAAACAGGTCTGCAGGTGTCTTTCTCTCCCCCTCTCTGTCTCCCCTTCCTCTCTCAATTTCTCTCTATGCTATCCAACAACAATGACAGCAATAACAACAGAAACAATAATAATGACAACGATAAACAACAAGGGCAACAAAAGGGAAAAAATAGGCTTCAGGAGCAGTGAATTTGTGGTGCAGGCACGAAGCCCCAGCAATAACCCTGGAGGCAAAAAAAAAAAAAAAAAAGAACTTTCATGCTTGAAACTCTGAGGTCCCAGGTTCAATTCCCCAAACCATTATCAGCAGAGCTCATCAGTGCTCTGACGGATGAAAGAAATTGAAAGAAAGAAGATGACCAGGCCTGGGAGGTGATGTAGGTAGTTAGGCACAGAACTTGGAAGCATGGGGTCTCAAGTTTAGACCCCCAGCATCCCACATGCAAGAATAATGCTCTGGTTCTTGCTCACTAGCTTGTATTAACATTGGGAGGGTTTAGGAAGGGAGAGAGGGATTCCCCTGAGCACTGCTCCACTGCTTGTAAAGCTCCCACTGGGACCAAGGACTTGAACCAGGGTCCATGTACACGGCAACATGACTACACCAGCAGGCGAGCACCACCCAGTTGCAAGTCGACTTTTTTTTTTTAAATTTTAAAAATTATTTTTATTTCCTTTTGTTGTCCTTGTTGTTTTATTGTTGTAGTTATTGATGTCGTCGTTGTTGGAATAGGACAGAGAAATGGAGAGAGGAGGGGAAAACAGAGAGGGGAGAAAGATAGACATCTGCAGAACTGCTTCACCGCTTGTGAAGTGACTCCCCTGCAGGTGGGGAGCCGGGGGCGCTTGAACCGGGATCCTTACCGATCTTTGCGCTTCGCGCCATGTGCGCTTAACCCGCTGTGCTACCACCCGACTCCCTGCAAGTCAACTTTTATCTTCTGAGATTTCACTGCAATATCAGAGGCACACTGTTCACTTGTGCACATCTGGACAGAGACCACACTGCATGGGCAGCAGTCACGTGAGCTCAGGCGAATCTGTAGAGGACCCTCCAGACTGTGGGTCCCATGTCCCACCCCTGGGCATGAGCTCTCCCTGCCTGAGAGCTGGGGTTTGTCATCCCACCCCACACATCTGCTCGGAGCACCCTGCCCCGCCAACATGTGGCTGTATACACCACACTTCCTCTCACAGGCATGTTTTACTTTTTAAATTTATGATAGAGACTAAGAGACATTAAGGGGCAAGGGGAGATAAGGAGACAGTGACACCTATAGTACTGTTTCACTGCTTGTAAAGTTTCCCCTGCAGGTGGGGACAGGAGGCTTGAACCTGGGTCTTTGCACACTGTCAACCAGGTGTGCCACTAGCCAGATCATATATATATATATATATATATATACATACACATATATATTAGATATATACATATATATTAAATATATTTCTATGGGAGACCAGAGCACACATGATGCTCAGCTCTGGCTTGTAGTTGTGCTAAGGGCTGAACCTGGGTCTGGGTGCTGGCCCAAACCCTAACCCTGGGTTTCTCTGGCTAGACTGGCATGGCTTCTGTCCAGTCCCTTCATAGTCCATGTGGTGTGACTTATTCTTCTGCAGGAGCCCAGGCCTCAAGGGTGCAAAGCAGGCACTGGGTCATCGACCATTTCCTGGCCCCTGTTCACGCCTGGGTCCACACTGGTCTTCTGCGAGGTCCCTCCAGTTGTCTGTCTCTTGCCCCACATCCACCTCCCTGCTGCCTTTCCAGGTGGCTTGCAGCTCATGGCCTTGCCCTTCTGTGGAGTCTTTTGACGCTCTCTTCATGCTCACTTTTCAGGAGCTCCTTCAAGCATGATGCTCCATTCATAGCAGGCTGGGCCCTCTTAACTTCTGGAGTTTTCTGCCCCCCTACCCTCCTGCTCTGAGTCCTCATCAAGTGGGGGAGTTGCAAGGCCTTTATGCAGGGGAGTCTCCTCCAGGGTTTAGCGGAGCAGGTCCAATCCTGGAGCGTTCTTGGGTCTCTTCAAGGTATCTTGGGCAGCTCTCCTCTGCCGGCTGCTGAGCCCAGGGCCAGACAACCTGGTGCCTGGGTCCAGCTGCTTCTGAGGGGAGTTCTGGGCATGTCCAGCTGGTGGTCAGGGCATAAGAAGTCAGGCCAGCATCCCAGCAGGAGGTGGGGGAGGAGGCTGTGCTGGCCATCTGGAGGCCTAATTGCCAGTGGATGGGTCGCCACTCATGTGGCCTCAGCACCTGATGTGAGAATGGTGGTTGGGGCAGTGTCACACACCATGGGTCAGATCCTCAGCACCAGGAAGGAAGCAGATTCATCACATATAACTGAGAGCAAGCACCACATTGGAAACACAAAAGGAAAATGCATTTTAACACAGGAATCTGCCGGTCCCTGTTCAGGCACCAGATGTCAGACTAGCGTCGCAGGAGAGAGACTCTGGGACTGGCAGAGCCAGAAGGCAATCCAATGTGTGTTTAATCAGAAAAGAATCTGTTTTTATACTCACCAAGAAGGAAACAGCAAAAAGAGAGTGCAAACCAGTGGGGATTAAATAGTGGAAAACAGGGTGTGACTAGGAGAGGGGGTGGAGAGAAAAGAGAGTGCAAACCAGTGGGATTAAACCAATGTCCTGCAGGCAGGGCGGGTCTCAGGTAAAACAGTGATTATGTAAATAGACCACAGCGTTAAGCAGGGAGGAGCTGGCGTACTGCCCAACAGGAATCCACTATCCAAGGTAAATAAAGTGAAATATGCTTCAGTTCCCCTCAGAAAGAAACACAACTGCTAGGCCAAGTGGCCCAGGCCCTCTTCCTGCTGGGCACCCACCTGGGACACTGCTCTTGAAGCTTCCCCCTTGCAGATGGGGACTGGGAGTTTGAACCGGGGTCCTTGGGCATGGTCATGTGTGAGCTCAACTGAGTGTGCAACTGTCTGGCTCCTTAAAAATTATTATTGGGGGTCAGGCTGTAGCGCAGTGGGTTAAGTGCAGGTGGCACAAAGCACAAAGACCAGCATAAGGATCCCGGTTCAAGCCCCCAGCTCCCCATCTGCAAGGGAGTCGCTTTACAGGTGGTGAAGCAGGTCTGCAGGTGTCTCTCTTTCTCTCCTCCTCTCTTTCTTCCCCTCCTCTCTCCATTTCTCTCTGTCCTATCCAACAACAATAATAACCACAACAAGGGCAACAAAAGGGGGAAAAATGTTTTCCAGGAGCAGTGGATTCATGGTGCAGGCACTGAGCCCCAGCAATAACCCTGGAGGAAAAAAAAATTATCGGGGGTCGGGTGGTAGCACAGCAGAATAATCACATGTGGCCTGAAGCGCAAGGACCAGCATAAGGATTCCGGTTCAAGCCCCTGGCTCCCCACATGCAGGGAGGTCGCTTTACAAACAGTGAAGCAGGCCTGTAAGGTGTCTATCTTTCTCTCCCCACACCCCCCATCTTCCCTTCCTCTCTCCATTTCTCTCTGTCCTATCCAACAACAATCATATCAATAACAACAAAAACAATAATAACCACAACAACGATAAAACAACAAGGGCAACAAAAGGAGGAGAAAAATGTCTTCCAGGAGCAGTGGATTCATGGTGTTGTAGGAACCGAGCCCCAGCAATAACCCTGGAGGCAAGAAAAATATTTTTCTACAATTATTTTGCCATCAGGTTTTTTTTTGTTTTTTTTTAATTACCATCAGAGTTATCACTTGGACTCGGTGCCTGCATGATGAATCCTCCTTTCTTGGAATCCTTTTTTAAAAAATTTTTATTTATAAAAAAGGAAACACTAACAAAAACCATAGGATAAGAGGGGTACAACTCCACACAATTCCCACCACCAGAACTCCGTATCCCATCCCCTCCTCTGGTAGCTTTCCTATTCTTTTAAAAAAATATTTATTTATTCCCTTTTGTTGCTCTTGTGGTTTTATTGTTGTAGTTATTATTGCTGTTATTGATGTCATCGTTGTTGGATAGGACAGAGAGAAATAGAGAGAGGAGGGGAAGACAGAGGGGGAGAGAAAGACAGACACCTGCAGACCTGCTTCACCGCCTGTGAAGAGACTCCCCTGCAGGTGGGGAGCCGGGGGCTCCAACTGCGATCCTTATACCGGTCCTTGTGCTTTGCGCCACCTGCGCTCAGTCTGCTATGCTACCCGCCCGACTCCCAGCTTTCCTATCCTCTGGAGTATGGACCCAGGGTCATTATGGGGTGCAGAAGGTGGGAAGTCTGGCTTCTAGAATTGCTTCCCCGCTGAACGTGAGACCCCCTTTTTTCTCTCTATTTTTATTAGATAGGACAGAGAAATTGAGAAGGGAGGGGAAGAGTGGTCCAGAAGGAGATACAGTGATAAAGTTTTGGACTCTCAAGCACAAGGTCTGGAGTTCAGTCCCTGGAAGCACACGTACCAGAGTGCTGTCTGGTTCTTTCTCTTTCTCTCCCAATCATTCTTCATGAATCAATGAAATCTTTAAAAAGGGGGGGGGGAGAGGAAGAGAGAAGTACAGACCTGCTTCACTACTCATGAAGCATCCCCCATGTAGGTAGGGTGCAGGGGCTTGAACCATTGTCCCTGTGTATAGTAATATGGATGTTTAACTGGGTATGCCACCACCTGAACCCCTCTTTTTCTATTTTAAAAAATATTTTTTAAACTTTATTTTCCCTTTTGTTGCCCTTGTTGTTTTTTTATTATTGTTGTTGTTATTGATGTCGTTGTTGTTGGATAGAACAGAGAGAAATGGAGAGAGGAGGGGAAGACAGAGAGGGGGAGAGAAAGACAGACACCTGCAGACCTGCTTCACCGCCTGGGAAGCGACTCCCCTGCAGGTGGGGAGCCGGGGGCTCGAACCAGGATTCTTATGTTGGTCCTTGCGCTTTGTGTCACATGCACTTAACTTGCTGCGCTACTGCCTGACTCCCTTTATTTTTCTATTTTTTTTTTAATTTAAACAATTTCTTATATTTATTTTTTTATTTATTCCCTTTTTGTTTTATTGTAGTTATTATTGTATGTTTTATTGTATTATTAGTAGTATTTATTGTAGTTATTATTATTGTTGTTAATTATGTCATTGTTGTTAGATAAGACAGAGAGAAATGGAGAGAGGAGGGGATGACAGAGAGGGGAAGAGAAAGATAGACACCTACAGACGCCTGTGAAGAGACTCCCCTGCAGGTGGGAAGCCTGGGGCTCGAACCGGGACCCTTATGGCAGTCCTTGCACTTTGCGCCACATGCATTTAACCCGCTGCACTACCACCCAACTCTTCTTTTTCTATTTTTGGCAGAGATAGGGAGAGACTGAGAGAGGAAAGACACCTGCAGCTCTCTTCCATTGCCTGTGAAGGCTGCAGGTGGGGACAAGGGGCTTAAACCTGGGACTTTGAGCATGGTAATATGTGTGTTCTACCAGTGGGCCAGTGCTGGCCTGTATTCGAAAGAGAGAGGGAGGCAAGCAGAGCATCACTGTGGCATGAGATGCTGGGAGTCAGACTTGGGGCCTCCATCTTGAACCCAGTTTTAGCCCTGCAACACCTCCTGGGCTGCCCCTTTGTGGTCTTGTGTTTGGGTCCCAGCAAGCTGTTGGGGACCGCAGGCTGGCTGCGGCGGGGCTGGCTGTAGGATGCGGTGTCCCTGTTTTCCTCACTATGTATGCTTTTAACTGGTGCCTCGTTCCTCTTTCCTTTAACAGTCCCTTTTTGTTTGGGATAAACTAAACGTAAATCCCATTTGAACCATTTCCAGGTGGTCACCTCAGGAGCCCTAAGCACATTCACAAGGCTGCTTAACCTTCCCCATCATTTCCAGAACTTTTTCACCTTTCCTGACGGGCCCTCTGTCGCCTTGAAACACTGCTGCCCCTTTCATCCCTGCCCATTCACCTCTGTCTGTGGGCCTATGACTTTGAGGCTCCTCCAGGATGTGGCTGTCAGGATGCCTTCTCTCTGTGAGGCTGACAGGCCCTGTGCTGATGGGCATCAGCTTGTGGTGACATCTCCTTGTGCATTTCTGGACAGTCACCTTCTCACAAGCTGCTTCACCACTGGTCTATCTTCTTGGGTATGTGTCCCGTGAGGTCTTTTGTTCATTGTTTGGCTCAGGCTTTTATTCTTTTCTTTTCTTTTTAATATTTATTTATTTATTCCCTTTTGTTGCCCTTGTTTTATTGTTGTAGTTATCACTGTTGTTGTTATTGATGTCGTTGTTGGATAGGACAGAGAGAAATGGAGAGAGGAGGGGAAGACAGAGAGGGAGAGAGAAAGACAGACACCTGCAGACCTGCTTCACCACCTGTGAAGCGACTCCCCTGCAGGTGGGGAGCTGGGGGCTCAAACCCGGATCCTTATGCCGGTCCTTGCGCTTTGCACCACATGCGCTTAACCTGCTGTGCTACCGCCCAACTCCCGCTTTTATTATTTTCGAACTTAACGTCTCTATTTTCTGGATATAAATCCCTTATTGGATGTGTAATGTACTTTTCCCAGAGTCAGAAGACAGTTTACCTGGGAGAGTGTCTGCTTTGCCATATGGTGACCCAAGCTCAGGCCCAGCCCCCAGCATGCTGGGGGTGGAGGGAGGGCCAGGGAGGGTCTTTGGTATTCTGATAACTTTCCCTCTCTCCCTCTGTGGCTGGCTCAGGTGTTCTCTCTCTTTGGTCTTTCTCTCTCTTTTTTTTTAATTTTATTTATTTGTTTTCCCTTTTGTTGCCCTTTTTTATTGTTGTAGTTATTATTGTTGTCCTCGTTAAGATAGGACAGAGAGAAATGGAGAGAGGAGGGGATGACAGAGGGGGGAGAGAAAGACAGACACCTGCAGACCTGCTTCACCACTTAAGAAGCGACTCCTCTGCAGGTGGGGAGCTGGGGGCTTGAACCGGGTTCCTAATGCCAGTAGTTGCACTTTGCACCACATGCGCTTAACCCGCTGCGCTACTGCCTGACTCCCTCTCTCTCTCTCTCTCTCTCTCTCTCTTTTAAAGAATTTATTTATTAGAAAGATAGGCAGAAAGAGAGAAAGAACCAGATATCACTCTGGTACATGTGCTGCTGGGAATTGAACTTAGGATCTCATGGTTGAGAATCCAATGCTTTATCCACTTCGCCATCTCTGGAACCACAGTCTCTCTCTTTTTTAAACAGAGTCCTGATCAGCTATGGCTGATAGTGGTGCTGGGGATTGAGCCTGGGAGCTCAGGCATGAAAGTTGTTTGTAGAAACCTTGTGCTCTTAGCACTTCAGCCTCTGAAAAAGCTGGCCTAGCGCAATGAAGACTCAGTGATGACAAAAAGGAGAAAAGAGTTGCAGCGGTCACTGGTTTGTGTTTCCTTCTGTCGGTGCTGCCGTTGGATGTCCTATAAAAGCTCATCATTTTTTTCTTTATTATCTTTACTTATTGGCTAGAGACAGCCAGAAATCAAGAGGGAGGGGAGGTGATAGAGAGGGAGAGAGACAGAGAGACACCTGCAGCCCTGCTTCACCACTCGTAAAGCTTTCCCCCTGCAGGTGGGGACCGGGTCCTTGCGCATGGTAATAATTGCGCTCAATCAGATGCACCACCACCTGGCCCCTAAAATCTCATCATTTTGACAACATCTAGTTCATCTTCTGCAATTAGCTGTACAATTGGTACTGTCCAATAAATAAACCATTGCCAGATTCAACATCCCAGATTGTCCCCTACATCTTCTTCTTTCATTATTAGTAGTTTTTATTGCCACCACAGTTATGGCTGGGGCTTGGTACCAGCATTATGAATCCATTGCTCCCGGAAGTCAGTTAGTCAGTCAGTCAGTCAGTCAGTCAGTCAGTCAGTCAGTCAGTCAGTCTTTCTTTCATTTTTTCCTCTCCTGGGTTATCAGTGGGCCTTGGTGTCAGCACCACAAACCCATTGCTCCTGGCAGCCAACTTTTTATTTTCTCTCTAATTTTTATTAACTAGGACAGAGAGGAATTGAGAGAGGGATGGGGAGCTAGAAAGAGGGAAAGGGGGGACCAGGTAGCGGTGCACTTGGTTAAGCACACACATTATCATGCACAAGGTCCTGGGTACAAGCTCCTGGTCCCTACCTTCAGGAAAAAGCTTCATGAGTGGTGAAGCAGGGCTGCAGGTGTCTCTCTTTTCCTCTCTATTTCCCCCTCCCCTCTCAATTTGTCTCTATTCAATAGTAAAATTAATTTTTAAAAAAGAGAAAGGGAGATACCTGCAACCTGTTTCATCATTCGTGAAGCATCCCCCTGCAGGTGGGGAGCAGGGGTTCCAACCCCATCTTTGCGCTTAACCAGGTGTGTCACTGCCAGGTCCCCTTCCTCTTCTCTCCCTTCCTATTTTTTAAAAAATATTTTTTTTATTTATTTATTCCCTTTTGTTGCCCTTGTTTTTTTTTTCTTTTTTTTCTTTTTCCTCCTCCAGGGTTATTGCTGGGCTCGGTGCCTGCACCATGAATCCACCGCTCCTGGAGGCCATTTTTTCCCCCCTCTTGTTGCCCTTGTTGTAGCTTCATTGTGGTTATTATTATTGCCCTTGTTGACGCAATTCGTTGTTGGATAGGACAGAGAGAAATGGAGAGAGGAGGGGAAGACAGAGAAGGGAAAAGAAAGATAGACACCTGCAGACCTGCTTCACCGCCTGTGAAGCGACTCCCCTGCAGGTGGGGAGATGGGGGCTCGAGCCAGGATCCTTACGCTGGTCCTTGCGCTTTGTGCCATGTGCGCTTAACCTGCTGCACTACCACCCGACTCCCTATTTTTAAAATTTTTATACTTATTTATTCCATTTTGTTGCCCTTGTTGTTTGATTGTTGTAGTTATTATTGTTGTTGTTGATGTCTTCGTTGTTGGATAGAGAGAAATGGAGAGAGGAGGGGAGACAGAGGGGGAGAGAAAGACAGACACCTGCAGACCTGCTTCACCGCCTGTGAAGCGACTCCCCTGCAGGTGGGGAGCCGGGGGCTCGAACCAGGATCCTTATGCTGGTCCTTGCGCTTTGTGCCAGGTGCGCTTAACCTGCTGCACTACCACCCGACTCCCTATTTTTTAAATTTTTATACTTATTTATTCCTTTTTGTTGCCCTTGTTGTTTGATTGTTGTAGTTATTATTGTTGTTGATGTCTTCGTTGTTGGATAGAGAGATATGGAGAGAGGAGGGGAGACAGAGAGGGGGAGAGAAAGACAGACACCTGCAGACCTGCTTCACCGCCTGTGAAGGAACTCCCTTGTAGGTGGGGAGCTGGGGGCTTGAACCAGGATCCTTACGCCGGTCCTTCAACTTTGCGCCACCTGCGTTTAACCCGCTGTGCTACTTCCCAAATCCCTCGAACCGGGATTTTAGCGTAGGTGGCCCAAAGCATGAGGAGGATCAGTGTAAGAATCCCGGTTCAAACCCCCGGCTCCCCACCTGCAGGGGAGTCGCTTCACAGGCGGTGAAGCAGGTCTGCAGGTGTCTGTCTTTCTCTCCCCCTCTCTGTCTTCCCCTCCTCTCTCCATTTCTCTCTGTCCTGTCCAACAACAATGACATCAACAATAACTACAACAATAAAACAACGGCAACAAAAGGGGGGAAAAGCAAAAAAATAATTAATTAAAAAATTATCTTTATTTATTTATTGGATCGAGACAGCCAGAAATTGAGAAGGAAGGGGGTGATAGAGAGGGAGAGAGACAGACAACTGCAGCCCTGCTTCATCACTCAAAAGCTTCCCCCGTGCAGGTGGGGACTAGGGGGGGATGCTTTAGTTTGTTTTTTATGTATTTTTGATCCATTTTGTTATTTTTTTAACAAAATTTTATTTTTCCCTTTTGTTGCCCTTGTTTTATTGTTGTAGTTATTATTGATGTTGTTGTTGTTGGATAGGACAGAGAGAAATGGAGAGAGGAGGGGAAGACAAAGAGGGGGAGAGAAAGATAGACACCTGCAAACCTGCTTCACTGCCTGTGAAGCGACTCCCCTGCAGGTGGGGAGCCGGGGGCTCGAATCAGGATCCTTGCGCTTCCTGTCACGTGCGCTTAACCCGCTGTGCTACTGCCCAACTCCCATTTTGAGTTATTCTTATAAAAAAAATACTTCATTTTAATGAGAGAGAGAAGCAAGGAGACAGGACAGAGACGCCAGAGCCCTGCTCAGCTCTGGCTGATGGTGGTGCTGGGAACTGAACCTGGCACCTTGGAGTGTCAGGGATGATAGCCTTGTGCAGTCCTACTGTGCTGTCTCGCCAGCTGGAGTTAATTATTATAGGGTGCCAGGTGGGCGTTCTATGCTCTGGTAGAGTTGGTCTTCCCAGTGTCATTTGCAACGTCTCTTCTTGCCTCATTGTCTTGGCTGCTGTCAGCTGTCCTTAGATTGTGCATGGTGTGTGTTTTACCCTAATAAGAGTTTTCTTTTCCATCCAGATGTGATTAAGTGCACCCAGCTTTTTTTTTTTTAAGATTGATTTTATTAATGAGAAAGATAGGAGAGAAAGACAGAACCAGACATCACTCTGGTACATGTGCTGCCAGGGATTGAACTCAGGACCTTATGCTGAGAGACCAATGCTTTATCCACTGCGCCATCTCCTAGACCACCCCAGCTTTGCGTTCTTTTTTACTGAGGGGGTTAATGCTTTACAGTGCAATACTTGATAGATGTGTAGTTTTTAAAATATTTATTCCCTTTTTTGGCCCTACTGTAGTTATTATTGTTGTTATTGATGTCGTTGTTGGATAGGACAGAGAGAAATGGAGAGAGGAGGGGAAGACAGAGGGGGGGAGAGAAAAACACCTGCAGACCTGCTTCACCACTTGTGAAGCGACACCCCTGTAGGTGGAGACGGGGGCTGGAACCGGGATCCTTAGACCAGTCCTTGTGCTTTGCGCCACGTGCGCTTAACCTGCTGCGCTACCGCCCGACTCCCTAGATGTCTACTTTTATGGAACAGGCCCCCAAAGTTTTCTTCCTATTCTCCCTCCCTCCCCCTCCCCAGAGTCCTTTGCTTTGGTGCAATACACCATGTCCAGCCCATGATTTTTTTTTTTCCCTTTATTGGGGGATGAAATGTTTTACAGTCAACAGTAAATATAATAGTTTGTATATGCATAACATTTCTCAGTTTTCCACATAAGAATACAACCCCCACTAGGTCCTCTGCCATCCTTTTCCAGGGCCTATACTCCCCCCACTCACCCACCCTAGAGTCTTTTACTTTGGTGCAACACGCCAATTCCAGTTCAGGTTCTACTTGTGTTTTCTCTTCTGATCTTGTTTTTCAACTTCTGCCTGAGAGTGAGATCATCCCATATTCAGCCTCCTGTTTCTGGCTTATTTCACTCAACTTGATTTCTTCAAGCTCAGCCCATGCTGCACTTTGTGCTTTTCCTCCCTGGAGTCCTTTGCTTTGGTGCAAGTATCCAGCTTTTTTCTCCTTTGGGTTCTGAGCCTTCAGGCTCAGTTAGAAAGCCATTCCTGCTCCATGGCTGTAACAGTCAGACCACAGCAGATTTTCATGCCTGAGGCACAGAGTTCAACACCTGGCAATGCCATATGCCAGAGCTGAGCAGTGCTCTGGTTAAAAAAAAAATTTAAAAAAAAAGTGTTTCTCCAGAACTTTTGCTAGCACTTCTCAGGTTTTATTTGTTCTTTTAAAGATTTATCTGTTAGTAAGAGAGCAGGAGGGAAAGTAACCAGATCATCAATCTGGAGCTGAACTTGGGGCCTCATACTTATCAGATTTTACCTAACACGCCACTTCCTGGGTCCTTGGTCATTCTTTGCAGTTCTAAGCCTTCCATCTACTTGGAGTTTGTCCCGACATTCACTGAGACCACAGCCTGCCTTCTCCTACCAGGGCGATCCCAGCCCTCCCACCTGCAGCAGATGTCCCATATTTCCAGTTATGTTTGTCAAAATGTGCCCTTTTTTGTTCATTTACTTCTATTACTTTTATTTATTTATTTATATATTTTTATTATTTTTTTCTTCTTTTTTTTTTTTTTCCTCCAGGGTCATTGCTGGGCTCGGTGCCTGCACCATGAATCCACCGCTCCTGGAGGCCATTTTTCCCCCTTTTGTTGCCCTTGTTGTTGTAGCCTTGTTGTGGTTATCATTATTGCCATTGTTGATGTTGTTCGTTGTTGGATAGGACAGAGAGAAATGGAGAGAGGAGGGGAAGACAGAGAGGGGGAGAGAAAGACAGACACCTGCAAACCTGCTTCACCGCCTGTGAAGCAACTGCCCTGAAGGTGGGGAGCCAGGGGCTCGAACCAGGATCCTTATGCCGGTCCTTGTGCTTTGTGCCACAGCTTAACCCACTGCGCCACCGCCCAACCCCTTATTTTATTTTATTTTAACCAGAGCACTCCTCTCAGCTCTGGCTTTTGGTGGTGTGGGGGACTGAACCCGGGACTTTGGAGCCTCAGGCATGAGAGTCTGTTTGCATAACCATTATGCTATCTACTCGCGCCCTACTTACTTCTAATGCCTAAGGTTCTGTTACCACTCCTCCCCATGCACTCTGCTGTTGAGGGACCCCAGAAGGTGACCAGGTCACAGGTCCCCAGACTGTTCGCTACAGCCCTCCACGTGAGAGAACCTTTCTGTACCTCTTGGGGGGTACCTCCCACCACAGGGCTGAGAGCACAGCTGCAGGGAGACAGCCCCACACAACGATCAGAGGGGGTGTCTCCCAGGCACACAGCTGTGGATAGGGGTGATGGGGGTGGACGCCTAGGTGGGACTGCTGTCACAGCTGGCAAGGACAGGGAGAGCCTGGCACACACCCCTGGCTAGGACGTGGCCCCAAGGCTGCTGTGTCACCTGCATGGGCAGCACTGTGGGGGCAGAGGGGCTCGCCTGTGGGGGGCGGAGGGGCTAACCCGGGCTGCCCTCTTACCCAGTCCTCTGTAGGTGGCACATGCTGGATGCCAGGGTGTGGGAGCATCCAGCCGACTGTCAGGCTGCGCGGTGGAGAGGGAGGCTGGGAAGCCCGGGGCTTCTCAGTCTCTGTTCCTGGAGGGTCCCTGTGCTCCTTGCTGTCCATGTCCTCCAGCTGGTCACTGCTCCAGCCTCGAGCCTTGGTTTGAGGGTCGGAGGGGGGCACCCGGAGCCCACCTGTGTCCAGTGACACCTGGGCCCTATGAGCAGCTACTTGAGGACAGGCTGGAAAGTGCTGGGCAGGTCCCCCAGGGCCAGTCCTGAGTCCCCTACCCCAGCGACGCTCCCCTCCTGGGCCTTGCACCCAGGGACTCCCCAGGCCCCGCAGACCTCTTCTGTCTCCCAAGATCATCCCATCCCAAGGACCCCGCCCCAGGTGCCCTAAACCCCAGGGATCCCATCCCAGGGACCCCACCTCAGTCCCTCACACCCCAGCTCCAGCTGCCAGCATGTGAACCCTAAGGTCCATGCATCCTGACCTCTGTGATCTCACCTGACGTTGGCCACGTGGTGGGCAGGAAATGAAAGGGACGTACAGGTGTTGGGGGCACCCGGAGTTCTAGAAGGCATGAGGGGGTGGGGCCAAACGACCAAGCCCCGCCCCTTCCGGCGCCTCTGCTCATGCGCACTGGCTGGGTCCTGGCCGGACCCGAATGGGACTGGGGGCGCTGTCCTCGCCCCACCCCCCCATACCTCCCCAGGCCCAGATCCCCCATTGCTCCAAACCCCAACTCCTGGCCTTCCTGTGCACTGACCCCTAACTCCTGACCCCCCAGCCCCAGATCCCAACACCCAGCCTCCTCAGGTACTGGCCCCCCAATTCTGACCCCCAGCTCCTGAACCCCAGCTCCTGGGGTCCTGGTCTCGCATGCTCCTGAACCCCAGCTCCTGATCCCCGGGTCCCTGGGGGCCCCCAGGTCCGTCTGCGCACCCCGGGCAAGGCAGGAGGAACCACACGAAGGCGGGCGCCTGGGGACCTGCTTCTCCAGGTTTATTAGTGTCACATCAGCACCTTAAAATAGTCCACGTGGTCACATACGTGACAGATTAGAATCTGTTCCCCAAAACGCTATGTACATGAATCTCGTTTCCATTAAAAAACAAAAACAAAAACAAAAAAACTAGCATCACACACGTCCTAGAAACCAAATTACGGGATGAGCAGGCGGCAGGAGCAGAGTGGGCCTTGCCCAGACACGCCCAGCCCAGGCCCAACCAGGCCATGAGGGCTCAGGGCCAGCCGGCAGCAGGTGCAGCCGGGGGAGGGGGCAGGGTGCCCAGCTCTTAGCCTCCGCCCAGGCTTAGGACACTGGCCTGCATGGACACAAGCGGGGAGGCGGGAGTGGGAGGCAGTGCTGGGCCTGCCCTCACCACCGGCTGCCTGGCTGCCCGCTATTGGGGCCTGAGCCTGGCCCTGCTCCCCTCACACTGCAGCGCTCGTCCCAGAGACTGGCCTCTGCTGTGTCTTCCTTCAGGGAGAAAGTGCTTTGACACCATCCTCAGAACAGCTCCGTGAGGTAGGCAGGGAGGTGAGCCACCCTCCACGTGTGCATGGGGAAACCGAGGCACAGGGGTGAGCATGGCCCAGCGCTCCCAGTGAGGAGGAGGGGGCATAGTGGCCACGGAGGTGGATGGGACACAGGGGGCTGGGGCCTGAAGGGACAGCCGCTCGAAACACCCCCCCGCCCCCCGAAAGCAGCAGCTCTGAGGGCTGCTGACAGGAAGTGGGTCGCCCCGGCCAAGGCCCGAGGTGGAGTGCTGGCTGAGGGTCAGTGTGGGCCTCTCTGTTGCCTGACCCCTCTGGCTGGGCTACACTGGCCTTGGCGTACAGGGCAGGCTCCTAGGCTGAAGTGTGGGCCATGCCCTGACTGTGCATAGGTGACTGAGCAGGGTGGCTGCAGCGATGGTGGCAGGGACCCAGGAGCAGCACCCAGGATGGGGGTTAGCAGGGATGGCTGGGGGGCGGGGGCACACTGGCTGGCCTGGCCCCAGGCTGCTGGGACTGCAGAAGAGCAAGGTCTGTTTGGCAGCTACATTATCACATGTTGAAAGCGTTAGAGATGTCTGCCCTGCATGGCTGGAATTTATTGGGGTGAGCTGGTGAGACCAGGTACCCAGCGCGAGGGCCTGCTGCCCCATTCCCGGAGACACAGCTCACAGCCATCAGGATGAACAAGGTGCGACTCCAAGAAGCCTCCCCATCGGTGCTTTGGCCGCGGCACTGGGAGTGTGCCCTCTGGAGCAGGTTGAGCGGGAGGCTCTGGCGTGGGCCCGTTAGTGTGGGGAGGGGTGCACTCACAAGGACGGCACTGTAGGAGGCTGTCTGGAGTCACTGCGGCGTAAGGGAGGCCGCGGGGGCTAGAAGGTAGACTTGGAGTGTCCGAAGATGCAGATGGGGAAGTGCTTGACGTGGGAAGACCACTGGGCAGCCAGCTGGAAAAACTTGACGTCATTCCACTCCACACCGTCGATGAGGACTGCGGGGCAGGTGGCCTGAGCATGGTGCCCAAGGAGGGCCCGGGCTCCCTGCTATCTGCAGCCCAACCAGCCCACCACCCACCCACCCCACCCTGGCCCTGCAGGCTGAGCCCGCCCCCCACCGGGAAAGTGGGGCGAAGCCGGAGACCACACTCAGCCTGGGGTGTCATCCAGGGTGCCCACCCTGCTGGCTCACCACGCAGCATGTTCTGCTGGTGCTTGGCGGTGCAGATGAGGCGGCTGATGCCCTCAATGCACTGGCTCTTGGCTTCCATGTCCTTGTCCTTTGCCTTCTTGGGCAGAAACATGACTAGGAGGGAAAGAGCGAGCTGTCCTAGGCACTGCTGGCCCCACCTGCAGACTAGGGGCTCTGCCCGAGGGAGCCAGGAGCGGGCAGACCCTGCTTTACCCTTCTTGTTCTTCTCCTTGGTGACCACAGTCATGGACATGGAGGGAGTAGCGGCAGCCTCACCGCTGCTGGGCAGCCGGCTGACCTGCAGGGACCGGAAGCTGCACTTGAGCGTGGTCTTGGCGGCCGGCAGGTCCCTCTTTTCCACATCCCTCTTCCGGTCTGCAGGCGGCACTGCCAGCCAGTAATCCACCTGCAGGCCCATCAGCTCGGCCCCGGCACCCTGGCTGCAAGCAGAGGAGGGGCTCACCTCTGTTCTCCAGGCCCAGTGGCACCTACCATCCCCCCAGCTGTGTGTCCTTGGGCAACCCTGGGGTGCGGCTGCTGGTCTGAGGGGGCGCCAGGGACTACTCTCCAGGGGAGACACCACCCTTGGACAGGTTCCCGGGGCAGGTGGGCCCAGCTGCCCTGAGTCTACGGTGCTGGATGCCACAAGTCTGGGCCTTACCTGGGGGAGGACAGGCCTCCACTCACAGACGGGGAGGAGGGTGGTGTGGGTGAAGCCTCCTTGGCTGCAGGAGAGGTGGACGGCGGGGTGGATGAGAGCACACTAGAGGCCGAAGGCGCTGCGTCATCAGAATCACCTTTGGGAAGCAGCCGGGCAGGGACAGTGTGAGCCTCCCATGTCTGCCCCACAGCAGTGGGGCAGTAGCCCATGGGGGGAGCAGCTGGGGAGACATGGCCTGTGGGGTGTGCGCCCAGGGACATAGGCTCACCTGACGTGGCCGAGGAAGGCTCCACGATCCCAACCTTCACCACCTGGAAGGCAGGCAGTGCATGCTGGGTGGCAGCAAGGGTGTCACCAGCCCCCCCCCCCCCCCCCGTATCTGGTAGGCCGCACCCGCAGGGCCTGCTGTCCCACTGCTACTAGCATGGCCCCGCCCACACCTGAGCAGGTAAAGCCAGGCTGGGCCTGTGCAACAGCAGCTAACGGGACAGTGCCTTTGTCTGAGGCAGCAGGACACAAGATGCCCTCGGCATCCAAGTCCAGAGCACTGAGAGTCCCACCACAGGGACATCCTCTGGGGCCCTAGGGTGGCAGTCTGCCGGCCAGCAGTACTCACCCCCACAAATGGGATGAACTTCTGGGAGGACTCTTCGTCAGGGCTAGAGCAAGAAGAGCAATGGTCACTGCCTGGGGGACAGGCCCTGCACCCAGCGTTTTTGAAGCCCTTATCCTACAGCCCTGCACCTCAGGCACACAGGTCCTGTCACAGCACCCCAAGGTTCCCCATCTCCGTCCCAGTCCCAGGCCAGAGCCTCCGAGTGGGGGGCCCACTTAGCCTCAGGGTCAGATGAGGGGCTGGGTGCTGCCCCAAGACCCCCAGAGCCAGCTGAAGGACTAGGTGCTGCTCCGCTGGGTGCTGTTCCTCCCGGTGCCTAGAGCCAGGGTTCTCCTCCCCAGGTCCCGGCTGCAGTGGGGGCAGGCCATGTTCTGGCCAGGTCACTGAGGGAGTGTTGGTGGCAAGTTAGGGCCTCAAGCAGGCCTCTGGCCCTCGGTGCTTACTGCCTGGGCATGGGGCCAGCTCTCTGGCTTCCCCTGCCTGCATGCACTGGCCCCATGTGTCACTGGCTCCTGGTAGCAGTGAGAAGCCTGTGGCCAGCAGGAGGGGAGGGTGCCTGGGAGCCCACAGCCCTGGGGCTGGCCAGGCAGGCACACAGGGCCTGCCACATCCTGGGGGTGGGGGCAGCAGCAAGTGGTCAGCCCTCCCCCACGTGGACACGAGGCAGGATCATACGGACAGGAAGGCTTTGGGGTGGGAGAAGTGCAGGTCTGCTGGGCCCAGGAACTGCCAGGGCCCTTCAATAAGGCCACCCCCAACTGTTTCCCATGCCAGTCTCCCCAAACCCCCACACGCCAAGAACAGACGGGCAAGGCTGAGACGGGACCCACAGCACAGGACTGGACTCAGCAGCTGCCTGGGGCCATGCAGACGGGTAACACCAGCTGGGAACCTGCCATACAGCACACATACATGGCCCCCATGAGCCCCTCTATCCCTCCCTGCGGCCTGCCCTCTGGGAGCCTGCCAGCATTGCACCATCTCAGCAGCACTGGCCTCATCACAGGGGCCGCTCGCCCCCACCCTGTGCCACCACTACAATGGGGAGCAGCAGGCAGGCAGGTGGGGTCACCTGCAGTCCCCCTGGTGGGGGTTGGGGTGAGCAGCAGCATGCTGGGTGCTCGGCTGGTCTTTCCTGGACTGCCAGGCTTGTTTAGCAGGAAGCAGGGGTTGGAGCCCCTTCTGCCTACACCAGGTCCAGCAAGGCCCCACTTGGGGTGCTTCCGGAGGCACAAGGGGCAGAGATAGGTAGTGGGGCACACTGGGAACAGTGCGAGGGCGGCTCTTCCACCCGGCTTGGCTCCAAACCCAAGTCCTTAGAGAATTATCTCAGCATCCCCTAACTGTTCCCTCAGAACATGCCAGAAGGCCCCTGTGCCCTGGCAGCAGGGCACAGCTGGGCAGTGCTCTCCCCAGCATCCCCATGTGAGAATCACACATTGGCTGGCCTGCAGGGGCCTCCAGAAGGCAGGCAGTCTTGAGAGCCCACAGCTACAGGCAGGGAGCAGCGTGTGCCCCATGGGGTGGGGGTGCGGGGGTCTGGGCTGCACTTCCCCCTGCAGAAACTGCTAAACAGCCATAAAGACCAGCCTGGGGGTACAGCGCCCAGAGAGGAGTACCTGAGAGTAAAGTCAAAGTGAAAGTTCTTTCTCCTTTTCAGAAAGCCACCAGAGAGAAAACAGACACATTAGCGGGATGGGCAGCCTGGCGGGGCCACGCCCCACGCTCTAGAGGTCATGTGGAGCACCCAGCTCCCTGGCTGGTGGAGCCGCCTCCCGGGCACCCAGGGGCCTCAGGCAGGCAGTAGAGGCCCAGCCGGGGCTCTATTAACCTTCTGGGGAAGAAACCCCACAACAGTGGGGCTGGCAGCAGAATTCTACAGGGACCCCGCCCACCCAGGCCCCCCAGGTACCTCCTCTGCTTGTAGGTCAACATGGCCTCGGCGATGGGCAGCTGGTGGGCGCAGTTGGCCCCCGAGATGTACTGCGTGATCCTGGACACAATGTCGGGCGTGTCCTGCACTGCACAGCGAGGCGGAGCTATGGGCAGGTGCCGGGCTCACCTAGCCCAGGAGCAGCTGCTGGGGGCCAGGAGTCAAGGGCCAGGCAGGAGGGCCTGTGTTCCTGGTCAGGAAGAGCCCCCAGACGCCATGGCCCTGTTCCTCTCTGCTGCCCAAGAGCTGAGGCTAGGGTCTCCACGACAGACCTGGGTCCAAGGGGGCCAGGCCTCACCTGCACTCTGAGCCTCCAGCTTGTTGAACAGGTCTCTCCAGGCCAGGTCCTGGAAGAAGTTGTTGTAGCGGTAGTCCACAGAGCCCAGGTACCTGGCCACGGGGTGTGAGCCTGCAGCACAGAACAAGAGTTAGGCCACAGCCCCAAACCCGTGGGAGCTGGGCTGCCCCTGCACTGAGGGTGGTGCATCCCCACACACCAGGCTCTTGAGGGTCACCCAGTGCCTGCCTGACTGTGGGAACACTGGGCACTTTGCTTCTCCTTCAAAGTGCTGTGACACTTTGTTTCTGTGTATTTGAAATACTTCCCCAAAGAGTGGGGTGGCGGGGGGGCTGTCCCAGGGGCAGGGTGAGTGGAGGCCTGTCTCTGGGGCAGGATGTGGGGGGTTACGTCCCTGGGGCTGGGCCCTTTGCACCCATCCCCATCCCCATCTCCATCCCGTCCGTCTGTGTGTGCCTGACTCTGCCCGCCAGCCCTGTGCCCACCCATGGGTGGCGCAGCCTCACCCAGCGGTATGACCAGGAAGCGCATGTAGCCCAGCCAGTCGGGTGTCTTGTGGGAGAGCTGCTCCACGAAGAGCCGCAGCACTGCGCTGAGGTAGTGCTGGGCACCCGCCACTGCGATCTTCACTGGCGTCGGCGGCTGGGAGTTGCAGTTGCAGCTGGATGGGGGTTTGGCACCTCAGAGACGGCTGCCTCCTTCCCTGGGAGGCCACTCACCCTGGCCACAGGTCCCCTCCTCCACGCCCCCCCCCAAAATGTTCAAGAGGGCTCACTATCTCTGGATACGGGAGACGATGGTGCTGAAGGCAGCCTGCACATCGGCTGGAGAACAGGTGCAAACCACAGGCAGCGTGTGCCTCTGCAGGACATCTGACAGGAACTGTGGGAGACGGAGGGGAAGGGGGTAAGCTGTGCACTCCCACAATCCCCACGCCCCATCCCGTCCTGGGCAGGGCCCCCCACCTGGCCTTGCCAGTCGGATGTGTTGACCAAGATGATATTCTCGGGGAGCTGGTCGTCGGAGATGAGGATGTGGTTGAGCTGGTCATACACAGTCTTCCTGGGGATCTGAGACACGAGGTCACTGTGAGGGGCTGACGGCACCACGGCCCACACCCTGCTCTGGCCTGGGGGGGTCACCTGCAGCTGGCTGCGTGTGTCCGGGCAGCGCTCGCTGTCCAGGCTGTTGGCCCGCTCGTTCTGGGGCCGCGCCGGCTGGCGCTCCTTCAGAGATGTGCTGCGGCCCCGGCGGCCAGCCTGCTTCCCCTCAGACCTGTAAGAACCATAGGCTGAAGAGGGTCAGACCCTCTGGCCAGCCAGGACCCCAAGCCAGGACCGAGTGGGCATCAGGTAAAGGCAGACAGAGAGCTAGTGCCCCTGAGGCTGCTGGGAGGCCCAGGATCAGGCCCACCCAGACACACTGGGTCCCAAGGACTGGGGGAAACTGCTCTCATCCACAGAGGCCCTGCATGGATGCAGCCCTGGTGCAGGGCAGGGGGCCCAATCCAGGAATGGATACACCCATCCTGCCAACCGCTGGCCACAGACGGTGCAGAGTGAACACGTGCCCGGCCCCTGCCATCACCTGGTGGATGGGATGACCAGCGACTCAGTCTTGGTGATGCGTCCACTAGGCGGCAGCTTCTCCGTGAATACATCTAGGGTGGGGGTCTCTGCCTCAGGGCTGTCTTCGGGCTGTGAGGGTGCCTCCCCAGGGGCAGGTGGGCTCTGCCAGGACAGGGGCACATAGCCTTGCATCCTGCCCTAGGGACAACCCCTACACCCTGCCCCCCCTACCTTGGGGCCTGTGCTTACATGGGCCACCACATCAGGGACACTGTCGCTTGGCTGCCTGGACCCCGGGGTCCAAGTCTTCTCAGGCACATCGGCCTATGTGGACAGCAGAAGGAGCTCAATGTGGGCAGGGGATCAGTCAGAGGATGGGGGGGTTCAGTGTGGGCATCATGGAGGGGTCAGCATGGGCAGGGGGATCACCATGGGCAGGGGGGAGTCAGCGAGGCCATGGGGGGTCAGCATGGACACGAGCAGAGGTCAGCCCAGAGCTGCAGCAGTGACAACCCAGTGCTGGGCAGAGGGCCAGGCTCCTCACCAGGCTGGGTGGCTCCTTCTGGCTCCGGCCACTGTGGATGCTGCCGATCTCAGTCTGGGAGCTTGAGTGGGACAGGCCTTCGAAGTATGGCCTAGTGTGGGGACAGGAGGCTCAGCCCGCAACTACACCTGGCCCCTGGGAGCATGCCCTGTGACCCCCACTGGAGCAGGACAGCCCTCCCCATGCCCCAGCCTGGCAGAGGCACCCTCCTAGCCCAGCTCCACCTCCAGGTGGTCAGAAGAGTCCCAGGCCCCATTCCAGATGGTCCCATGCCTCTCAGCCCACAAGCAGTCCTGCCAGGTGGGGCCCTGGGAGGGCACCCACCTGAGCTTTGGCTTGGGGGTGCTGAGGACACTATCATCGTCCTCCATGTCAGGGCCACTGTCACTGGGGTCCATGTCCAGCGTGTCATAGAGAAGGTCCAGGTCCTCCTCCACTTCAGGGACATGCTCAGCGGGGTCCTGCTCAGAGTCCAGGACCTGTGTGGATGCCAGGCGTAGGGCAAGGGCCAGCTGGTGCAGCCCTGGGCACTGAAACCCCTGCCTCCAGCCATGGTGAGGACAACAAGGCCTGAGTGACCTGTCCAGTGGCCATGCACTCAGGAGGGTCAAGTGTCTGACCACTCTCGGCATGTGGGGTCAACAAGGCTCCAGTCCCATGGGGATGTGTCCACTTTGGAGGGAGCCCCCAGAGTGGACACTCTGCTGTCAATGACTAGTGTGGGGACAATGGTGCCACCTGCCTGTAGTCACAACAGCGAGCAAATCCCAACACATTAGACCAGAGCTAACAGCAGCCACCTCCTCATCTGCCCTGCAGTTTTGCATCTGTGTGATTTGGGGGCTCCAAGCACTTATTTTTCTTAAATGGAGAGTAAGAGACAGAGAGAGAAAAACTCCAAGGCACTGCCTCACTGCTAGGGTGTCCGTTCAGCTGGGGGCTCCTATGAGCCAGCCGGGGCTGGAGCCTGGTCCCAGCACACGCAGTGGACATTCTACGAGGTGAGCACTCTCCTGGCCCCAAGCTGTGCTTCTGGCTCCAAAAACCTACATCTGCATAGTCTCACTGAAATCTGGAAAAAAAGCCCACAGGAGTCGGCTATGAAGAGACAGGTGTGCTGAGGTGGGAGCCGAGGCTGGCACCTGCTCAGTCAACTTGCCAAGCTGGTTGGGTCTAGATATATATATTTTTTATTTTTAAAAATCTTTTTTAACATTTAAAAAAATTTTAAGTTTATTCCCTTTTGTTGCCCTTTTTTTTTTTTAATTGTTGTAGTTATTATTGTTGATGTCATTATTGGACAGGACAAAGAGAAATGGAGAGAGGAAGGAAGACAGAGAGGGTGAGAGAAAGATACCTGCAGACCTGCTTCACCGCCTGTGAAGCGACTCCCCTGCAGGTGGGGAGCTGGGGGCTTGAACCAGGATCCTTACACTGGGGTCTCTGTGCTTTGCGCCACCTGCATGTACCCCGTTGTGCTACCGCCCAAGTCCCTATTTATTTATTTTTTAAGATTCATGTATTTATCAGGAGCTAGGTGGTGGCACCCACCATGCATGAGAACCCAGGTTCAAGACCCTGGTCCCCATCTGTGGGGGGTGGGAGGTGGGGGGTGGGGGGTAGCTTCACAAATTATGAAGCAGGTCTGCGGGTGTCTCTTTTCGTCTACCTCCCCCCCCCAATTTCTTTCTATCCTATCAAATAAAAATAAAGAGAAAATGGCCGCCAGGAGTGGTGAATTCACCATGCAGGCACCAAACCCGAGAGAAAACCCTGGTGGCAATAAAAGATAGATAAATAAAGATGTGTGTGTGCATCAACTAAAGAGACGCAGAGCACCACTCGGGCACGGAGCTGGGACCTTGTGCATGCAAACCCAGAGCCAGTTGGGCCACTTACCTCATCTGAGACCTTGAACCTGCGCAGTAGAGCCACCACCTTCTGCTTGAAGTTTTGCTGCTGTAAGAGAAGCGGCAGAGACTCGGGTCTTGAGGCTAGGGGATGCAAGCCCAGGACACCAGACCCTCCATTGGGACCACAGCTAAACAGGGGGCCAGAGGGGCCTGCCTGCATAGCCCTCCTGCCCCTCTTAGCACCCTGGGGTCCACTCTACACAACAGAATCCCACTTTGCCGTGATGGGCTCTGGGACTGGGCTGCTGGCTCTGTGTGTCCAAGGGGCGCTCTGTGGCCAGAATCCAGGGCCGG
The DNA here is from genome assembly GCF_950295315.1 of Erinaceus europaeus. Classification (NCBI taxonomy): domain Eukaryota; kingdom Metazoa; phylum Chordata; class Mammalia; order Eulipotyphla; family Erinaceidae; genus Erinaceus; species Erinaceus europaeus. The sequence goes on along the minus strand of NC_080183.1, from coordinate 6,307,306 downwards.
GGCGCCAGCACGTGGAGTGGGAACTAGCCTCCCCAGGCTGTATGCAGGCCTGGGTAGCTCCCTTCCAGTAGGATGGGAGTCTCCACACAGCATCTGAAGAAGCCACAGCCTACAGGCCACTGCCCACTGGGGTCCAGCATGGTCACCACCCACCCAGTGCCCCCCACCCTCCTGCCCCCAGCATTAGTAAAAGTAGCTTCCACCGACCCTGGTCATGGAGGTCGCTCTTACTATCGAGCGGCGCTGTTTCTTGGGTTTCCCCATGTCGAAGTCATCCTCATCCAGGTCCTGTGGGGACACAGGGCTGAGAACACTGAGCTGCTGGGTGCAAGGACACCCTGCAGACCCCTGGGTGCCCAGGTTACCTCAGCTGGCCACTCGAGGTTGAGGACATCACCTAGTGGATAGAAGCCCCCTGCCCTGAGCTGCCCTTCCCTGCCCCAGCAGACAACCGTGCAACGTCTGGGGGTAGACCTCCATGCAGACGGGGCCCAGGCACGGTCTGTCCCCAAGCACAGGCTGACGCACGGTAGGCCCTGGGGACAGCCGGGAGGGCCAGCTGGTGGCACCTCGCCAGAGAGGCTGGATGTGTGCCAGCCCACATACCTGTCCCTGCACAGCGTCATCACTGGCCTCCTGCTCTGAGGAGAAGCTCTCGTATTCCTCCTCTGAGTAGTTGTCTGCGGAACGGCACACGGAAGGGACAGTGCCGTGAGATTCCGGGGTGCCTGGCGATGAGGCCCCCGGCACAGCTCACTGGACACTGCTCAGTCTACCCTCGCTCAGCCACAGGCCTGCTGCCTGTCTCGGCTGCCGCTCCCATGTCACCTGTGGCCTTAGCCTTGGGCCCAGCCGTCATGGCACTGTCCTCATGGTCGATGGGCTGGCTGGACAGGGAGAAGATCCAGATTTCAGCCACTTTCACTGCAGCCTCCTTCACGCTGCTGCACAGGCCCAGCACCTGGCCACCCTCAGATGGGTGCTGCATCACCTGGGGGAGCAGGGGGATGGGAGGGCATATGGCTAAAGGACTAGGCAGCCCCAGGGTGGGCAGAGTGCCATAAGAGGTCATGGCCCAGGGGCGGGAGGGACGCTGGGCCTCACTTCAGCGTCATCAGTGCTGAGAGTCACCGCCTGCTCACTGGGCCTCAGCATCATCACCCAACTGACAGCGCCCTGCTCTGGGGGCCTGTCAAGAGGCCATCAGCAGAGACACCCCCCTCATAGCAGAATCCTGCTGGGAGACCCCCCCAGCAGAGCCCACAAGAATCACTCCCCCCAGCAACCCACCTCAGCCATGTTGATGGCGCCAGCAGCCAGAGTCTTATAGCCCAGGAAGGTACGGTTCTTGTAGCGCTTGCGGCGCTGAAGCAGGATCTGCAGTTTGTTGCCCTCGCGCTTCAGGAAATGGGGGTACTGCAGGGGGTGGGGCACGGCTTAGACCCAAGCCCCTTGCATGGGGCTAAGACCCAGGCGAGAGTGGCTGAAAGGTCACCCGTGAAGTGGGGTGGGGCTCTGGGCCCACCTGCAGGGAGAAGGTCAGCGCCAGGTCAGTCTCCACTTGTCCACTGGGGGGCAGCACAATCTCGTGGGAACGCAGGATCCGCTTGGAGCCCTGGGGTGCAAGAGCAGGGAGTAGGTGCTAGGCTGGGTGTCACACCCTCCCTGGACATGGGGAGTCTTCCTGTGCTGACCCACCCAGGGTTCCCTACACTGAGACCAGGAGACCAGGTGGTCACCAAGAGCTCAGCCTGGGCCCGCTTTCAGCGAGCCTGACCACTGGGCCCCCGGCACTCCACCCATGTCCCTCTGTCCTGCCCAATCTCTCTATCACCATTACCTCTGTCCAGTCTATTTGTGACCACCCTGTCCCATGTCCACCCCTGCCCTCTGGTCCTGTGTCCACCCCTGTTCTCTGCTCCCCTGTGTCACACCGTCCTCTGCATCTCCATGTCCATCCCTCCCCTGCTCCTCCTGGCAGCAGCCCTGGGCTGACCTGCAGCTTCACTGCAATGACCACAGAGATGAGCTCCTTCTCCAGCTCCTTGAGCACCACCAGCTTCTTCAGGGTCAGGCTGCACAACCTGAGGGCAGACACCACTTGGTGTCCCGACCCACCCAGGCCTGCAGCCCCCCACCTCAGGCCTGGCCAGAACCCATTCCCAGCATGGCCTGAACCCCGGGGCTCTGCCCTGGAGATGTAGGGGGCAGGAGGGAGGGTGGTGAGTGGGCCGCTGCCCCCAAAGACACTGCCCAGAGGACCATGGGCAGAGGGACTCCCATAGCAGGAGAGAGAGGATGGGAAGGAGCATGGCATCCACCAACCACTTCCAGAACATGAGTCATGGGGACTTCAGAAACAACGCTGGAGGGAAGCCTGTGCTGACATGCAAAGTGGGGATGCCCAACATGGCGGCTGCACCCCATGATGGAGCCCCTCAGCCCGCTCAACTCTCATAGGAGCCTGAACCCTGAGACAGGATGCAGGGCCAGGCCGGCCTGTGGCCCAGCAGGGACCTGGGTGCACGCTGAGCCCATTCAGGCCGAGAACTTGGGGGGCAGTGAGGCCTGGCAGCAGGTGAGGTGTCAGGGACCCACCCCAGGAGCTGTCTCAGCTGCAGTGACTCCCAACGCTGTGGGGACCAGCCAGCCAGGCACCTGCCCTGGACACCCCTCCTGTGCCCTAGACTCCCGCCAAGCAAAGTGGGAGAAAGGAGGCTCACAGCCCACAGCAGGGGCCCAGGGGCAGGTGGATACCCAGGGGCTGGATGCACACTGGGGCCATGCTCGTCTCCTTTACAAATCTTCCCCCCCCCCCCAGAGCCCTATTCAGCTCCGGCTAGGAAATGAATCTGGGACTTCAGAGCCTCAGGCAAGAAAGTCTATTTTTTTTTTTTGGCCTCCAGGGTTATTGCTGGGGCTCAGTTGCCTGCACTACAAATCCACTGCTCCTGGAGGCCATTTTTCCCATTTTGTTGCCCTTGTTGTTATTGTTATTGCTACCATAGCTGCTGTTGTTGTTGGATAGGACAGAGAGAAATGGAGAGAGGAGAGGAAGACAGAGAGGCGGAGAGAAAGACAGACACCTGCAGACCTGCTTCACCGCTTGTGAAGCGACCCCAGTAGAGTCTTTATGCAGAACCATTATGCTGTCTCCCCAGCATATATATTTTTTTTCTTTTTCTTTCTTTTTTCAAAAAAATATTTATTTCCTTTTTGTTGCCCTTGTTTTATTGTTGTTATAGTTATTATTATTGTTGTTGTTGGATAGGACAGAGAGAAATGGAGAGAGGAGAGGAAGACAGAGAGGGGGAGAGAAAGAGAGACACCTGCAGACCTGCTTCACCTGCAGGTGGGGAGCCAGGGGTTCTAACAGGGCTCCTTATGCCGGTCCTTGCGCTTTGCGCCACGTGCGCTTAACCCGCTGCACTATCGCCCGACTCCCTTTATTTATTTATTTTCCCTTTTGTTGCCCCTTTTTAAAAAATTGTTGCTGTAGTTATTATCGTTGTTGTTATTGATGTCATCATTGTTGGATAGGGCAGACAGGAACGGAGAGAGGAGGGGAAGATAAGAGAGGGGGAGAGAAAGACACCTGCAGACCTGCTTCACTGCTTGTGAAGCGACTCCTCTGCAGGTGGGGAGCTGGGGGCTCAAACCGGGATCCTTATACCGGTCCTTGCGCTTTACACCACCTACACTTAACCCGCGTTACCTCCCTTTTTTTTTTTAAAGTGGCCCAGAAAGCATCACAGCTGGTAGTGTGCAAGGCTTGGTGCCAGAGGCCCAAAGCCCATCCTTGGCAGCACGTGTGCCAGAGTGAAGCTCTGGCTCACTCTCTCCTCAATGAGCAAATATATCAGCCTTTCAGGGGAAAAAAGTGGCCAAAAGATAACTAAGCTGGGGAGTCGGGCAGTACCGCAGCGGGTTAAGCGCATGTGGCCCAAAGCGGAAGGATCAGTGTGAGGATCCCGGTTTGAGCCCCCGGCTCCCCACCTGCAGGAGAATCGCTTCACAAGCAGTGAAGCAGGTCTGCAGGTGTCTGTCCTTCTCTCCCCCTCTGTCTTCCCCTCCTCTCTCCATTTCTCTCTGTCCTATCCAACAATGACAACAACAATAACTACAAGAATAAAACAACAAACGGCAACAAAAGGAGTAAATATTTTTTAAAATCCTTAAAAAAGAAAAAAAGATAGCTCAGCTGGTAGATTGCTGGCCGTGTGAGTCCACCTCCAGCCACTATGGCTCCCCTCCCCCATGGTGCAGACAGTAAAGATGCTAAAGGAGGGGGCCCGGGGGCCAGGCCCACACAGGCACAGATCACCACAGGGAGCAGCTGGCCAGAGCTCATGTCCACACTGCTGCCCACCCTGCCCTCAGCCCCTGGGAGGCAGGTGGACAACGGGCTGACTGCAGAGCCTCGGGCTAGGGCAGGAAGGGGGGAGTTTCTGCTGCCTAAGTGGGACAGGTCTGAGGGGTAGCAGGCAGGACCAGACACAGCCCTTCCACGAGCCCTGTGACCCTGAAGCCACGGTGACAATGGGCGCTGCATGGCCACCACAAAGAGCGAGTGTGTCAGGACAAAGGCCTCACAGTCGCAGCAGGGAGGGCAGAGGACGAAGCCTCACACAGTAGGCACCCGCCCACACCCATCACCCCTCACCCCACAGGCCTCAGACAGCCCAGGAGAGTGCGGTGAGAGGGCGTAGGGAGACACACGATGGTCGAAAAGACTGGGCCTAACCACTGGCCCAGCTGACCCCCATCACTGTGAGCCGGAGCTCAGCAGGACTCTGGAGAAGAAAAGCAAGGCCCTTACTCTCCAGGAGCCTCCGCAATGTCCAGTGGGCTCCCCACATCTAGGGGTCCCCACTCTCCCAGCTGTGCCAACTGAGTCCTGACCTGAGCCCCTCCCCAGCTTTCCTGATAAGGCCTGGGAGCACAGCAGAGACCCTCAGCTGCCCACACTATAGCATGAGGTCCCAAGTTCAACCCCTGACAGCGAGTATCTCCAGCGCTCCCTCTGGTCAGTAAATCAACTTTCTACACAGCAGCCCATCCCGGGGCTGGGCAGTAGCACCCCTGGTAGAGGACACACAAAGACCCGGGTTTGAACCCCCCAGTCCCCACTAGCAAGGGGAACACTTCCTGAGCAGTGCTGCAGGTCTCTCTCTTCTCTTTCTCTCCTCCCATCTCTCACCCTCTCAAAAAACAGAAAGTAAAAGCCCACCAAGAACTGGTGGAGCTGTGAAGACTCTGAGCTCTGGTGGCACCCCTGCCCTGTGATGGCCAGACCCTTGGCTGTGTCCACGCAGGCTCGCCAGGCTGTCCATGTCCATGCCCCCTCACATCCACACCCCCCTTCCCATGCCATGCCCCCTCACATCCATGGCCCCAACCCTGCAGACCCCACACAGAGCAGAAATACACACACCGGCCCAGCTCCACTGACTAGAACAGGCAGACAGACTGACAGACGCATGCCCAATCCCCATTACCGCCATCAGCCAGTGCTGAGCAGGGCTCTGGTGTATCTGTCTCCTTCTCCCTCTACCCCATTCCGGTATCTTCCATTAAAAAAAGATTTTTAAAAATGCTAAACACATGAGGAGGTGGCAGAGTGAAGCATGAGGCCCTGAATTCAACCCCCAGCAGCATATGAACCAGAGTGAGGTTCTGGCGCTCTCTCTCTCTCTTTTTGCCTCCAGGGCTATTGTTATTGCTGGGGCTCGGTGCTGGCACTATGAATCCACTGCTCCTGGAGGCTTTTTTTTCCCCTTTTGTTGCACTTGTTGTTTATCACTGTTGTTATTATTGTTGTTGGATAGGATAGAGAGAAATCCAGAGAAGAGGAGAAGACAGAGAGGGGGAGAGAAAGACAGACACCTGGGAGTCAGGCAGTAGCGCAGTGGGTTAAGGGCACATGGCGCCAAGCACAAGGACCAGAGTAAGGATCCCGGGTCAAGCGCCCGGCTCCCCACCTGCAGAGGAGTCCCTTCACAGACTCAGGTGAAGCAGGTCTGCAGGTGTCTATCTTTCTCTACCCCTCTCTGTCTTCCCCTCCTCTCTCCATTTTTCTCTGTCCTATCCAACAACAATGACATCAATGACAACAACAATAACTACAACAGTAAAACAACAAGGGCAACAAAAAGGAGTAAATAAATAAATAAATGAAAGATAGACACCTGCAGACCTGCTTCATTGCCTGTGAAGTGACCCCCCCTGCAGGTGGGGAGCCAGGGGCTCGAACTGGGATCCTTGTGCTTCATGCCATGTGCACTTGACCTGCTGCACCACTGCCTGGCCCCCTGACTCTCTCTTTATCATAAATGAAACACCAAAGCTAAGTACTGCTCCGGTAAAAATAAAAAATAAAAAATAAAAAATTAAGATGCACTATATTTTATGTGTTCCAGAAGGTGGCAGAGTGGGTAACGCACTGAACTCTCAAGTATGAGATCCTGGGTTCAATGCCTTAGGTCACCTATGCGAAGTTGATGCTTGGGTTTCTATCTTAGCAGTTAACAAATGAATCTTCTTATAAAAAATAAAAAGAGAGGGACTGTGTGGTGGCGCACCTGGTTGAGCACACATGTTACAGTGCACAAGGACCCAGGTTCAAGCCCCTGGTCCCCACCTGTAAGGGGAAGCTTCATGAGTGGTGAAGCAGGGCTGCAGGTGTCTCTGTCTCTCTCTGTCTCCCCCTCCTCTCTCAATTTCTGACTGTCTCTATCAAATAAATAAAGACAAAAATTAAATAATGATAATAATAGTAATAAAAAGAGGGGGCCAGGTTGTAGTGCAGTGGGTAAAGTGCACATGGTATGAAGCAAGGACTGGTGGAAGGATCCCGGTTCAAGCCCCAGCTCCCTACCTGCAGGGGGTCATTTCACAAGCGGTGAAGCAGGTCTGCAGGTGTCTATCTTTTCTCCCCCTGCATTCCCCTCCTCTCTCCATTTCTCTCTGTCCTATAAGTAATAATAATAATAAACTAGAATATGCTGGAATAGCAGCAACAGAGTCACTACATTCTGAGGACCCACAGCTGAGGCACCCCCACAACACACACAGCACACACCTTACACAGCATACCCTACAGTACACAAAACACACACACCTTATGGCACACACTCATATGCCACCCCCCCACAGCACCCCATGCACACATGCCCAGCACACCAGCCCCTGGAAGGGGCAGCCACACTATAGGTTGCTATGGGAGTTTTAGACTAACAGAACGTTAGTGGCAACTTTAAGCCAATAAGAAAGACAATCTGAGCAAGATGGTCAGATTTCTGAAGGAGGTATGTCCACAACCAACACAAGGGCCCAGCAGGGCAGCGAGTGCTTTGGCCTTAGGGGCAGCCTGGTGGGACCTTCCCCTACCTGGGCACTGAGCACACAGCCTAGCCTGCAAGGATGGGGGTCAGGTGCTGGGCAGACTGATGCTACCAGAGGACCATGCCAGGCTCCTGAGAGACAGACAAGTCTGGTCCCACAAGTCAGCCATTCGGAAAAGAAAAATGCAGGATAATTCCTCTCCTGGGGATATAACCTAAGGAACCCAACATATCTATCCAAAAAGATCTGTGTACACTTATGTTCTTGGCAGCACAATTTGTAATAGCCAAAACCTGGAAGCAACCCAGGTGTCCAACAACAGATGAGTGGCTGAGCAAGTTGTGGTCTATATACACAATGGAATACTACTCAGCTGTAAAGAATGGTGACTTCACCGTTTCAGCTGATCTTGGATGGACCTTGAAAAAATCATGTTGAGTGAAATAAGTCAGAAACAGAAGGATGAATATGGGATGATCTCACTCTCAGGCAGAAGTTGAAAAACAAGATCAGAAAAGAAAACACAAGTAGAACCTGAAACGGAATTGGTGTATCGCACCAAAGTAAAAGACTTTGGGGTGGGTGGGTGGGAGAATACAGGTCCAAGAAGGATTCAGAGGACCTACTGGGGGTTGTATTGTTATATGGGAAACTGGGGAATGTTATGCATGTACAAACTATTGTACTTACTGTTGAATGTAAAACATTAATTCCCCAATAAAAAAAAGAAAGAAAGAAAGAAAGAAAGAAAGAAAGAAAGAAAGAAAGAAAGAAAATGCAGGATAAAGGCCACTGACCCCACAGCGTAGAAAGGATTGGTGATGCAAGATACCCCACTGGCAGCCAGCATGACTGAGAGGGGTCTGCACCTGAAGGGCCAGAGCCACTGCAGGAACTAGCCACACCCCCTCTTCCACCGGGACCCACAGGGACCCACAGAGAGTTGGGGGCGGGGGAGTGCCAACTTCACCTGCAGGAGGACAGGACAAGTGGAGAGCGGGTCAAGCTTGTTGGAGCAGGGGACAGACAGCCTGTGGGTCGGGCAGGGGATAGGCTGTGGGCAGGCGCAGTGGCCTCAGGCCTAAGCAGGTCCGCCACCCACCCCAAGTCATGGCAGTAGAGGAAGCAGCCTGCAGGAGCAGGAGGAATTTCGCTGACAGGAGGCATCCATTAGTAATCAGAGCCACCCGTGGCCCAGCACAGCCGGGCACACCCACCAGAGGGCAAGCTTGGTGGGCTGGAGAGCCTGGGGTGGCCCTGGGGAGAGGTGGAGTCGGGGATAGTAGTGATAGGGGCTCCCGCAACAGCCCCAGCACAGGTCGCAAGGGGAGACAGACACTAGCAGGGACACTCAAGTGGGCAGAGACCACCCACCCATCACGGGACAGGCACGTCGCTGAAGCCACTGAAGCACACGCAGGACCAGAGGGTCCCCAATCTCGCCAGGCCGAGCCGGCCCGCCTCCCCTCACCCCGTCCCCCAAGCCCCTGGCCACACCCCCAGCAGCTCAGGAACCTGGACGCGGGGAAGGGTGCAGCAAAGGGGTTCTCCAGAGGCAGCAGGAGGGAGGGAGGGAGGGAGGGAGTGACGCCAGCCAGCCAGCCAGCCAGCCAGGCAGAGGGGGCCCGGAGGAGGCTGACACAGCCCCCTGGCCTGGGGAGCGAGCCCAGAAGCTCTGGAGCCAGCGAGGCCCAGTGAGGTCCCCCTGCCCACCACACAGAGGAACCAAGGGCCGCCGTCGGTCCCAGGGAGGTGCTCCTGCCACCAGGGCGAGAGAAAGGCCACACAAGGATGGCCCTGACCTCTTGCTGGTCAAGCGGGGGTGCAGCTGGACGCAAGGACGCCAGGGCTCCGTGGGGCCGCGGCAGACGGGACAGGGGCCCCGCTCCCCCGAGCCCCAGGGCCAGAGGAGGGGACAGGGGCCGCCATCAGGCTGAGGGGCCACGCGTGCAGGGCTAGGAGGGGCGCCCCAGGGCCTAGTGGAGATCCCGAGTGGGAGGCACAGAGGCGGCCCAGGAGCATGCTGCCCCCGTGGGGGGCATGTCAAGGAGAGAGGGAGCAAGTGGGGACGCAGTTCCCCAAGCCGGGTCCCTTTGCAGGGGTCCAGGTCTGCAAGGTTTGCAGATCAGGGCGGGAGCGTGTGTGCGTGGGGATCCCAGTACAGGTCCAGGGTGCAAGTCCCTCTGGGGTCCCGGGGTGCAGGTCCCTCTGGGGGGGTCCCGGTGCAGGTCCTCTGGGTTTCCTGGGTCTCGGCGCCGCCCGGCGGGGACAAAGCGTGTACCTGGGCACGCAGCTGGGGCTGGAGCCGTCCACCTCCCAGGCGGCGAACAGGTTCATGGGCACCGGCGTGCCCGGCGAGGCGGGCGGCCCCACGGGCCCCAGGCGGCCCCGCTCGGCCATGGCGCCGGCGCCCGCTCCTCGCCCGGGCTGCGGCGGCCGGCGGCGGCGGGCACGGTCACATGGCTCCGGGCGGCGGGGCCGGGCCGCGACGACGGGCCGCGGGCGGCGTCCAGGCTGCGGTCCGCCCCGCGCGCGCCCGCTATACGCGCGCGCCCGCCGCTGTCCATTGGCTGCACCGCCTGAGAGCCTGTCGCCAGCCGGCCAATCAGGACCCGCGCCCGCCACCGGAAGTGAGGCCCCAGTCCGCCCCGCTCCGAACACGGGAGCGCGCAGCGCGCCTGCGCCTGCGCACTGGCCCCGCCCCGCCCCGCCCCCTGGGAGCAGCGGAGAAATCTGGGCTCTTGCAGGTTCCTGGGGCCTCTTTCTCTGTCTCCTCCTCCGGGGCCCCCTTGTCCTCTCGCGTCCTGACGTTCACCCACCCCTCCCCGTCCAGGACCCTCCTGTCCCCCAGGTCTCTGTCCCCCTGGGTTCCACTCTCCTTGTACCCTGCCCGCTCCTCATCCTGACATTTGCAAGAACTAGTTAGAAAAATTAGGGTTTTTTTGGCACTCTCTGCTGTGATTTATTCCCCAACTAGTGACCCTGTAGACATGAATTGATACATATATATTTTTTGTCACTGAGGCTTCACTGCTCCAGATAGAGACAGCCGGGAGATGGCACAGTGGCTAAAACACAGGAGAGGCAAGCACGAGGCCCCAGGTTCCATCCTGGCACTGTATGTGCTAGACTGATTGTCTGATTCTCTCTCTCATAACTAACTAACTAAATGTTGAAGAAAGAAAAATAGAGAGACAGAGAAAAACAACACAGCATCAAAGTTTCCCTCAGTGCAGTGAGGAACAGGTATATAATTACTATTGTTATTATTATTGCCACTGGAGTTATCACTGGGACTCAGTGCCTGCCTGCATGATGAGTCTACGGCTCCCACTGGCCATTTTCTCCTTTTCTTTTTGATAAAGACAAGGAGAATTTGAGAGGGGGAGGGGGAGTAGAGAGGGAGACAGAAAGACAACTGTAGCCCTGCATCCAACACTTCAAGGGAAGCCTCCCCCTTCCCTCGAAAGTGGGGACCTGGTCCTTATGTGTAGTGATGTGTATGTTCTACCGAGTGTCACCACCTGGCCACTAGACTTTTTTTTTTTTAAGAATTCATTTATTTATTCATGAGAAAGATAGGAGGAGAGAAAGAACCAGAGATCACTCTGGTACATGTGCTGCTGGGGATCGAACTCTGGACCTCATGGTTGAGAATCCAATGGTTTATCCACCGTGCCATCTCCCAGATCACACTAGACTTTTTTTTCTTAAATAAACATAGGTTCCGGGGGTCTCAATCCCCCTACTCACAACCCTGGCCACCAGCTGCACTGGGGTACTATTACCTGGGTCCACTTCAGCCACCAAAAGGGGGGGGGGGTTGTTGCTTCCTACTGCCCTCTCTCTCCTGAGCCACATAGCCCCAAGCCAAGAACAGGACCTCTGTGAGCCTGTACGATGTCCACTCTCAAGGACCCTTTATTATCTCACTCTGCTTACTGTGTTTCACTCCACTTGGGGACCCAGGCAAGCAGGTTACCATGGCCCGAGCTACCCAGATCAGGAGACTGGAATAGACCATAAGAAGGGCTGAGTGCTCTCAATTTCTCTATCTTTGCCCAATAGGGCACTCATGCTACCATGCACGAGGACCAGGGTTCAAGCCCCCTGGTCCTCTTCCTACAGGGGGAAGATTTACAAGCATTGAAGCAAGTATGCAGGTGTCCCTCTTTCCCCATCTATTTTCTTTTTTAAAAAAACCAATCTTTTAAAAAACTATTTATTTATTCCCTTTTGTTGCTCTTGTTTTATTGCTGTAGTTATTATTGTTGTTGTCATTGTTGGATAGGATAGAGGAAATGGAGAGAGGAGGGGAAGACAGAGGGGGAGAGAAAGACAGACACCTGCAGACCTGCTTCACCACCTGTGAAGTGACTCCCCTGCAGGTGGGGAGCCGGGGGCTCGAACCAGGATCCTTACGCTGGTCTTTGAGCTTTGCACCACCTGCACTTAACCCACTGCATTATTGCCCAACTCCCTCCACATCTATTTTCCCCTTCACTTTCAAGTTCTTCTGTCTCTATCCAAAATAAATTTAAAATAAATAAATAAGGGAGTCGGGCAGTAGTGCAGCGGGTTAAGTGCACGTGGCTCAAAGCGTGAGGACCAGCATTAGGATCCCTGTTAGAACCCCCGGCTCCCCACCTGCAGGGGAGTCACTTCACAGGCGGTGAAGCAGGTCTGCAGGTGTCTATCTTTCTCTCCCCCTCTCTGTCTTCCCCTCCTCTCTCCATTTCTTTCTATCCTATCCAACAATGATGACATCAATAATAATTATTACAACAATAAAACAACAAGGGCAACAAAAGGGAATAAATAAATAAATAAATGGAGAGGAGAAAGGCTGGTCTGAGGTTCAAGCAGTTGTTGGCCCTGCAGCCCTGCTGAGGTTAAGCAACGGTCACCTTGGACTTTCTCCGCCTTCGGCCTATGCCTCACCTGCAAGCCCTTTGAGGGGCATAATTGGGCCCTGCAGCTTGGCTTCCCTGCCCCCCCCCCCACTCCTGCTGAGGTCCCCACCTGCCTTTGTGAGGGTTCTGCCTCCCGCTAAAGGTCTATGCCAGGGCCACCAACAGCTGCTGCCACTCACAGCCAGGGCAGCATTTGGGCGAGAACAAGAGAATCTGTGTCCCGGCATGCGCCCACTTCCTAGGGTGCCTGGGGACTCAGACATCTGTCCTGGTGGGTGTGTGGGGTCTCCTTCACACTATCTCTACCACTGTGGGCCCAGGAGTGGGCAGGCTGCTGCAGAGAAGCAGCTCCTCTTACGGCCTCATGTAGGGGGTTGGCAGGAGAGGTGAGGTGGTGTGGGGTTGACACCATCTGCATTTCCTCAGTCCGCAGCCAATGAACACCAGGGAACTGAGACAGCGCATGGGCCATGGTGTGGCCATCACTTCAAGACTAGCCACTGTGAGAAGGGATGGGACCAAGCTGCATCTGCCCCCCAGCTGGGCAGGCCACTGCTTTCCTGTCACGGGGCATGCAGCACTGAACCTCAGTGCCAGTGGGAACTCAGCCCTCTCCCGCCCAGCTCTTCAAGGGAAGCAGGGCACTGTGTCATTAGAACCATCACTTCCATGAGAGTGGGCAGTAGCGCAGCGGGTTAAGCACAGGTGACACAAAGCACAAGGACTGGCGTAAGGATCCTGGTTCGAGCCCTGGCTCCCCACCTACAGGGGAATCGCTTCCTTCACAAGCGGTGAAGCAGGTCTGCAGGTGTCTGTCTTTCTCTCCCCGTCTCTGTCTTCCCCTCCTCTCTCCATTTCTCTCTGTCATATCCAACAACAACATCAATAACTACCGCAATAAAAAAGGGCAACAAAAGGGAATAAATAAATATATTTTAAAAATTAAAAAAAAAAAAAAAGAACTGTCCTTTCCGGGAGTTGGGTAATAGCGCAGCGGGTTAAGTGCAGGTGGCACAAAGCACAAGGTTGGCGTTAAGGATCCCGGTTCGAGCCCCTGGTTTCCCACCTGTAGGGAAGTTGATTCACAGGCAGTGAAGGAGGTCTGCAGGTGTCTGTCTTTCTCTCCCCCTCTCTGCTTTCCCCTCCTCTCTCCATTTCTCTTTGTCCTATCTGACGACGACATCAATAACTACAGCAATAATAACTACAACAATAAAACAAGGGCAACAAAAGGGAATAAATAAATAAATATTTTTTTAAAAAAGAACTATCCTTTCCTTTGTCACCTCTGTATTGAAAGTACCCCTGAGGGAGTCGGGCGGTAGTGCGGCGGGTTAAGCGCAGGTGGCACAAAGCCTAAGGACCGGCAAGGATCCCAGTTTGAGCCCTCAGCTCCCCACCTGCAGGGGAGTCACTTCACAGATGGTGAAGCAGGTCTGCAGGTGTCTCTCTTTCTCTCCCCCTCTCTGTCTTCCCCTCCTCTCTCCATTTCTCTCTGTCCTATATAACAACAACAACATCAATAATAACTACAACAATAAAACAACAAGGGCAACAAAAGGGAATGAATAAATAAATATTTAAAAAAAAGAAGGAAAGAAAGTACCCTTGTAGCAATCTAGGAGATAGTTTAGTGGCAGAGTACCTACCTTGTAAGCCTAAGGCCCTGGATTCCATCCTCAGAACCACAAAGAGTGGTACAGTGATGCTCTGGTCTCTCTCTAAAACAAACAAACAAATAAAACAATGAAAGAGGGCTAGGAGGTGGCACACCTGGTTGAACTTACCTGTTACCATGCACAAAGACCATGCTTCAAGCCCCTGGCCCCCACCTGCGTGGAGGAAGCTTCATAAGTGGTGAAACAGAACTGCAGATGTCTCTGCCTCTCTCTTCTACCTCCTCTTTCCCTCTCAGTTTTTATTTCTAGCCAAAATAAATAAATAAATAAATAAATAAATGGGCAGGGGTAGATAGCATAATGGTTATGCAAAGAGGTTCTCCTACCTGAGGCTCTAAAGTCTCAGGTTAATTTCCCACACCACCATAAGCCAGAGCTGATCAGTGCTCTGGTGAAAAATAAGTAAATAGGGGGTTGGGCGGTAATGCACCGGGTTAAGCACACATGGCTCAAAGGACTGGCTTAAGGATCCAGTTTGAGCCCCAGGCTCCCCACCTGCAGGGGGGATGCTTCACAAGTGGTGAAGCAGGTCTATAAGTGTCTGTCTTTCCATCCCCCTCTCTGTCTTCCTCTCCTCTCTCAATTTCTCTATGTCTTTTTAAAAAATATTTATTTATTCCCTTTTGTTGTTTTATTGTTGTAGTTATTATTGTTGTCGTCATTGTTGGATAGGACAAAGAGAAATGGACAGAGGAGGGGAAGACAGAGGGGAAGAGAAAGATAGACACCTGCAGACCTGCTTCACCGACTGTGAAGCGACTCCCCTGCAGGTGGGGAGCCAGGGCTCGAACTGGGATCCTTGACGGTCCTTCCACTTTGCACCACGTGCGCTTAACCCAACTTAACCCAACTTAACTTAACTTAACTGCTGCGCTACAGCCCAACTTCCGATTTCTCTATGTCTTATCCAACAACGACAGCAATAACAACAACAATCATAATAATGACAACAACGATAAAGATCAAGGGCAACAAAAGGGAAAAAATGGCCTCCAGGAGCAGTGGATTTGTAGTGTAGGCACTGAGTCCCAGTGATAACCCTGGAGGCCAAAATAAGTAAAATAAATAAATAAATAAATAAATAAATAAATAAATAAATAAAATGTTCCTGGAAGGTGGTGCAGTGTATAAAGTATTGGACTCTCAAGCACAAGGTGCTGAACTCTGCTCCCATGATTGCATATGCCACAGAGATGTTCTGCCTCTCCCCCATTAGTGGATATGTATATCTGCCAGAGCTTTGTTCACTTCTGACTCATGTTAGTGCAGGGGGTCGAACATGGGAATTTGGAGACTTGGGCATAAGTGTCTCTATATAAACATTACACTATTTCTTCAGCCTAAAGAATAAATCAACCTTAAGTGACTAAATAAAGGGGCAGGCAGTGACTCACCACACAGAGCACGCACTTTAGCAAGAGCCCCCGGCCACCACAAAGGGGAAGCTTCAGGAGGTAGTGGTACTCTGGTGTCTTCTGTTCTCTGTCTCTCCCTGTCTCCATTTTGGAGAAGGAGAAGGACTCACCTGGTGTGGTGGAATCATGCGAGCAGAAGTCCCAGCAAAGCCCCAGCAGAAAAATAAACAAGTGGAGAGGGGCCTGGCGGTGGCACACCCAGTTAAGTGCACATAGTATGAAGCACAAGGACCTGTACAAGGATCTGGGTTTGAGTCCCTGGATCCCCACCTGCAGGGGGAACACTTCACAAGCAGTGGAGCAGATCTGTAGATGTCTTCCTCTTTCTGTCTCTTTCTTCCCCTCCTCTCTCAATTTCTTTCTGTCCTGTCCAATAAAATGGAAAAAATGGCCTCCAGGAGCAGTGGATTTGTAGTGCTGGCACTGAGCTCCAGCGATATCCTGAAGGCAAAATAAATAAATAAATAAATAAATAAAAAATAAATAAACAAGTGGATGTAGCCTGCAGATATGCTGCCAATGTGGGTCTATGTGGTGACTGAACATGTGTGTGTAGTGTGTGTGGGGTGACAGGGTGCATTCTTTAGATGTCACTACATCAGTCTCATCTAGGGGATATCCTCCCCATATTGAGGCTGCTCTGAGGGACCCAGCCATGGCAGAAAGGGCACCGCTGTTTAGTGGCCCAGGAGATGGCAGTGTGGATAAAGCATTGGCTTAAAGCAGGAAACCTGAATACAATCCGCAGCATCACAGGTGTCAGAGTAATGCTCTGGATCTTCTTTCTTTTCCTTCTTTTAAATATGTATTTATTTATTCCCTTTTGTTGCTCTTGTTTTTTTATTGTTGTAATTATTATTGTTGTTGATGTCATCATTGTTGGATAAGACAGAGAGAAATGGAGAGAGGAGGGGAAGACAGAGAAGGGGAGAGAAAGACAGACACCTACAGACCTGCTTCACCAATTGTGAAGTGACCCCCCCTACAGGTGGGGAGCCGGGGGCTTGAACCAGGATTCTTTTTTTTTTTTAATATTTTATTTTATTTATTTATTCCCTTTTGTTGCCCTTGTTGTTTTATTGTTGTAGTTATTATTGTTGTTGTCGTCGTTGTTGGATAGGACAGAGAGAAATGGAGAGAGGAGGGGAAGACAGAGAGGAGGAGAGAAAGACAGACACCTGCAGACCTACTTCACCGCCTGTGAAGCGACTCCCCTGCAGGTGAGCCGGGGTTCGAACCGGTCTCCTTATGCCGGTCCTTGTGCTTTGCGCCACCTGCGCTTAACCCGCTGCACTACAGCCCGACTCCCAGAACCAGGATTCTTATGGCAGTCTGTGCTTCACAACACATGTGCTTAAGCCGCTGTGCTACCACCCGACTCCCCTTTCTTTTCCTTTTTAAAAAAAATTTTATTTTTATTTATTTTTGTCTCCAGGGTTATTGCTGGGACTTGGTGCCTGCTCTATGAATCTACTGCTCCTGGAGGCCACTTTTTTCCATTTTGTTGCCCTTATTGTTGCTGGTGTTGTTGGATAGGACAGAGGAAATGGAGAGAAGAGGGGAAGACAGAGAAGGGGAGAGAAAGATAGAAACCTGCAGACCGGGAGTCAGGCGGTAGCTTAGCGTGTTAAGCACACGTGGCTCGAAGCGCAAGGACCAGCATAAGGATCCTGGGTCAAGCCCCTGGCTCCTCACCTGCAGGGGAGTCGCTTCACAAGTGGTGAAGCAGGTCTGCAGGTATCTATCTTTCTCTCCCCCTCTCTGTCTTCCCCTCCTCTGTCCATTTCTCTCTGTCTTATCCAACAACGATGACAACAGTAATAACTACAACAACAATAAATAAAAAAAAAAACAAGGGCAACAAAAGGGAAAATAAATAAATGTAAAAAAAAAAGAAAAAGAAACCTGCAGACCTGCTTCACTGCTTGTGAAGCTACCTCCCTGCAGGTAGGGAACTGGGGGCTAAAACCAGTATACTTTTTAAAAAATATATTTGTTTCCTTTTGTTGCCTTGTTGTTTTTATCGTTGTAGTGATTGTTGTTGTTGTTACTGATGTCATTGTTGTTGGATAGGACAGAGAGAAATGGAGGGGGGGGAGACAGATATGGGAGAAAGACAGACACCTGCAGACCTGTTTCACCGCTTAGGAAGCAACTCCCCTGCAGGTGGGGAGCCAGGGGCTCAAACCGGGGTCCTTACGCCTGTCCTTGTGCTTTGCGCCACGTGCACTTAACCGCTGTGCTACCACTCGACTCCCAAGCCAGGATTCTTATACCAGGCCTTGCACTTCACACTATGTGCACTTAACCCACTGCACTACTGCTTGGACCCCTTAAAATTTTATTTTAACGAGTCAGTATTGATTTACAAAGTTACATGTCAACAGGGGTATAAATCTACACTGTTCCAACCACCAGAGTTATGAGTCCCAAGTTCCTCCATTGTAAAGCACTGCAGTTCTCTCAAGGTTGCAGACATGGGTTGTCATTTCTACAGCTATCTGTCTACATTTGTATATATTTTCCTTCTTTTTCTTCCAGGTCCCATCCTCTCTTCCCCCCCAAGTCACACATAACCCTATTGCTACATGCAAATCTCTCTCCCCTTTTAGTCCTCTCTCTCTGTGAGACCTGATAGAGCTGGAGTTCAGAGCCCTCTTATTCTCTTCCTCCTAACACTTCTCCCCCACTGTGTCTATGGATCAAAGTTGTTTTGGGGGTACACAAGGTGAGAGTTCTGGCTTCTGTAATTGCTTCTCTGCTGAATGTGGGTGTTAGGAGGTGGATCCATAGCCCCAGCCTGTTTCTACCTTTCCCTAGTGGTCAGGGCTCTGGAGAGATGAGGTTCCAAGATATACTCGTGAGGTTGTCTACCCAGAGAAGTCAGGATAGAATTACGATAGCATCTGAAACTTGGTGTCTGGAAGGTGGCAGGACATAAAGTGAGACAAAATGGTTAATAAACAGGAACCAAGAAGCAGGAAAAGAGCAGATGAGATTAGGGATCTTAGGGTGGAAGAAAGCTTGGAAGTCTATTTTAGGCATGTTTTTAGGGGCCCACGATTATGATAGGCTTTGCATGAGTTTGGTAGCTGATGCTTTGGTTCTTTCTCTCCTCTCTGTGTTAATACATAAATAGTTTTTTAAAAATTAGGGAGTTGGGTGGTAGCGCAGTGGGTTAAACGCAAAGCACAAGGACCAGCGTAAGGAACCTGGTTTGAGCCCCCGGTGGCTCCCCACCTGCAGGGGAGTCGCATTACAATCTAAGGGGTGAAGCAGGTCTGTAGGTGTCTTTCTGTCTCCCTCTCTGTCTTCCCCTCCTTCTTCTTCTTCTTCTAGCGTTTGCCCTTCTTCCGTAGCCAGTCAACAGCGTCAGGTTGAGCCTGATGTAAAGTTTCGAGACCTCCTTTGAATCTGGAGAGGTGGCAGTCGTTGACTATGTGGGTCATAGTCTGTCTGGAGCCGCAGGGGCAGTTCGGGTCGTCTCTGGCTCCCCAGCGATGGAACATAGTGGCGCACCGGCCATGGCCTGTTCGATAGCGATTGAGGAGGGCCCAATCATAACGTGCCAGGTCAAAGCCGGGTTGACGCTTGCAGGGGTCTGTGATGAGGTGTTTGTTCTTTACCTCAGCTGACTGCCAACTCTGTTTCCAAGAGACTGGAACAGAGAAGTTCAGTGTAGGCGTAGGGGACCAGATTGGGTGACGAGACATCAAGCGTTGGACAGGGTGGGCGAAGATATCCGCGTATATCGGCAGGTCCGGTCGAGCGCAGACATGGGAAATGAACTTAGATGATGCCGCATCCCGACGAATATCTGGCAGGGCGATGTTGCTAAGAACTGGCAGCCATGGAACCGGGGTGGAACGGATGGTTCCAGAAATTATCCTCATGGAGGAATATAATTTGGAATCGACCAAGTGGACATGGGGGCTACGGAACCATACTGGGGCACAGTATTCTGCAGTGGAATAGAATAATGCCAGAGAGGATGATCGTAGTGTGGAAGCGCTCGTGCCCCATGAGGAGCTGGCCAGTCTTGCAATGATGTGATTCCTCGCGCCCACCTTTGCTGCAGTTTTTATGAGATGTTTGTGAAATGACAGAGTGCGATCGAGAGTAACGCCAAGATAGACTGGCTGGGCTTCATGCCGGATTCTCATACCGCCAAGCTGCACATTAAGCTCACGTGAGACCGAGGCATGGTGTAGATGGAAAACAGATGATACCGTTTTTGCAGTGCTAGGGATTAGTCGCCATTTTTTACAGTAATCAGATATCAGAGACATGTCTTCCGTGAGTGTTTCCTCGAGGATGTCGAACTTGGATGCCTGAGTTGCACAGCAGATGTCATCGGCGTAGATGAACTTCCTTGAAGAAGTTTCTGGGAGGTCATTGATGTAAATATTAAATAGCGTAGGAGCCAGAACAGAGCCCTGGGGGAGGCCACTTGAGACAGGTCTCCATCTGCTAGACTTGTCACCCAGATGCACCCGGAATCTTCTGCTTTGGAGAAGAAACGATATAGTGTTGGCCACCCATGGAGGCAGGCATCTTGAGATCTTGACCAGGAGACCACGGTGCCAGACCGTGTCATAGGCTGCTGTGAGATCAACAAAGACAGCACCCGTCTTTAAATTCTTCTGGAATCCATTTTCAATGTAAGTTGAGAGGGCCAGGGCTTGTTCGCAGGTAGATCTTCCTGGGCGGAAACCAGCTTGGGCGGGTGATAGGAATTTCTCTGTAAGATGAGAAATACGTGACAGAAGCAGCCTCTTAAGGAGTTTGTAACACACGGAGAGGAGAGAAATTGGTCTATAGCTGGTGGCCAGTGTTGGGTCTTTCTTTGGTTTCAAAACCGCTATAATCTTCGCACGAAGCCAAACTTTGGTCTTCCCCTCCTCTCTCCACTTCTCTCTGTCCTATCCAACAACGACAACATAAAACAAGGGCAATGGGGGGTAGATAGCATAATGGTTATGCAGATACACTCTCATACCTGAGGCTCCAAAGTCCCAGGTTTGACTCCTCTGCAGCACCATAAGCCAGAGCTGAGCAGTCCTTTGGTTAAAAAAAAAAAAGGGCAATAAAATGGAATAAATAAATATTAAAAAAAATTAAAATGGAGCCAGTAAAATAACTCTCCTGGATAGCATGCTGCATGCCATGCTTATGACCCAGATTTGAACCCAACCCCCACTGTGTTGAAGGAAGCTTTGATGCTGTGGTTTCTGTCACTCTCTGTCTCTACCTAAAAATAAATAAATAAAGTTAAATATATATTTTAAAATATTTATTTATTCACTTTTGTTGCCCTTGTTTTCTTGTTGTAGTTATTACTGTTGTTATTGATGTCGTTGTTGGTGGATAAGACAGAGGGAAATACAGAGAGGAGGGGAGGATAGAGGGGGAGAGAAAGATAGATGCCTGCAGACCTGCTTCACCACCTGTGAAGTGACTCCCCTGCAGGTGGGGAGCTGGGCTCAAACTGGGATCCTTAAGCCGGTCCTTGTGCTTTGTGCTTAACTCATTGTGCTACCTCCTGACTCCCATAAATAATTTAAAAATAAATATAGGCTGGGGAGGGTCTGGGAGGGGACAAAATGGATAAAATGTTGGACTCTCAGGCATGAAGTTCTAAATTCAATTCCTAGCGTCACATGTGCTAGAGTGATGATCTGATTCTCTCCCTCATAAGTAAATTGTATATGTTAATATGGGATGATAGCATAATGATCATGCAAAAAGACATTCATGGCAGTCAGACAGTAGCTCAGTGGGTTAAGTGTATGTGGCGCAAAGCGCAGGGACTGGCGTAAGAATCCCGGTCGGAGTCCCCAGCTCCCCACCTGCAGGGGAGTCGCTTCACAGGCAGTGAAGCAGGTCTGCAGGTGTCTATCTTTTTCTCCCTCTCTCTGTCTTCCCCTCCTCTCTCCATTTCTCTCTGCCCTATCCAACAACAATGATATCAAAAAAGACATTTATGACTGAGGCAGGAAAGGTTCAAGTTTAGTCCCCAGCACCATCATAAATTAGAGCTGAGCATTGATCTGGAGGAAAAAATACATACATACAAATAAAAAATATAAATGACATTTATTTTTGTGGCCCAAGAGGTGGTCAGATTTGGGATCACATGAATGAGGTCCAGAGTTCTATCCCTTGTATCATGTATATCAGATATGTATAAACAGAGAACATTTTTCTGGTTCTCTTTCTGTCTCACAATGTAAAATAAACTTTTCTCTTTTTTTAAATATTTATTTTCCCTTTTGCTGCCCTTGTTGTTTTATTGTTGTAGTTATTGTTGTTATTGATATCGTCATTGTTGGATAGGACAGAGAAATGGAGAGAGGAGGGGAAGACAGAGATAGGGAGAGATAGACACCTGCACACCTGCTTCACCGCCTGTGAAGTGACCTCCCTGTAGTTGGGGAGCTGGGGGCTGGAAGCAGGATCCTTATGCTGGTCCTTGCACTTCTTGCCACATGCACTTAACCCGCTTTGCTATCTTCTGACCCCTCCTTTTTTTAAAAGGTGGGGTCACATTTATTTTCATACGTGAGACCAGCCACTGCTAACCCACTGAGCTACTGCTGGCCCTGCCCATAATTACTTTGTAAACATGGTTAGGGAGATAGCATAGTGTAGTGGTAGAATACTTGTGTGTCTGCATCTATA
The DNA here is from genome assembly GCF_950295315.1 of Erinaceus europaeus. NCBI lineage: Eukaryota > Metazoa > Chordata > Mammalia > Eulipotyphla > Erinaceidae > Erinaceus > Erinaceus europaeus. The sequence continues at coordinate 6,285,274 of NC_080183.1, read as the reverse complement.
TAGTTACCAGGTTCAATTCCTGGCAGCACTAATTGTGGGCCCCGCCCACACACGGGCCCCGCCCCTCCAGCCTCGCTCTGCTGAAGCCCCGCCCATACGGACCACGCCCACATATCCTGGTCCAATCGCAGACCTCCTGAGCCCAACGTTGTATCCTCTCAACGTGAAGGCCCCGCCTACCAGGCTACCCTCCTCGGCCCTTGAGTCGCAGGCTGCTGTCATCATCATGCCCCGCCCCCTGCGGGCCCGCATCCAATCGCAGGCCGCGGCTTTCTGGAGGGCCCGCCCGCCCCGTGAGATGCTCTAGAGGCGGGAGAGGCGGCGGTTCCGGTTCCGAAGCTGAAGCGGCGTTGGGCTGAGATCTTGGCTTACTTGCTAAGTCCCCGCCGCCTCTGGGCCCGGCCCCCCCACGCCGTGCTGCCGTTGCGGGCGGCGCGGCTCGACGCGCGGCGAATCTGCGGCTGCGAATCGGTGGCGGGGCCTCGCGAGAGTCAGGGCGGGCGAGCGGGCCCGGGACCGGGACCGAACACGGGCACCCAACACCGGGACTGGGACTGAACACCGGCACCGAACATTGCGATCGGCACAGGGACTGAGCACTAGGACCGAGCACTACGATCCGCACCGGGACTGAGCACTGCGATATAAGTACCGCGCGCTAACCGATTGCGCCACTGGAGCTCCGGGACTGAGCACCGGGACCGAGCCCCGCACCGAGCACTGGGGCTGAACATCGGCATCCGCTCAGCGCCGGGACCGAACGTTGGCACTGAGCATTGCGGTCGGTGCGGGGACGGACAGTGAGCACCGGGACTAAGCACCGGCACTGAGCACTGCGATCGGCAGCGGGTCTGGTCTTGAATCCTGGGACGGGCATCGAGCACCTGCCCTGAGCACTGGGACTGAGCTCCACACAGAGCCCCGTATCGACTACCTCCCGGGACCTGCACCGAGCACCAGCACTGACACCGTGCCCCACGGGCGGTACTGCAGCTGCACCTGCCCGCACCACAGCGAGGGCTGTCCCAGCGCGGGGCCCGCACCCGCACCCGCACCCGCCTGCAGCCGGCCGCCCGGGATACGCCGACATGACGGGCCGCGTGTGCCGCGGGTGCGGGGGCACCGATATCGAACTGGACTCCGCGCGCGGGGACGCCGTGTGCACCGCCTGCGGCTCGGTGCTGGAGGACAACATCATCGTGTCCGAGGTCCAGTTCGTGGAGAATAGTGGCGGCGGCGCCTCGGCCGTGGGCCAGTTCGTATCTCTGGACGGTGGGTCCCCGAAAGGACGGGGAGGGTCCCGAGGAGGTTCTGGTGGGCGCCAGGACTTCCTGGGTGGCGTTCCAGAGGTCCTGAAGTCAGGTTTGCGCTCGGTCCGGGGAGTTCAGTGGACCAGGCTGGGTCCCAGAAATGCCGGTCCCAGTTCTGGTTTATGGTGGTGCTGGTTTATGGTGGTGAACCTGGGACGTCGGAACCTCAGGCTGAAAAGTTTTTTGCAGAACCGTGATGCTGTATCCTGGGCCCTAACTTCATCTTTTCTTTCGTCTAAACCGGGTTCTTAGCCCCTCTTGGAGATAATTCCTCCTTGGGGGTACACATTTTGGTACCAGATTCATTATTGGTTAAATGTAAGAACAGCACTTGTTTTAGTAAAGGGAAAGCAACAATTTCAGTGAGACTGAGTGGTGAGGACTACAGGTGAGGCATTAAATAAAGATTCCTTACCCTGGGAGTCGGGCTGTAGTGCAGCGGGTTAAGCGCAGGTGGCGCAAAGCAGCAAGGATCGGAGTTGAGTATCTGGGTTCGAGCCCCCGGCTCCCCACCTGCAGGGGAGTCGCTTCACAGGTGGTGAAGCAGGTCTGCAGGTGTCTGTCTTTCTCTCCCCACCTCTGCCTTCCCCTCCTCTGTCCATTTCTCTCTGTCCTATCCAACAACGACAACAGTAATAACTACAACAATAAAACAATAAGAGCAACAAAGGGAATAAATAAATAAATATTAAAAAAAAAAAGACCCCTTATACTTGCTACCTTAACAGTCGTGAACTCGACAAGGCTTCTTCCTCCTGTCCCCACACCCCTGTATTATTTTTAACATTTATTTATTCCCTTTTGTTGCCCTTGTTTTATTGTTGTAGTTGTTGTTATTGATGTCGATGTTAGATAGGACAGACAGAAATGGAAAGAGGAGGGGAAAACGGGGAGAGAAAGATAAGACACCTGTAGAACTGCTTCACAGCCTGTGAAGCAACACCCCACACACAGGTGGGGAGCCGGGGGCTGGAACCGAAATCATTATGCCTGTCCTTGCACTTTGTGCCACCTGCACTTAATCTGCTGTGCTAACGCCCGACTCCCATCTCTGTATTTTTTAAGCACAGACATCTTTTTATTTATTTATTCCTTTTTATTGCTCTTGTTTTATTGTTGTAGTTATTATTGTTGTTGTTGATGTCATTGTTGTTGGATAGGACAGAGAGAAATGGAGAGAGGAGGGGAAGGCAGAGAGGAGGAGAGAAAGACAGACACCTGCAGACCTGCTTCACCTCCTGTGAAGTGACTCCCCTGCAGGTGGGGAGCCTGGGGCTGGAACCGGGATCCTTAAGCTGATCCTTGCACTTTGCACCACCTGTGCTTAACACGCCGCGTTACTGCCCGACTCCCCGTACAGACATCTTAAAGGCGTTACTTAGCCCCTTCTTTCCAAATGGGAAAGGAGGCCGTCTCAGATGCCAGAGCAAGAGGAGCCACAGGGATCTTGGTTTTCCGTGGTTTGTATTTCTGCCTTCTTGTTGGGAAATTTTTCAGCCAGCCCTAAGTCATGATGCTTTTCCTCTGCAAAATTTATTTTATTATTATTATTGTTGTTGTTGTTATTATTGAAAGATTTTATTTATTTATTCATGAGAAAGATAGGAGAGAGAGAAAGAACCAGACATCACTCTGGTATATGTGCTGCCAGGGATCAAACTCAGGACCTCATTATTGAGAGTCTAATGCTTTAGTTAACTGCGCCACCTCCTGGACCACTATTATTTTTTTAAGTAAAGTCTTTTTACTTTAATTTTTTTTTTTTTTTGCCTCTAGGGTTATTGCTGGGGCTTGGTACTTGTACCACGAATTGACTACTCCTGAAGGCTATTTTTTTTCCTTTGTTGCCATTGTTTTTTATGGTTGTTGTGGTTATTATTGTTGTCATATTGATGTTCTTGTTGGATAGGACAGAGAGAAATTGAGAGAGGAGGAGAAGATAGAGAGAGGGAGAGAAAGACAGACACCTGCAGACCTGCTTCACCACCTGTGTAGTGACCCTCCCTGCAGATGTGGAGCCAGGGACTGGAACCAGGATCCTTACGCGAGTCCTTGCGCTTCGTGCTATGTGCTTAACCTGGTGTGCTACCGCCCAGCCCCTCTTCCAGAACATCCTTTGCTCTTACTTGTGGTGGTGTTGTTGATTGAACCTGGGACCTTTGTTTGGTGCCTCAGTCATCATGAGAATCCTTTTGTGCGGCCCAGAAGGTAGCATAGTGGGTAAGGCATTGTACTCTCAAGCTTGAGGTCTGTAGTTCAGTCACAAGCATCACATGTGTCAGAGTGCTAGTCTGCTTCTCGTTCTGTCTCCCTCCTCTTTCACTTTCTAGTAAGTAAATGAACAAATATATGAATAAATATTGTTTAAAAAGTCTTTTTGTGTAGCCAACATGTGGTCTCAGCAGTCTGACTTTATTGGCTCTTAGAGCTGTGCAGTATCCGTTGGTGCGTGTGTACACAAATCCAGAATGACCTGATGTGAGCAGGTGCACATAGTCGCTTCTGATGGGTGACTTGTGTTCTTGGGATACATGCCTAGGGAATTGCTGTGTCGTATATAGGGCCCATGTCTAATGTTCTGAAGTATCTTCAGATTTTTCTGCACATGACCTGGGCCAGTAATGTTGCCATCGGCAGTATAAGCGTGTTCCTTCCACACTCTGACCAGTACTGCTTCTTGCTATTCTTTTTAATACATGACATTCTCACATCTGTGTGGTGGTATCTCATTGTTTTCTGATTTGCATTTCTCTAATAATGAGTAACTTCAAGCATTTTTTCATGTGTCTTCTGGCCATCTGAATCTCTAATTTGCTAAAGAAACAGTTCAGATCTTTCTCCGATTTTCACTGGGGCTGTTTTTTGTTGCTGAGTGTTGGGGATTCTTTTTTTTTTTTAACCAGGGCACTGTTCAGCTCTGGCTTATGGCGGCGCTGGGGATTGAACCTGGGACTTTGGAGCCTCAGGCATGAGGCATGAGAGTCTTTGCATAACCATTATGCTATCTACCCTCCGCCCAGGGATTCTCTGTATGTGCTGGTTCTTGGTCCCTGGTCTGCTGTATATAGTGTGTAAAGGTATTCTGTCATGCAGTAAGGCATCTTTTTTGTCTGTTGATGGTTCCCTTTGCTGTGCAGTAGCTTCTTGGTTTGATCTAGTCCCGTGGACTTATTTTGGCCTTGCTGTTGGGCTTGAGTCTCAAACTACATTTCCAAAGCAGACCTTATGGAGTGTCCTGCAGTGCTCTCTTCTGTGTGTTGGGGGGTTTGGAGTCTGACTCCCAAGCCTCCCATCCCATCTGCTGTGCCTACGTTAGTATGTTGGGCCTGCTTCGTCTTTCTGCATGTAGCAGTGGCTTTGTCTGACTATGCTGCCAGGGTGACTGCCTGACAGGACAAGCTGAGCCTCCTCCCCTGCCTCCTGGCACAACTGGCAATGATGCTGTTCTATCTGGACTGTTTGCTGGGCTCCCCGGGCACCTGGACCTTGGGGGCTTCCTTCTCTGTGGCCGAGGTGGTGGCATCTGTGCTGGATATTTGGTGTGTCTGGGGAGTGTCAACTATGGATTGGGCCCCTTTGCTCTGAGGTGGTCAGCAGGCAGAGCTCTGGTCACGCCTGCAGCATCTGTTGTGATGGCCCTTTCTCTCAGTGACCCCTCCCGCCTGCCTCTGTTACTCCTGCATGAGTACTTGGCGGCTCTTTTTGGAGCCCTGGCTTTGTTCTCATGGCCTTCCCTATTCTCCTACGGGGCCCACATCTGAGTAACATCTAGGGACCTGGGCAGAGGGGCCAGGGGCTGAGGGCTGGGCTTCCACACGTGCCATGAGTGTCAGGGCTGCCACAGCACTGTCACTGGAGTGTTCTTCCTGGGCTCCCTCAGCTGTCCTTGTGATCCCGGGGACTGTAAGCCAGAGTTGAGGTCCCCAGGCTCCTGTGGCTCTGCATCAAGCAGCCTCAGGCCCAGGGGAGCCCTGTTTTCTCCCAGCACCACTGTCTCTGCAGCCCGAGGGTGGACCTGGCAGCACTGTGCCTGTGATGCGTGAGGTGTGTGTGAAGTGAGTATGTGTGTGAGCTAAGTTGTGAGGCATGTGTGTGAGGTGTGTGAAGTATGTAAGGTGTGCAAAGTGCGTGTGTGAGAGGAAGTGTGTGAGTGAGTGTGTGAAATGTATGAGGTGTGTGTGTGAGCTGTGTGAAGTCTGAGCTGGTCCAGGGCCCCAGACTGTGTCACACTGGAAGGCTATGCACTCAGCTCTTTCTGTTTCTTTGTCAAGATCAATTTTTTAAATTTTTTAAAATATTTATTTTCCCTTTTGTTGCTCTTGTTTTTTTTAATTTTTAATTAAAAATTTTTTTTTTCTTTCCTCCAGGGTTATTGCTGGGCTCGGTGCCTGCACCGTGAATCCACCACTCCTGGAAGCCATTTTTTCCCCCTTTTGTTGCAGCCTCGCTGTGGCTATCATTATTGCCATTGTTGATGTCGTTTGTTGTTGGATAGGACAGAGAGAAATGGAGAGAGGAGGGGAAAACGGGGAGAGAAAGATAGACACCAGCAGACCTGCTTCACCGCCTGTGAAGCGACCCCCCTGCAGGTGGGGAGCTGGGGGCTTGAACCGGGATCCTTACGCCGGTCCTTGCGCTTTGCGCCACATGCGCTTAACCCACTGCGCCACCACCCGACCCCCTTTTTATTTTTTTACTCCCTTTTTGTTGCCCTTGTTGTTTTATTGTTGTAGTTATTATTGTTGTTATTGATGTAGTTATTATTGTTGTTATTGATGTTATTGATAGGGCAAAGAGAAATGGAGAGAGGAGGGGAAGACAGGGGGAGAGAAAGACACCTGCAGACCTGCTTCACCACTTGTGAAGCGACTCCCCTGCAGATGGGGAGCCAGGGGCTCAAACCGGGATCCTTATTCTGGTCCTTGTACTTTGCACCGTGTGCACTTAACCCGCTGCGCTACCGCCCAACTCCTGTCAAGATCTATTTTATCGTGAGCAGCAGGAATGTCTTCCTTCACTTTTGGAAAGTGGGTATCTCAGGTCAGGATGCTGGTTGCTTCCAGATTGTAGCTCCCCCCCCACAACTCACCTTAGGGTGCCTTTCGCTTCCTGAGAGAGAGTACACAGTGCCTCTGTGCATGTGCACGTGTGTATAGGCGTGTGTATGGGTACAGGCGTGTGCAGTATGTCCTCATGTGCACATGGTGCATGTATAGGTGACTGTAGCACGTGTGTGTGTGTGTGTGTGTGTGTGTGTGTGTGTGTGTGTAGACGGCTCTGTAGGGACAAGTCTTAGCAGCCCCGGGAGGGAGGACTACAGGCCACACAAAGTGGGGCTCCAGGAGGCTGTGGACAGGGTCCTGGAGACCCAGGGTGGCCAGCACTGCCTCTGAGCTAGGCCTCCTCTCAGCTGAGGCTGTGGGCCCTGGCCAGGCCCCACCCAGGGGCTTGGACCCATGAGGGTGCTGCCTGTCCCCTGGCCCCCAACCTGAGGATGCCCAGGCTCTGGGGCCCTGCAGCCCACTGCCCTCTGCGCTTGGGCTTTGATCCCTTGGTCATCCATGCCCCTCATCTCTGCCCTGCCCCAGGACAGAGCCTCTGCTGGCTGCAGTGCAGGTCTGGCCCCTGAGCCCCTCCCCTTGAGTCCTTGTGCTCATGGTGGGTGTCTGCAGACTGACCCCACAGCGGGTGGTGCTCCTGCGGGGTCCTGCATTCCCTGACTGCTCTGCTCTGCAGGTGCTGGCAAGACCCCCACCCTGGGCGGCGGCTTCCATGTGAACCTGGGGAAGGAGTCCCGTGCACAGACCCTGCAGAACGGTGAGCTCACCTCCATGAGGGGTGGGGGGGTGGGGGCATGCAGCCAGACACTGTCAGTCACTTCTAGCCCCCCCCCCCCATCACCGGCCTCCTGCTTCCTGCAGATTCCAGGGCTGCTCAGCCATGTAGGCTGCCCCTGTGAGTCTCGGGGGTACAGACACCCTGTGCCAGGAGCACCGGCACATGATGATGCCTATTCTTTGCAGGTGTGCCAGACCCAAAGCTTGGAGACACCTGTGCCCAGCCCTGGGCCATTTGTCGTCTTAGCGTAATGTGAAGATCTCTGTTTCTTATCTTTTTTTCTTTATACCAGAGCCCTGGCTCAACTCTGGATTATGATGGTGCCAGGGATTGAACCTGGGACTTCTGGGCCTTAGGCAAAAATCTCTCACACACATATTTGATTTATTTTAATATCTTATTATTTACTTATATTATTATTGTTATTATTATTATTTTGCCACCAGGATTACCGCTGGGGCTCAGTTCCAGCACTACAAATCCACTGTTCCTGGCAGACCTTCCTTTCTTTCTACTTTTAATTTTATTTGATAGCACAGAGAGAAATTGAGAGGGAAGGGGAGATAGAAAGGGAGAGAGAAAGACTTCTGCAGACCTGCTTCACCACTCATGAAATGTCCTCCCTGCAGGTGGGGAGCAAGGGCTTGAACCCAGATCTTTGCACACGTGATATGTGCACTTAACTGAGTCACCACCACCTGGCCCCCTCTTTAAAAAAAATTTTTTTTAATATTTATTTATTTATTCCCTTTTGTTGCCCTTGTTGTTGTAGTTATTGTTGTTGTTGATATTGTTGTTGTTGGATAGGACAGAGAGAAATGGAGAGAGGAGGGGAAAGCAGAGGGGGAGAGAAAGACAGACACCTGCAGACTTGCTTCACTGCCTGTGAAGTGACTCCCCTGCAGGTGGGGAGCCGGGGCTCGAACCAGGATCCTTACACCAGCCTTGTGCTTTGTGTCATCTGCGCTTAACCCACTGTGCTACTGCCCGACTCCCACCTGGCCCCCTCTTTACTTACTTTTAAAGAAAAAGATACAGAGAGAAGGATAGAGAAATGAGAGCCCTGCTCAGCTCTGGCTGATGGTCGTGCTGGGGATTTAATCTGGACCCTCAGAGCCTCAGGCATGAAAGTCTTTTGCAGAACTTTTATGCTGTCTCTTCAGCCCTTTTAATGTTTTTATTTATTTATTTTTCGACAGAGGCAAAGAGAAACTGAGAAGGGAGAAATAGGGAGAGAAACAGCTGCAGACCTGCTTCAGCACTTCTGAAGCTTCCCCCTGCAGGTAGAGACCATGGACTCGAACCCAGGTCCCTGCACATTGTAATGTGTACACTCAACCAGGTTCACCACCACCCAGCCCCTCTCTTTTTGTCCCCAAAGATTTATTTATTTTTACTAATGGGGGGATTGGATGGGAACCAGAGCATCAGTTACCCTGGCACATGTAATACTGGGGATAGAACTCAGTGTTTCACGCTTGAGAGTTCAACACTCAGTTCACTGTCCCCCTCCCAGGCAAGATGTATATGTGTTCCTGTTGGGAAAGTCTTGATGCATTTTTTTTTTTTTTTTGGCGTAGAAAAATACATCTTGACTTTTCAGACAATCCAGGGTGTGTGTTCAGACAATCCAGGGGGTGTGTGTTTCTTTTATATTATTTTAACCAGAGCACTACTTAGTGCTGCCTTATGGTGGTTCTGGGGATTGAACCCAAGACATTGGAGCCTCATGCATAGAAGTCTTTTTGCACAACCATTATGCTATCTCCGTGCCCTGTCTTTTTGGTACAAGGCTCTTCTTTGTAGTGTGATTATCAGAAAGTGTTCTTCCACTGTGTGTTGTCTTTTCATTTTTTTCTTCAAAATATTTATTGAGTTTATTTTAGGGAAAATGAGAGGGACCAGAGTACTGCTGAGCTCTGGTGTCTGGTGGTGCTAAGGACTGAACCTGGGACCTGGACACTCAGGCAGGAGAGTCTAAAATACAACCACTGTGCTAGAGATGGGAGGAAACTATGCAGATGGCTCTTACTCTCCATCTGTTTGGGGGTGTCTGAGGCTCTCTGGGCAGCAGTGATGCCCCTGGTGCTCTAGGGCGGCGGCAGATCCATCACCTGGGGAACCAGCTGCAGCTGAACCAGCACTGCCTGGACACGGCCTTCAACTTCTTCAAGATGGCTGTGAGCAAGCACCTAACTCGAGGCCGCAAGATGACCCACGTCATTGCCGCCTGCCTCTACCTGGTGTGCCGCACAGAGGGCACGCCCCGTATCCTTGCACGGCGGCCCAGTGGGAAGGAGAAGGACAGCTCGGGGCAGGCTTTCTGCAGTCCAGGCCACTTTCCCCATGGGGCAGCAGCCCGGGTTGGGGGCCTGAGTGTGGTCTGCAGCCCATTCCAGGCACCCTGTCCCTTCGCCTTCCTGGCCCTGGATGACCCAGGCTGGCTGCCACAGCTGCAGGGAGCAGGGCATGCGGTTCCTGTCAGCCTCCCCAGTGTGTGGGTGCATGGTCTCCACTTTCCTGCAGAACAGCTGACCCTAACCCAGGTCCTGTGTGTGTGGCCAACTGCTCCTTTATTCTCAGAACATCCTGTGCCCCTCATGGGGTACCCCACACACACACACAGGGCCCGGCTCACCTCCTGACAGGCTTCCTCTGCCTGCGTGGTTCGGGTCCTGGCTTCAGGTGGCTATCCTCTCCGCTCTGAGTGAGCAGCACCCTTTCCTCCTCCCCTAGCCCTCGCTTCCTCTCCCAGCCCTCGGCCATCTGCTCCTGCAGGGGCCACAGACGGCTTCCTATGACTGTGTCCCCTGCCCTTTGAGTCGCAGGTTCTGCTCCAGGGTCAGGACTCACTAGGATCAGGAAATCCCCTTTCCCTCAGAGCACGTCTCCAGCAGACCTCAGGGAGTGACCCGGAGTAGCATATTAGTCGTTAGATTACTCCTGTGGCCTGGTGGTAGCACTGTCGATGGAGTGTGCCAGAGGGGTGTTTGATCCTCTCCCTCTCTCTCTCTCTTTCCTTTCCCTTTCTTTCTCTCATTGTCTTTCTTTTTTACCACCAGGGTTATTGCTCAGGCTCAGGGTCAGTGCCTGCACAATGGAGCCACTGCTTCTTCTGGCTTTTTCAGTTTTTTGCTAGAAGGTGAGAGACAGAGGGACAGAGACAGAAGGGGAAATACCTGTAGCACTGCTCCACTGCCCTAGGCTCTGCATGGGCAGCCCATCTTTTTAAAGACTTATTTCCTCTGACCTTTCCCTGAGAGGTTTTTTGCAGGAGAGCAGGCCCAGGCTCCTCTGTCCCCTCTGTCCCACCGTGCCTGGGATAGAACCCAGAACCTGGCCTGGAGCACCCAGCTGTATCTTTCTCCAGCATCTCTCCAGTGTCATCTACTCCTGCTGAGGGTGGCCCTCCTCCCTGTGGTCCCATCGCACCCATCACCTGACCTGTGAGGGTGCTGCTCAGCTTGGCCGCTTTGGCCTTCTTGCTCCTGGCCATCTGGGCTCAGGGCATGGGCAGATAGGCAGGCACTTGTAGGCAGGGACTCCCAGGTCACAGGGTAGATTCTAAAGGGGTGGGGTGGGCTGTCAGTATGCACGTCTGCAGTGAGCACACCCAAGCCCTGGAGCAGCCCCCACCCCACCCTGCCAGCTCTGACACCTAGGGACCAGCCATGCCCCTGTCACTCAGTGCTGGGGTGTTGGAACCATTCTCTGGGCTCCCCTGTGCTGCTGTCTCCCCTTATTGCCCAACACTGTCGGCCTGCTGTGGGTGGCAAGGCTGTGAGCCTGCCTGGTGCTCCTTGACTTTGGCCGCAGACATGCTGCTGGACCTCAGTGACCTGCTGCAGGTAGGCCGGGCTCTGTCGTGCGCAGCTCTCAGGAAAGTTTCTGGTGGAGGAACACGTCAGAGTAGGGGCCGGGTGGTGACACCTGCAGCCCTGCACAAGGATCTGGGTTTGAGCCTGTGCTCCCCACCTGCGGCGGGGAGCTTCCTGAGCGGTGGAGCAGATCTGCAGGCATCTCTCTCTCTCTCTCTCTCTCTCTCTTTATTATCTGTACTTATTTATTGGCTAGAGACAGCCAGAAATTGAGAGGAAGGGGGAGATAGAGAGGGAGACACCTACATACCTGCTTCATCACTTGTGAAGCTTTCCCCCTGCAGGTGGGACCTGGGGGCTTGGCACCCGGGGCTTTGTGCATTGTAACATGTCCGTTCAGTGAGGTGCACTACCACCTGGCCCCTCTCTCTGTCTGTCTCCCCACCCCCTCTCAGTTTCTCCCATTGAAGAAAAGGGAAAAAGAGCCACTGAGAGTGGTGCAGGCACCCAGCCGCTCAGGGACACCCTGCCTGTAGGGAGCTGGTGGTAACCTGGTTGTCACCCTGCCTGGGTGGCCCATAGCAGCCCTGTCAGAGGCGCTGGTGACGGAGCAGGGTGGGGGTGAGGAGGGAGAGCACATACTTCCAGCGCTCCTGGCTCATCCCTTTGCGCCCATGGGTGGGGCGCAGCCCCTCCAGAAAGCCAGGGCTCCTGCCCCAAAGCCACATCTGCATAAGGCTGCACTGGATGCAGGTCTCCTGGAGCTAAGAGGATGGCCCAGCAGATAGGACACCGGCCTCGCCTTGCATGCTGTCCTGCTTCAGGCCTCCACACCACATGGGAGGGGCTATTGCCCTGGAGGAAGGTCTATCCGAATGCAGTGCAGCCAGGGCAGTAATTGTAGGGCACCGTGAAGCCCAGACTCCACAAAACAAGCAGTACAGCCATCCAGACAGCCAGGTCTCTCACCCGAAGTCTGTTCAGGAGCCATTGCCCTGTCCGGGCAGTGTCCGGGAAGGAGCCTGCTGAGACCAAGGAGGACCTGGCACAGGGCGGTGGGAGGGCCTTGGGCTCCGGGTTTACAACCCCTGTGCCTCTTCCACCCGTGATGCTAGCAGGTGCCACGTGAGCCCTGGAACGGTGACGACACAGGTCCAGGGCCTGACTATCCCCCTTCTGGTGACCTCTTGGGTGTGTCTCTGGGCTTGAAGGGGCAGGGAGCTCTGGGGATAGCGACAGGTCCTTCCTACTGTCACCCCTCTGTCCTTCCTGTCACAGGTGAATGTGTACGTGCTGGGGAAGACATTTCTGCTTCTGGCCAGAGAGCTGTGCATCAACGCACCTGCCATCGGTGAGGGGGTGTGTGTGTGAGGGGTGCTGGGCAATGACACCTGTGCTGGGGTTCCCTTAGGCAGGAGCTACTTTAACTACACAGCCTCTTGGAGTCCGGGTGGGGGCTTACTCGCTGTGCCCTCCCTGCTGAGGAGACTGTATGTGGGTGTGGGTGTAGACACAGCCTGGGGCCTGGGGTCTGCGCTTGGACCCAGAGCCCCCACCTCTGGAACGTGGCCTGCACAGCTGTACCAGCTGCAGCCCATCCCCACCCCCAGCACTGCTATCGTTGCTTGTTCACACATGGAGCTCCTTAGGACTTTATTGTGAAAACCTGCTTCAGTAGGAAACAGTTTGAGCGCCTGCCCTGACCCTGGATCTGACAGGCAGGCCTGGGCTTAGAGGAAGCTCCAGAGTCTGGGCCTGCGTGCCTGCTGGTGGGGCACTGCTGGGAAGTGCCGGGGTGCTGCCACAGCTGAGCTGAGTGCCAGCCTGTCCAGGCAGTGAGAGGGCCTGGGGAGTGTTGCCCACACCTAAGCTGTACACCAGCCTGTCAAAGCATGGGGTGGGGAGCTGGGGACTCAGCTGGCTGGAGGAAGAGCCCTGCCTTGCACCATGCACTGTGTTGGTGGATGCCCATACGGCGTCCCTTGGCCCAGCTGCCTGCCTCACCCTCTGGGCTCAGGCGTAGAAGATGAGCTCTGGGATCTGGCCGCCCTGCACTCCAGTGCCATTGGTGCTGTCAGAGGAGCACTGGAACTGGAAGGTGACCTTGCCACACTGCACCTCTGTCATGCCTTCCTGCCCGAAGTAGCTGAGCTCACTGCCGTCCAGCACGGCACTGGCCGTGTAGAAGGCATCTTGCTCCACCTGTACCGGGTGCTCGAACCACACGGGGAAGGTAAGATTGGAGCCATCAGAGAGGAAGCGCGTGAGCCTCTGAGCCAGCACCACGCCCTGGCGCTTGAGCTCGATCCTGACGCCGTATTCGGCCTTGCCCGCGCTGGAGCCATATAGGCCCAGCCCCGCAATAAACACACGGCGGTCCACAGCAAACTGGATGCTGTCGCAGCGCCCTCGGTAGCGCCACTGGTTGCCACGGTAGGCAGAGGCCTGGAAGCGGTGGCAGCGCTGGGGGGCCAGGCCCTGGCGCTTTGCGAGTGGGAAGGCCAATGCCGGCTTGTTGGCTGCTGTGAACCACAGGAAGATGCTGTGTGCCTCCTCCAGCGTCAGCACGTCTGACTGGGCTGCGCCATTGGCGAACTCCTCCAGTGACATGGCTGGGATGCGCACACGGTGCAATGCAGGACCCAGCACGTGGCGTTTGTTGGCTGGTGTGGCGGGCAGCCCCTGTCGCCGGCACTCGGCCTCTGCCCAGCTCAGCACGGCTTCAAAGACCACAGCCTCCCTGGCGTTGAGCGCCTCCCGCGTAACGATAGTGTCCAGCGTGGGCCAGTCGATGTCACAGAAGCCCTCAGAGCGCAGCGCTACCTCAGCCTGTGCGTCGATCACCTGCCAGCAACGACGTGTCAGCTCAGGCTCCTCAAACAACCGGCTCTGCGCCAGCAGCAGGCAGGCGTTCCTGGCCTCCAGGCTGGTCTCCAGGAAGCCCACACATGCCCTGGCCAACGCAGGCACCAGGTACTTCTTGGCCGCATAGAGCGTGGCCAGCACAGTGTCTGCCTCCAGCTGGATCTCATCGCTGTACAAGTACCTGGGCGGGCAGGGCGGGGGTCACTGGGGGCGAGGCCACTGCAGAGAGGCGGGCAGGCTGCTGTGGGGACCCTCTCACTTACTTTAGGAGGGTCAGGAAGGCAGCAGGCTCCACATCGGGGATGTGTATCTCGGCCTGCACCTCGGCCAGGTCCCCGTAGAACATGGCATAGAAGACAGAGCTGCCCACGGCCAGCACATACTAGGGGGAGAGATGTTCTGAGCTGGCTACCCACTGCACATACCCACAGGCCACTGGGGCAGGGTCCCTGGGCACCCACCTTGTGAGCGGGCACCCTCTGGGCAACACCTGGGGGGCCCACGACGAAGTGCACGTCCGCCATGAGCTCGTTGTTGAACATGAGCGTGTTCCTGAAGGGGGTGGGTGGAGTGTGCTCAGGGAGGGGTGGGAGGCTGAGGGGGTCAAGGGGTAGGGGGTAGAAGCTGGGGAGGAAGGAGGCTGAGGGTCAAAGGCTAAGGGGCAGGGTGGGGGGCAGAGACTGAGGGGATTGCAGGATCAGGGGAGGGTGGTGGGAGGGGGGGTTAAAAAGGGATGAGGTGGGGGGGCAGAGAATAAGTGGGGTGAGGGCAGACAGGTACTGGGGGGCAGAGGATGAGAGGGTGGAGACTCAGACCAGTTGGGGGGCAGAGAATGGGGGCTCAGGCTGGGTAGGGGTGCAGGGATGGGGGCCCAGCCTCACTGGAGGTGTAGAGATGGGGGCTCCACCGGCGGAGTGCGTGATGAGGGTCCAATGGGGGGAGGGGGTCCCGGTCTCACCGCTCGCGTAGGGTGGGGTACGCCGCCTGCCAGCTGGGGCCCTCGGGGTTGTTGGTGCGCGCTGCTGGTGCAGACGGCGGGGGCGCGGGCGGCGCGGGCGGCGGGCAGCAGGGCGCCTCCTTGGAGCCGCTGCTAGGGGCTGGGTCGGCGCCGCCCAGAGCGGGCAGCAGCTCCGCGGCCATCTTCGCCCGGGGACCGCGCCGGGGTTTGGGCAGCGGGGGGGGGGGGGCAGCACCAGCAGCGCGGCTAGGCACTGCGCCACCCGGCCCTGCAGGCAGGCCAGGGCCAGGGGCAGGGGCAGGGGCAGCAGCCTGAGGCGGCCGGCGGCTCGGCTCCTCTCCGCTCTGTCCTTGTCCCCGTCCCCGCCCCACGTCGCTGCGCCCGCCCCTCAGTCCTCTCCCTGTGCGCCCCGCCCCTCGCCCTAGTCCCGCCCCGTGGGAGCCGGGCTTGAGCTGGCCAGGCACGGTGCCCTGCCTCGCTGGAGAGCACAGGGTACAGGCCCTGGTGGTCAGTAAGTGGCCACTTTCCTGCCTGTGGCGAGTTGGGGGCTTGCTGCTGGGAAGAGGCCCTGTCCGCTCAGCACTGGCTGGCTCCTGCAGGAAAACTGAGGTCTGTGTGTCCTCCCAGTTGCCATGGGCCTCTCTCCTGCCCTGCCTACTATCCCCTCGGGTCTGCTGTCCCCACTTGGCCTCAGCTGTCCACTGTGTGGCCCTCCACCGCTCTCCAGCCACCACTGCCAAACCTCTGGTCACCCAGTGGCTTCCCCCTCCCCCTGGCGGCAGAGGGCAGCCCCAGTCTTGAGCTGTGGGCATGGTCACTGTGCTCAAGTGATTGCCCCGCCTTTTTATCATCCACTTATAGTTATTTTTTGCCGTCAGGGTTATCCTTAGTGTCTAAGGAACCTATCATTCCCAGTAACCACATTACCTTTTCTGTCTCTCTCTGGTCGGGAGTTAGACAGCGGGAGATACCTGCGGCACAGCTCCAGCCTGTAGAGTTTCCCCTTGCGGGGGGTGCCCAGCCTTTTCTCTTACCAGAGCTGTCCTGGGGCTCCCTGACCAGGTGCTTCCTCCACACCCTGTGGATTCTCTTTCTGACAGAGGTCAGAGACGCCATGGCTCCCTCAAGAAGTTTCCCAGAGCAGGTGTTCCTTGTGGTGGCCAAGGGCTGGGCATGTCTCCTTGCAAGTGGCAGAGTTGTGCGCACGGGATGAGCTTGCCCCCCGGCCCCTATTCCACGTGAGCCAGGGCACTGCTTGGCTGTGGCTCGTGGTGGCTCTGAGAGGTGGGCTCAGGTGTGAAGGTCTGTGCTGAAGGGACCTGGGCTCTGGCTCATCTGCTAGGAGGGGCCCAAGGTGGAGGGCTCCGTGTCCAGGTGTGTCTCCCGTCTCCCAGGTACCCACTGACTGCTGTGGTTCTTCCCCTTTTGTACCCGCCCTTCAGCGCTCCATTCGCTCTTTCAAGGTGTCTGCACCTTGGGCCCATCCTCTGTGTCTTGAGGTCACCACACCCTGCTGTCCCTTTCCGTGCTGCCCCGTGTGGAGGCCTGCAGGCCCTAGCCTCATCTCTTAGTGTCCCTTGGCACTGGGGCTTGTGTTTTGCCTTTTGACCTAGCCTGATTGTAGAACTGACCGTGGGGAACCTCTTTCTACCTCAGGGAGTGTTTGTCTGGACATCTTTCCAGAAAAATAGGGACTGGGAGACAATAGAAGGCGGGGGACAGTCAGTCGGGACCTATAGTACTGCATCGCCACAGTGTTCCCTCCACCTACACCAGGGGCCAGCAGGTGGGGCTGTGCAGCCTACTGAGGGGACTGGGCAAGTATAGGGACGTGCTGGTGTGTGTGGTCGCGGCCCAGGCCTCCCAGTGATCTGAGAGGCGCCTCCCTTAGGGTGTGTCCCCATGTGTATCCTCACGGGTGTGCTGGTGTGCTGGCCCCTGGGCATGGGACCCACCTCTTGCGGGGACTCAGGAAGGAGCACTGAACATATCTCCCGGCAGACCCTTGCCTGTACATCCCACGCTTCGCACACCTGCTGGAGTTTGGGGAGAAGAACCACGAGGTGTCCATGACGGCCCTGCGGCTGCTGCAGAGGATGAAGCGGGACTGGATGCACACGGGCCGGCGGCCCTCAGGGCTCTGCGGGGCAGGTAGTCCTCTCATGCTGACTGTAGCCACCCACTTGCATGTTGCTGTGGTTGCTGCCTGGGGCCCCCGCAGAGCCCCATGCCAGCTCCAAGCCTGGCTTTTGCAGAGCCGGACCTCCCTGAGGCCACATCCCTCTCCTCTGCACTCTGTGTCCTCGGCCCCGGCCAGCCCTCCCAGCAGCTCGTTTGCCCAGATCTGAGCCTGGACAGATGTGGGTGCTATGGTACCTTTTAACTGCAAACTCAGCACAGGCGAAAACTGCTGGTAGAGCCCACAGTCCTGCCGGTGATCTCCAGCCCTGTTCCTCCCCCCTCCCGTCTCCCAGCACTCCTGGTGGCTGCTAGGATGCACGACTTCCGGAGGACAGTCAAGGAGGTCATCAGTGTGGTGAAGGTGTGCGAGTCCACCCTGCGCAAGAGGTGGGTGGGGCCTTTCAGGGTCCCTCCTCCTTGTGGCTCTCCCCACTCGGGGCTCCCTCCCCCTAAGAGTTGGTGGATGTTGGGGTGTGAGTGCAGCAGCATCCAGCAACTAGGCTTGTCAGGTGCTTTGGGGGGCTCTGTCCACTGCCTGACAGCCTGACTAGGATGCCCTATGTCCTTTCCCCCTGGACCACACCCCTTTACCTTCCAGCTGAGCTCCATGAGGTAATGGAAACAGGCATGGAGCAGCCCCCTCCCCACCCCCACCCCCACCCCCCGCTGGTGGCACAGCTCCCCTGTATCTGAGCTGTCCATGCCCTGCTCGGGTGTGTGTGTGTGTGGGGGGGGTTTCAGGCCGACTCAAGCCCCCAGTCCCTGCTGGGCCCCACCTTAGCCTCCCAACATAGCCCTTAAGGCCAGTCCCACCCTGGGCAGAATGGAGTTGTGTGGGCAGAACACGGGGAAGTCATGGTCCTCGCTGTCATGATCGCCCAGCCTCCTTCCCTCCTGCTCCGCTGCAGACTCACGGAATTCGAGGACACTCCCACCAGCCAACTGACAGTGGACGAGTTCATGAAGATTGACCTGGAGGAGGAATGTGACCCGCCATCCTACACAGCTGGCCAGAAGAAGCTGCGGTTACAGCAGGTGTGTCTGCCAGGCCCAGGGACCAGACCCGGGGGTCAGGCTGGCTCAGACCAGCGATCAGCCCCGGGGATCAGGCTGTCTCAGACCTGGGGATCAGGCTGGCTCAGACCCAGGAATCAGGCAGGTTCAGACCCCCAGGGATCAGGTCTAGAAATTAGGCCTGGGGTTAGGCTGGGTCAGCCCTGGGGATCAAACTTGGTCTGTTGTCCAGGCAGGAACTATTGGTGGCTGAGTGTTCCATACTTCGTGTCTCTGCCAAATGCTTCTATCCATGTGAGAGCTGACAGGCCAGCTGGGCCCTAGGGCCCAGGGAGCACCCACCTGACTGCTAGTCCTGAGCCTATACAGGCTGCCCTCTTGGGGTGCGTGATGCCTCCCCAGGTCTGAATGACGCATCCCTCTCTGCCGGTTGGGCCTCCTCTCCCTACCAGGGTTGAGGCTGTGCCCCTACCTGCGCCTGTGAGGTGGTTTGGCGGGGGGAGGGGGCTGAGGGGGCTCCTCCCCTCCATCCACCACCCCTGCTGAGTGGACTGTGCTCTCATTGCAGCTGGAGCAAGTACTGTCTAAGAAGCTAGAGGAGGTGGAGGGTGAGCTCCTGACCCCCCGCCCCCCCGAGCCCCCTCTGCATGGCCCCTGCAACTCTCCTGTGCACCCCTACACACACCCACCCTGTACCTCCCCTCATCCCGTCCCACCTGTGCGGCCCCTCAAAACCCCCCACCCTGCATCCCCGGCAGGCGAGATTTCCACCTACCAGGACGAGATCGAGATAGAGCTTGAGAACAGCCGACCAAGGGCCAAAGGAGCACTGGCCAGCCTAAACCAGGACGGTGAGTCCGGTTGGGTCCTCTGCCACCCATGGGCTGCCTCAGTGTCTCCTGGCCGTGCTCCCTCCCTCCCCGGCTGCACTGGGCTCCTGAGTGCCAGGGCTTTGGGCTCGGCTGAGCCGGGTGGCCTCTCTGGACACACACACACAGACATCTGGAGGAGCAGGATGTGTGTTGGGGAGATGGACACCTGCCTCTCCAGCAGCGCTGAGTCCCTGGGGCTTTGCAAATGGGCGTGCAGTCCCCTCACCTCTCTGCTCAGTGCCTCCTGCTCTGTGGGCATGAGGGGCCATGAAGTCAGAGCTGGCCGTGTCCTCAGGTGGTGGCCCGGGAACGGGCAATGGGCTGCACGTCTGCTCACCCTCTAGAGCTGGCGTCTGCCTGGAGCTCTGCGGGGTGGCCCTGTCATTGGCCCCAGCCCTGGCCTGCATCTGCCGGCTCTGCCAGATGGCCGGGTATGGGCCCTGTCGGGACCATAGGTGTGGCCAGGTTTGGGAGTATGTCTGTCACGTTCTTGCAGTGTCGCTCACAAGATGGGACTCTCTCTTCTTCCTGTGCCCCTCAAGACTCTTTTTATATTTATTTTATTTATTCCCTTTTGTTGCCCTTGTTGTTTTATTGTTGTAGTTATTATTGTTGTTGTTGTTGTTGGATAGGACAGAGAGAAATGGAGAGAGGAGAGAAAGACAGAGAGGAGGAGAGAAACATAGACACCTGCAGACCTGCTTCACCACCTGTGAAGTGACTCCCCTGCAGGTGGGGAGCCAGGGTTCGAACCGGGATCCTTATGCCGGTCCTTGTGCTTTGCGCCACCTGTGCTTAACCCGCTGCGCTACAGCCCAACTCCCTTTTTTTTTTTTTTAAAGATTTTATTTATTTATTTATTTATGAGAAACATAGGAGGAGAGAGGAAGAGCCAGACATCACTCTGGTACATGTGCTGCCTGGGATTGAACTCAGGACCTCATGCTTGAGAGTCCAATGCTTTATCCACTGCGCCACCTCCCGGACCACCCTCAAGACTCTTATTCCTTTCATAGTAACTCCAGATAGAGAGGGTGAGACACAGTACAGGAGAGACAGAAGGGGAGAGGGGATAGACACCCCAGAAGGGGGGAGGGGACAGACCACAGCACACAAGGCCTCCCAGGGGCAGGTGCTCATGTGATGTCAGGGCTTGAGCCAAGCCAAGTCCTTGTATGTGACTGAGCACCACGTACTCTGCTGAGTGAGCTGTGAACCCAGCACACATATTCTCACCTCTAAGGAGACTTGGCTCCCCCCGATGGCAGGTCTAGTGCCCGCTTGTCACACCCAGGGGTCCTCGTGTCCCCTTGCTGCTCCCAGGCTGGCCACAGCTGGGAGGTCTGTGATGTGTGTGGCATTGTGGCCTAGGCTCCATGGAGGATGCCATCCTGTTTGGTGAGGAGGACACGGAGGATGAGGAGCTGGAAGTGGCTGCCAGCCACCTGAACAAGGACTTCTACCGAGAGCTGTGTGGCACCCCAGGGGGCTCAGAGGCCCCAGTGGGTGCTGAGGGTGACAGCAGGCCACCTGACCTGGAGGCCCTGCTTGGGCCGCTGCCCACAGCCGCCAGCCTGGGCATCTCGGACTCCATCCGCGAGTGCATCTCCTCTCAGAGTGGTGACACCAGTGAGTAGGGGGTGAGGGGGCAGTCAGCGCCATGGCAGGGATAACACAGGCCTGGAACACTGACCACTGCCTCCCCCATGCCCAGTGGGTCAGTCCACAGGTTTCTCCTTGCCCCCGTGACTGGGGAGACAGTGTCCATCACAGGACCCTTGGGGACACCTTTGGGGGGGGGTCAGCTGTAGCTGTCCAGGTGGCTGTGCAGGCTGAGGGCAGGCCCCTGCCCACTGTCTGGTCCTGCAGCTGTGGCAGGTGGTGCTCAGGACTTGAGCACATAGACGTCCAAGGCTCTGACCCCAGACCCTGAAGAGTGAGGCCACTGTAGCAGGGCCTTACAAGGAACTGCAGGCTGGCCACGAAGACTTACAGGACCCACCACAGGCCTCAGGATACTTGTGTCCAGCCCAGCCTCTGGGGCTGGCACAACCCTCTGGCCAGAAGCAGGGGAGGGACACTGGGACCACAAGGCCTGAGAAATCTGGGTGACTTGTGAGTGGCAGGAAGTCACTCCCACACCAAGGCTGATATGGCTTCTTTGCAGAGGATGCCTCTGGTGATGGGGAGCTTGACCTCAGCGGGATCGATGACCTGGAGATAGATCGGGTGAGTGGCCTTGCCTGGGGCTGGGGGATGGGCGTGCTGAGGATGCATGCCTGGGGGACTGGGGGTGCGGGGCTGGGGACATGGGGCTATGGGACCCTCACACAAGTGGGTGGCCCTGCCCTTGGCCAAGTGGCTGGCAGGGCCTGACTGGCTGTGCTCTGCCCAGTACATCCTCAATGAGGCGGAGACCCGGGTGAAGGCTGAGCTGTGGATGCGGGAGAACGCCGAGTACCTGCAGGAGCAACGTGGTGAATCCCTCACAGACCCGCCTGGCTGCCCAGCCCAGACCCTCACTGCCCTCACCCCCCATACCTGCCCCAGTGCTTCTTATCTCCATGGTGCCTGACCTGGGACCTGGCCCTCAATTCTGCCCTGTCTGTCTGTCCCCCCTACACCCTCCTATACTGCCCTGATGCTGACTCCTCTTCTTTAGAAAAAGAAGCAAGAATTGCCAAGGAGAAAGAGCTAGGCATCTACAAAGAGCACAAGGTAGTTTGTGACCCCCACCCCAGACCTTGTGCTGTCCCTAGTCCTAGCCCCCACCACAGCCCCAACCTTGGTCCCTGTGCCTGGTGTGAGTATCAGGGACAGCTGGCTCTGAGGCTCTGGTGTGCCTTGGTGTCATGGTGACAGCCCTGTGCCAGTGTCAGGTTGAGGATGGGATACTCCTTTGTGGCCTCCACATCTGGTCACAGTGTGTGGGGGGTTGGGACTTGCCCTCAGAGCCTATCTGAGCACTAGTGTCCCTCAGCCCAAGAAGTCCGGCAAGCGAAAGGAGCCAATCCTGGCGAGCACAGCTGGGGAGGCCATCGAGAGGATGCTGGAGCAGAAGAAGCTGTCCAGCAAGATCAACTACAGTGTGCTGCGAGACCTCAATAGCAAGGGTGCTGGCCCCCTGCCTGAGGAGGCCCCCACCCAGGGCCAGCCCCGGCCCCGCCGGCCCCCCCGCAAGTCCCGGGCAAGGAGGCCCGACCCCCCCAGCAGCAATGTGGGCAAGAGGTGTGTGGGGGGGAGGGCTGGGGGGCATGTGCTTCCTGTTCTGCTGGCTCCAGCCTGATAGCACAGGGTATCACAGCCAGGCACATGGGGTGCAGTTCTGAGGGCTGTGGGTTGGTATCCAGGGTCACGTGGCTGGTACCCGTACCTTGTGTCTGTATGCCAATGGACTGGCTCTTCTGGCCTGTTCAGTGGAAACAGGCCCAGTGCTCAGCTGGCCGGTGTGGGGCCAACAGGAGGGCCGGAGGACGCTGACCCTGAGAAAGCCACATGGACACACAGGATCCAGGGCTGTGAACCCCCTTGGGTCCTGTGGCTGAGCCCTGGTTCCGGATGGTGGGCTGGCCGTGGGCCTTGTGTCCAGATAGCAGTCTGGCCAGGTCTTAGGGTGCATGTTTTCTTCTAGGTTGAGGCCAGCTATGTCCACGCAGCCAGCAAAGAGGGCAGCTGTGGGAGAGGTGCGTGGGGAGGGGTGACCTCAGGCCAGTCCTGGCCAGCGGGGGCTGTCCTCTGAGGATAGAGGGTGGAGTGCAGCCCAGCAGTCAGATGCCCAGTCCTACCCCCACCACCTCAAGCCCCTGCACTTTTGGGGGAGGCCAGCTGTGGGGTCCCAAGAGCCCTCTGTGGGGGCAGCTGGCTTAGGCTGTTCCCAGGATGGGTGAGTGGAGGTGGTCTGGGGGCAGGGGGAAGGGTGGGGTGTGGGCCAGGACCTCAGGGTGCCCTGAGTGCAGTCTCCTGCCAGGCAGCTCTGTGGCTTCACGCCAGCTGAGCCTCAGCGAGCTGGGTCTCCCTGGGGTGATGGTGCCCACAGCAGCCCCTGGGTCCCGACCCAAGCTTGATGGTCTCCCTCTTCCAGACTGCACCCCCTGAAAGCAACCCTGCCCTGGGGGCTGAGCTGCCCAGGCCCGGGGTGGCAGCCACGGTGGTGGTGGAGAGTGGGCCAGTGTCCTACCACGCAGAGGAGGAGGCAGAAGACGAGGAGGCAGAGGAGGAGGATGGGGAGCCCTGCGTCAGCGCCCTGCAGATGATGGGGGCCGACGGTAAGCCGGGTGCCCGCCATCCACTCCTGGCTGCTGCCTGGAGGAGAGACTATAGCCGCGGGCCCAGGCTTCTGGCCGCCCCTCAGTCCTTTGTGCCCTGCAGATTATGGCTGTGATGGGGACGAGGATGACGGCTACTGAGAGCCAGGTGCCCCGGACTGCCTGCTGCCTGCAGCCCCTGCAACCACATGACCCTGTGGGCCATCCTTGGAGGAGGAAGGAGCTTCTCTGCCCACGGGGAATCTGGGATGGACGTCAGCAAGGCTCTTGCCAGTACCCCTCCCAGCCTGCTCCAGCCTCACCCTGAAGAAGCAGAGTGTGGTCCTCTTCCTTGAAGGGCCTCCCGGCCCAGGGCTACCAGCCATGACATGGCCCTGAGTGCAAGATGAAAGGCCAGGAGAAGGCTACACTGCTCCCCGAGCTAGGGTGCACCCCAGGCTGTGCCTGCTCCCCAGGCCATGGACTAGTTTAGTGTCCCCGAGGTGCTGCCCCTTGGAGCTGAGAGGCCCCAGAGGAGAAGGTGGACTGCAGACCTCCCATAGCCCTGTTCCAGGGGAGGCCGGGCCTTTCAGGGTCCCAGCGCAGAACAAAGACTGATTCCTTTGGCAGAGATGAGACTGCTGTGTGATTCTGCCCTGTGGTGCCAGCTGTGGGGGCTCCTGCCCAGTACCCAGGGGCCCCCTGTATGGCGCCTCCTGGTGCTGGATCCCCTGAGGAGGATCCTCCCCAGCCTTCTCTGGGACTATGAGAATAGCCACGGAGGTCAGGGGACTGGAGGGTCACACACTGGTATAGGTGGCCTGAGGCAGTGCTGGTGGAGGGGCAGGGTGTCCAGTACCCTGGGTGGCAGTCCCAGCCCTCCCCTTGGCCGCTCACCCCCTCCCAGAGGCCTCATGTGCTCAGCACTTATACCCACACCCTCCGTCCAGGCTGCAGGTGGGACCCTGGTGTCCTGGCAGTGTTTGTCCTCTAAGCACAGGGTCTCCTGTTCCCAGACCATCTGTGGAGCCTGCTCCCACTTTGAGCTGGGGGACCCTGAGACCACCCCCAAGCTTGGTTGCAGGTTGGATGCTGGTCCTCGTGGACACCACGGACATAAGAGAGGTTGGACCTAGCCAGGGTGGACAGAGACCAGGGTTCCAGCCTCAAGAGACCCCGCTGGCTGCTTTAGCTCCTCACACACAGCCAGGCCAGGCTCTAGGACACAGCCCTGGGAGGCTGCAGTGTCTGCCTGTAGGCGGCAGAGGGCACCCTGAAGCTGGCTCTGGGCTTGGACTACGTGCCTGCTGGGCAGCCTTTCCCTGGAGATGCCTGGGCCTGGCTGGTGGGCAGGGAGGGCAGCTGAGGGCCTTCAAAGTGGCCGCTTTATGGCTTCCTGTGCAGGGAGGGACACTAGGGAAGCATTGTCCAGGCACAATGGTCCCTGGGGCAGGCCCACCCCCTCCTCCACTTGACCTTGACCTGTCCTGCCTCAGGGCCTCTGACCTGCCCAGACCAGAGAGGGGTTGGGGGAGGTGACCATATGGTCAAGGGGCCAAGCCTCATCCCAGCCCATGCGGTGGATGCGCCAGACGGGAGGGACACCCTGCCTCTCCACCAGCACTGCCCTGGGTTTGCGCTGACCAGAAGCTGTGCAGGCTCGGCAGGCAGGTGGCCCAGGGCATGCCCAGTGGACATGTGGCCTTGCCCACACAGCAGGAGAGGCTGGTATGGCCCCTGGAGGCTGGCTAGATGTGGCCACTAACATGGCAGGCAGCCTGGGACCATGCCTCAACACTTCAACAAGCACAACATTCCAGGACACTTTAGATGGAAGTGGCTACCTCTACGGAGTGCAGCCCTGACTGTTACAGTACCTGGGTTTGAGGAGTGGGGACATGGGGGATGGTGGACCATGCTGTGGTGTCTCCACATCAGGAATTAAAGGCTCTCGTCTCCTGGAGTGATGGGGCTCGCCTGTGTTGCCTCACCGTCCCAGCCCAAAAAGCCTGACCCACAGCTGCCCTTCCTGCGGACCCCCTGCCCACGCCCCTCCTCCTCGGGTGGCCCCTCCTGCCGAGTCTGCCACAGGAAGTCGAGTTGCAGACAGCCTTTATCAGCACGGCTGCTTCCTGTGGCCAGCACTGCCTGGCCCCTATGGCGCCGGGCGGCCAGTCAGCCCTGACTCACCCAGAGCCTCAGGGAGCCGCCCACACCTGGCCCAGGGGCAGCCAGGTCCACTCTCTGGCCAGTCCCCCTGTTCCTGCCCACCCATTGGCTTCTCTACCGAGACCCCCTCTGGCTGCTAGTTCAGTACTCAGTACCACTTCATGCCAGAGCTGAATGGACCCCCCCTCTTCTCTCCTAGTAAATCACTGCACTTCAGACGGTGGTATAGAAGATGGCTTTGAGTGCACACTTTATCATAAGCACGAGTTTGAGCCCGTGGCTACCCCCAAGAAAGCAACACAAGGGGGGGCTGTAGGGGTGGTGGATGGAACTCTATATATTGTCCCCTCTGGGGAAAGTAGGAGGAAGCCCTCAGAGGGGTGGGCTGCAGTGCCCAGCACCCTGCCATTCAAGCTGCCTGTCATCTGCAGCCCCTCATCTTCCTACAGGATTCAGACCCAGCATGGGAAACACCTATGGCAACTTTGTCTCTGGCACTTGGACAAGTGGCCAGGCACGGGCAGCAGGGAGGTGGGAGGCCTTCTGTAGGAATGCAGTGGGGACCAGGCCCTTGCCCTGGAACTCCTACCAAGCCTTTCTGCCCAGCTAGGGGCAGACACTGGGTGGGGTCCCTTCTGCCAGACTCCCCCCTCATACCGCCCCCAGCAGAATGGGGTCCCCAGGAGCCAGGGTGCGAGGCCAGGCTGAGTGACTTGGGCTGGGGGCGTTTCCTGCCCAGCCGCTGTTCAGCCCTGCAGGAAGTGACCGCTCCTGAACAAAGGGGCCGTGGACAATGGCCATTGAATTGGGCTGAGGCACTCCTGTGGGGACAGGTTGCCAGCTGCCCACACAGATAAGCCTGACCCATAGGCTGTAAGGACGCCAAGCTGCAGACCCCCAAAGTTGGGAGTCAGTCCCCATCCTGCCAGCAGCACCCCTGCCCACCATCAGGCCTAGTTCCCTCCTATGCCTGAGGCTGGAGGAACCCCCCCCACACACACACACACACACACAACTGAGGCTGGAGAAGCAGGTGTGTGTCTGGATGGTAAGCAAGCCTCCTTCCTGGGCCAGGCTACCTTGATGACCAGCCTCCGGTCCCCTCCACCATGGTTGTCTCCTAGCCCCTGGCCTGTCAGGAGCAGCCCCAGGACAGCGGAACACAGGCGGGGGCAGCCAGAACACATAGGCATACCCTGGGGGTGACAAGGGGCTCCCTGCAAAGGGGGCAAGGACAGACTGGGCAGGCACAGGTAGTACCAGGACCCTGCAAGAGTCTGGTGTTGGGGAAGGGCAGCAACTGGGGGTGTCACAAGGGGGCCACAGAGCTCCATTTCCCCCTGATCCCTGTCCTCACCCCACTTTTCAGAAGGAAAAGACCCCAGGGGCCCCCACAGGATCCTGCTTCTCAGGGGCTGCCTCAATGGCTCTAGTCCAGTCAGCCCATCTCCAGATGGTGGGGAGTCCTGCCTTGTGTCTCTGCACCCTCATCCTACCCTGTGCTGCCACCTGCCCACCTCTGTGACCCTTCTCCAAGCAGCCCTGCTGCTCTCCCTGAGATATGGAAGGGGGTCCCAATGGCCCACGGGAGGGCTCTCCCTGTAGCACAAATGCAAGAAGGGGGGCTCTCTCTGCAGCTGTCACGCAAAGGCATTGTCCTGAGCCTTCTGGAGGGCTCGATGTACAGGGTGCCTGTTCCTGGGGCTCCAGGCCCAGCAGCTTCCTTCAAGACCAAGGCTCCATAGGACTGACAGCAGGACCCTGGTCCAGCCCACAGATGCTCCATCAGTGAGTGGCTGGCCACCCAGCCCACCCCTGCAACTTGGGATACTGGCTGGGCACTGCTCATCACTCCTGGCCCAGGCTCCTGGGAAGTAATTGCAGGGACACGGGCTGGGTGACAGGACACCTGGTGACAAGCCGACCATTTCAGAAAGGTCCTGCCAGGAGAAGCTGCCACGCCCAGTGCAGAGGTGACTTCCCACCTGGCACAGCACACAGGGGGTATGTGCGTCTGGTGCTGGTGGTCCCAGTTCCGAGAGTCCCTGGGGAGGGTGCCTACCGAGCCTGGGCCTGTGGGGGTAATGGTGCAGGCTGGCTACTTGAGTACGGAGTTGGGGGGCTTGCGACACAGCAGCGGATACCAGGTGGGGGGGGCCTCCGCGCCTGGGAAAGAGTACATGTGGCCGCCCTCCCCCCTCGCAGCTCCCGTTGAGATAAGGGCACTGCACGGGGAGGGGTGAGTGGGGAGGGGCTGGCCCTCGCTTTGTTTTGTCTGGTGGTCTAGTGGGTCACAAGTCCTGGGCTGCCCGATCCGAGGGGTATACGCGGGGCGGTGCTCCTAGGGGCTCTGCTCAGTGTGTGAGGAGGGTTACGGCCAGAGGCCCCTGCCACTGTCCTGGGTGGGAGAAGAGGGCTCACCCAGGAGGGAGTGCGGTGTGCCCAGGCTGCCCTCCCTTCCCTCTCCCTCCGAGGCCAGGCCCAGTCCCAGGGCCCCGCCCGCGGGAGGACACCGGCCGCCCCGCCCCGCCCCGCCCCGCCCCTGCGCACTGGGCATGCCCGCGCCGCCCAGGCTGCTTCCGGAGCCCGACCCCGCCGCCCGCGGCCCGGCACCATGGAGCGCATCGAGGAGGCGGCCGTGGGCCCCTGCGCAGCCTCCCCTTACCTGCGGCCTCTCACGATGCGTTACCGCCAGGTGAGCCGCGGGTCCGCCCCGCCCCAGAGAGGCTCCCCCAGCCCCCGCAGAGGGGTCAGCCCACATAGGACCCGCCCGCAGAAAGGCTTAGCCCCGCACAGGCCCCGCCCCTAGCGAGGCGCCGCCATCAAAAGGGGCGCCCCCCCCACCCGAGGGGTCGGTCTATAGATAACGGCCCCGCACCCCGCCACCCTAGCAGGAGCGGGGATCAACCCGTAGACTGACGCGGTAGAAGGCTCCGCTCACAGGAGGAAGCCCCGCCCACAAACAGGCCCTGCCCCGTGGTGGCCCCGCCCACAAACAAGTCCTGCCCCGTGATGGCCCCGCCCACAAACAGGCCCTGCCCCGTGATGGCCCCGCCCCCAGGAGGGGGGTCAGCCTCTAGACACTCCGCCCACAGAGCCTCCTCTGGTGGCTCCTCCCACATAAGGAACCTGCCCACGTGCAGAAAGCCCCGCCCACCCACAGAGGCCCACCCTCAGCTTGGGACTCTGTCCCTACTCACCACCCGGCCTGGAAGGTCTTGGAGAGACACTTGGGGACCTCATCACCCTGAGGGGTCTCCCACCCTCTGTAGCCCCTCTGTCTCTTTGTGGTGGGACTTCTGGGCTGCCCAGATAGTGTGGAGGAGCCCAGTGCTGGAGGGAACCCTCTTAAGGTGCCCCACCCTCTCTCAGGGAGACTGACTGGGTGGCTGATGTCTGCCCTCCTCCTTGCTCAGCCTGGCTGTCTCTCCTTGGCTGTCCACTGCCTGGCGCCCAGAGCCTGGTGTCCTGGCCCCTGTCCTGAGAGAGGCCCAGCACCCCACTTCCCTATAAGAGGCCTTGCTGGGGCGGGGGGTGGGGGCAGGGCAGTACAGGTTAGCAGCACAGGTCTAGGACAGAAAGGGTGTCAGTGCGGGCCACATGGGGACCTCTTCCTAGCCTGGGGTGGGACTGCCTATTGGTGGCTACAGCCCTCCCAAGGCTCTGGGCTTGGGCAGCGGAAGGCCTGGGCCCCCCTAACTGCTCAGTTTGCTTGTGTGGGCAGTGGAAGGCCAAGGCCACTCTGAGCCAATGGATGTGGTGCTGGCTGCACCTAGAGCCCCCATGAGGGGAGATGCAGCAGATGGACTGGAGGCATGGGGGGTGTGGGGGGGTGCAGCCTCAGCTGGCCTCTCTGTTCCGAGCTCAGAGTCCCCTGCTCCTGATCGAGGGTTCTGGCCTGCAAGGACACACTCCCCACCCAGGGAGGTGGCAGGGAGGGTCTGTCCAGAGTGGCCCCTGACCAGTGCTCGGGCAGGCTGGGGCTTGCCTCTCGCCGGCCTCCTGGACAGCCTGGCCAACACGCAGGACATGGGCCCTTCTTCCCCTTGGAAACCAGGCCACTACCCTGGAGACACCACCTTCCTGCCTGTAGGCCACCCTGTCCAAACACCCTCCCTCACTTCTAGGACCCACCTCCTCCTCCAGGAAGCCCTCCAGCAGCTGCCACATGGACCCTCTCTCTGCAGCCAGGGCAGCGGGTGTGTGTCCCTTCACACTGGGGCAGGGCACCCATGCAGGGCCAGAGGAGTGGCAGAGGGCCAGCTTAGGCCCAAGCTAAGCCTGAGGTGTTCAGCAGGCATTCTGAGCCGCTACCCACCAGCTCCAGCTCCTGGCTGTCCGAGGGCCAGCGTGTCCAGCTAAGGGAGCAGTTGGTGGGGATGCACAGGACTACAGGCCCAGGAGGGTGACTGGTCACTATCATGAATGTCTGGGACTCTAGTGCCACCTCTTGGGCTTGGAGTAGTGCCACCCGCAGGCCCCCCCTCCCCCCCAGCCCTGTGAAGGCCCCCATCCAAGCCTGGGTCTTGCGTGCAGGGGCATGTTACCTCACATTATTGATGTTGCCACCCAGCCAGGGGGCTCAGTCTCCCTGGTCAGGGTGAGAGCAGGGGGCTGTCCTAGGCCTTGACTGCCCCCTGCCCCCCGCCCCTTGCAGAATGGCATCCAGAAGTCATGGGACTTCATGAAGACACACGACAGGTGAGGCCTGGCTGGAACTGAGTCGCCACGGCTGCTCCCCTTCCCCCAGGGGTCAGCCAAGTCTTGGGGCTGAGCAGACGCCCCCTGACCATCTGGGGGTGGCCTAGCAGGGGCTTTAGGTCCCATCTGTCACCCACTGCCACCACCAACCAGATAGGCTATGCCCACAGTTGAATGAGGCCCTGAGCAGGGGTGCACTTTCCCCTGCCTGAGTCCCCCACCCCACAGTGTGGCTGTCCTGCTGTTCAACACCTCTCAGCGTAGCCTGGTGCTGGTGAGGCAGTTCCGGCCAGGTGAGCCCAGCAGGAGGGAGGGGGCAGGTGATCCCAGTGGGCAGGGGCAGTGGAGCCCAGGGGACAGGGGAGGCCTGGCCAGCAGGGGGGTGGCAACCAGGTGAGCTCAGCGGGCGCAGGGCGGGGGGCATCCCAGGAGAGCCTTGACAAATCCACCCTCTGGCCAGCTGTGTATGCAGGCGAGGTGGAGCGCCACTTCCCAGGAGCTCTGGCTGTGGGGCAGGATGCCCCCCGGGCACTGCCCAGCCTGCCTGGCTCTGTGGGAGTGACCCACGAGCTGTGTGCAGGGCTAGTGGACCGGCCAGGACTATCGCTGGAGGAGGCAGCGTGTGAGGAGGTGTGGGAGGAGTGTGGCTACCGCCTGGTACCCTCAGCCCTGCGCCGAGTGGCCACCTACAAGTGAGTGTCCCCCCTTCTCTCCACCTGGAAAGGGGTGGCCTTGGTCTCCTCCATAGGGTGAAGACAGCCCTGAGAATCCTGGGCTACCCTGGGGGGCAATGGTGGCTGGGCAGACAGCTGCTGCCTTTGGGGCGGTGGAGGCAGAAGTGGGGGTTCAGACTTGCCTGAGAGGAGGACGGCATTCCTCCCCAGACCTGCAGCTGGGCCATCGTCTTCCCAGCACAGAGGACATTGGGGTGGCACCCAGTCCAGCTGCAGAGACTCTGGGATGGTCCCTGACCGCAGTGCCATCTGGGGCACCAGGAGAGTGTCACAGAGTCCCCCACACTGGGAGCTCCTGGCCCAGGTTGCCTCCTAGGTCACTGTCCCCACTCAGGGCCCCCTTCCCCGCAGGCCCAGGGTCTCCCTGTGGTGACCTGGCTCTAGGAAGGTGACCAGCCCTGGGTCCCTGTGTGCACCACCTTCTGTGTGGGCTGAGCTCCCCACATGCTGAAGGTGGGCAGCTCAGGACAGGCCTGACCAGTCAATGAGGGCAGGGATGGCTGGTGGAGTAGCCCGCCAGAAGGCTTGGCCTCGCCCCAGTGCTGGCCACATACAGAGATCCTGAGCTTGACCTCGGAGATGACCATGACCCCAGGGTGTGGCAGCCATGAAGGGTTCTGGGCAGTGACCACTTCCTTTAGTCCTTAGAGAATGTGCTGGACAAGATAGGTTTCATAGCCGGGACAGCTGTGCCTGCGGGTCGAGTGGACACATGGCACTCACGTGCCACCCTTACGGGGACAAGGCCAGGAAGGCCCAGGCGCTGTGTGATGTCATCGGCAGAGGACCTTGCTGAGCGCCGGCAGCAGAGCCCAGTGGTCAGTGCCAGAGGCCACGCCCAGCCCTTTCTCAAGCGGTGTTGGTGAAAGTGGCTGGAAGCCCACAAACCCTGCTCCATCAAAGGCGGGCCGGCGGAAGGGGCCTCAGGAAGGCTCTGCAGGGCAGGGGCAGGCCGAGGAAGCAGCTGGGCAAGGTCAGCCTGGGTGGGCCCAGCCAGAGTGCAGGCTGGGTGCTGTGCTGTGCGTCCGGCCAAGGGTAGCTCCAGCCTCAGGCTGGGAACTTGCTAGCCTGAGCTCCCACCCCGCCAGCCTCTGTTCGGCCCCTTGTCAGGCTCCATCTCAGCCAGTGGCCCCCAGTCTCTCCTGCTTGTCCCTGCCAGCCCCCAGCCCCTGCCCACCAGGGAGTGGCCCCAGCTGCCTGGACCCGGCTTCCTGCAGACCCTACCCATTATGGGGGTCCCTTGGATGAAGGGGCCGGGCTGTCCTCTCTGCCAGATGGGTGGACCCCACTCAGCTCAGTCTCAGAGGTTGCGCCCTCCTCCCACTGCCTGCTCCTCTCCAGGGCCGGCGTGGGAGTGACCTGCTCCAGCCAGACCATGTTCTACGCTGAGGTGACCAACAGCCAGCGGCAGGGCCCAGGCGGGGGCCTGGAGAAGGAAGGCGAGCTCATCCAGGTGGTGCACCTGCCTCTGCAGGGTGCCCAGGCCTTCGCAGAGGACCCGGCTGTGCCTAAGACGCTGGGTGTCCTTTTCGGCATCTCTTGGTTCCTCAGCCATGTGGCACCTGGCCTGGGGCCCCCATAATGGGTGGGGTCTGTCAGGTGGGTTGGCCTGGGGACCCAATAAAACTATGTTGGCCAGCCATGTCCACCTTTTCCAGGCTGGAGGGGGGATGTTGAGCACTCCCAGGGGGCTGCCCAGGTGCCGGGAGTGGCTGCAGCCCAGCCGCCAGGTGGGTAGTGGTTGCGTGGTGGCCAAGCCAACCTTCAGGTGAGCTGGGACTCTCTGGCCAGGCTGCAATCCCTCCCAGGGTCCTTGGGTGCGGGGGGACAGGCGTCTGACATCACAGGTAGGCTCTCTGTCCATGAAGCACCCAGGGGCACTTCCCCAACGCCAGCTGAGACCCCACTGAGTACCAGCTTTGGGGGTTGCTGTGGGCAGCACTGTGAGGGCAGGGGTCTGGTGTCAGGACCCTACAGACTTCGTGGAGGGAGGGCCAAGCAGACTTGGAGCGCAGGGACCCTCTGTCATCCCTCCTTGCCCCTAGTGCCCTGACCAGGGGGTTCTGAGCCAGGAGGTGCTGCTCCCATGGGTGGGGGTGGGATGGAGCCGTGCTGCACCTGCCCAGTGACCCTCCCCAGACCCCACTTTCCTCAGGGCACCTTGGGCTGAGGCTGACTGCTACACCCTTGTCCTTTCCCTGATGACCTCGGCTGACCCAGGCCGAGTGTGGTGTCCTAGGTTCCTCCCTCCTGTGGGGGGGGGTGCACCAAGAGGCACCCAGCTGCCCCACCTGTATGCAAATGCACAGGTAACATGAGCATGGGTGGGCATCCCTGCAGAGCAGGGGCTTCAGCTGCCCAGTGGGGATGGGGGAGCCAGAACCTCAGCTCCATGCAGGTGGGGGGCTGGACAGTCGCTGACCCTGCCCCCCACCCGCCCTTGGTCAGCAGCCCAGCCTAATGGAGCTGGCATCGATTCCCCGGGCGCTGGGGGCGGTAACCGGAAACCCCCCTCTGGCTGCTATATTTAGCACCTGCATCACCAGCGGAAGCCCAGCTTGCTCCAGCACCCCGTGCCTGCCAGCCTGGGCACCCCAGACATGCCCCCCAGTGCCCTGGCCCTCAGGCTAAGGACACCCCAAGTCCTCAGGGGCAGCTGGAAGTGGGTAGGAATGTGCCCTGAGGCTTCAAGCCCCAGCTGGCATGGGGTTCAGGCCCACACCTGCCCCCCTGGGTCTGTGCCCCCCCCCCCCCCCGTGTCTGCTCCTGCCTCTAGCTGCACATGGCCTGACAGGCTGACAAGGACACACCAGGCTCTCCCCAGCTTTGCAGGGCTGAGGTCTTGCTATGCTCCTGAGGGCAGGCCAGCAGAGGGC
Source organism: Erinaceus europaeus (assembly GCF_950295315.1). Classification (NCBI taxonomy): domain Eukaryota; kingdom Metazoa; phylum Chordata; class Mammalia; order Eulipotyphla; family Erinaceidae; genus Erinaceus; species Erinaceus europaeus. The sequence goes on along the minus strand of NC_080183.1, from coordinate 6,251,694 downwards.
TGCTGGAAGGCTGTCTGCCACGGGATGGGACCCTGGGGTGTGGGTTCTGGGGTGCTAGGATGTGGGTGCTGGTTTCAGGGGTGTTGGGATGGGAAGATTCTGAGATGAGGGGTGCTGGATTGGGATGTGGGTGCTGGGATGAGGGTTGCTGGAAGGTGGTGTTAGAATGAGGGGTGTTGGGATGTGGGGTACTGGGATGAGGTGTGCTGGGATAAGGGGTGCTAGGATGAGGGGTACTGGGATGTGGGTGTTGGGAACATTGCTAGAATGAGGGCTGCTGTAAGGTGAGTGCTGAGATGAGCGGTCCTGGGATAGGGAGATACTGGGATGGAGGTGCTGAGATAAGGGGTGCTGGGATGTGAGTGCTAGAATGGGGAGATGCTGGGATGGGGTTCAGCTCCCAGATTGGGCAGCTGGGCCAAGGAGAGCATCCTGCCAGCAGCCGTCTTGGTGTGAGCTGGACCACAACAGTGGGGCAGGAAGCTCTGAGGTGGAGGGAGGAGCCGTGGGATTGTTCTCCAGTTCCGCCTGTATGCCTGGAGTTCCCTCCTTAGCCCCCAGCCCCCTCCCCACTGCTGCCCCCGCCTCCCTGCTAGACTGCCTATGCTGCCCTCCCCCACAGGGGACAAGCCCATCACCCTTGCTGTTTCTGAGCCCCCTTTGGGGTCTGAGCAGGAAGCCCAGGTGGGAAGACCCCCGCCCCCACCCTGCCTATGTCCTGCAGCCACTCCTGGGCCCCAACAGCCCCCCCTCCAGGACCCTAGCCCACCTATCTGTGGGCTGCCACAATCCCTGGGTGTGGGGGGCTATGACTGCCAACCCAACCTCAACCAGGCAGAGGTGCCCGGGGCCTTCCTGTGTATGGGCTGAGACTCCCCTCCAGCCTGACGACGGGGCAGTGCCCAGGGATCTTGGGGACTACCAGTGAGGAGGTGGTGCCCAAGTGGAGGGGAGCCTGGCCCTACCCTGCTTGCACCTGGGCTCAGGTGACCACCAGGTCCCTCGGGTGCAGTGCCTCAGCCTGGTCCCCCACCGCACGGCACCCCCACCCCGCAGGAGGGAGCTGTGATTGTGGGCTGTGTGGAGGGGTGCTGAGGACTTGAGGTGTCCAGGAGGGTCAGAGGTGAGATGTCGGGACAGGGATAGCAGGAGCCTGTGTGGGTGTGAAATAGCCTTTATTCCCCAATGTCCCCCCCCACCCTGGGGGCACACAGTGCGGGGGGGTGTTGAGGCTGTCATAGATCTAAGAGGGGTAAGGGGTCACACGCAGAGGGAGGGGCACAGCGCGGAGCCTAGAGGAGAGGAGGTTGGTGGGAAGCGGCGCCCGCCCACGGACTGGGGTCGATGAGGTTAATTTCCCTGGGAACACGTGGGGGCGCGCGAGGGGAGCGTCCTCCCCGCACAAGGGGGCGCGCGGGAAGCACCCCTACAAGGGGGGCGCGCGAGGGGTTAGTCCCGTGCACTAGGGGGCGCGCGGGAAGCACCTCCCACATTGGGGGCGTGCGGGAACCGTCCCGAAGCCCAGGGGAGCAGACCGTTGCCTGGGATTGGGAGCGCGCCGGTGGCAGGCCCCCCGCACGAGGGGACGGGCCCTGGGAACCGGGTGGCACCTCCTGGCGGGTTGCGCGGAGCCCCACCCGGCCCTCGCCCTCGCCCTCGCCCGGCGCCCGCACGCGCGCCCTCGGCGGCTTTAAAGGACGGTGCCCCGCCCCACCCCGCCCTCCCGCAGGGGCGCGGCCGGCGAGTGGGCGAGCGAGCTGTCAGTCTCGCCGACTGCGGTGCGGCGCCGGGAGCGCGGGCGCAGAGCCGGGCCGACCGTCGCCGCCGGACCGCCCCCCGCCGAGGCCGCCGCCCGCCGCCGCCTCCGCCCGCGCCGAGCCGAGCCGGGCCGCGCTCCACCGGGCGCGGGCGCTGGGAGCCGGCGGGGCCGGGAGGCGGAGGCGGCGATGCGGGCGCGGGGCCGGGGGCGCCTGCCCGGGCGGCTGCTGCTGCTGCTGCTGGCGCTGTGCGTGCAGGTGAGGGGCGGCGGGCGCGGGGGCGGGGGCCTGCAGGCCTGGGCTCCGGGATGCCTGGGTGCGGGTGCTGGCCTCCGAGGGGCCCGGGTGCCAGGGCTCCGGGTCGTCTGGGCCCCGGGGTGCTGGGCTCCGGGGTGCCAAGGCCCCTGGTGCCCGGACTCCTGGGTGCCCGGGTACCTGGACTCCAGGGTGCCTGGGCGCCAGTCCCCAGCATGCTTGGGTACTGGTCCCAGGGGTATTGCGTGCCGGGCCTCGGGCGCTGCATGCCGGCCCGGGGTACTGGGTGCTCGTCCCCCGGGTGCTGGGTGCCGGCCCTTGCCTCCCGCGCTCTCCGCTTATTTTTAGGCGGCGCGGCCCCTGGGCTATTTCGAGCTGCAGCTGAGCGCGCTGCTGAACGCCAACGGGGAGCTGCTGAGCGGCGCCTGCTGCGACGGCGCCGGGCGGCCGGCGCGCACGGGGGGCTGCGGCCACGACGAGTGCGACACGTACGTGCGCGTGTGCCTCAAGGAGTACCAGACGCAGGTGACGCCCACGGGGTCCTGCAGCTACGGCCACGGCGCCACGCCCGTGTTGGGTGGCAACTCCTTCCACCTGCCGGCCGCGAGGGACCGGGCGCGGGTGCGGCCAGGCGGTGCGGAGGCCCCGGGGCTCGTCGTCATCCCCTTCCAGTTCGCCTGGCCGGTACGTGCGCGCGCCCCGCACCTGGGGGAGGGCGGCATGGGGCGCGTGCGCGGGGGCGCCACGTGGGCTCGGGGGGCGAGGGGCTGTACGTCTGGCAGCGGGTGGCGGCGGGGCATGTGCGCTGCGCGTGCTGGGGCCGGTCAGGGCAGGCCTGCCGAGCGAGCGAGTGAGCGCCCCAGGCCGGCCTGCGCCGCCCCGCTTCCTGCAGGGGGGCGGGAGGGGTCCCCAGGCAGACAGGCACGCCAGTCAGGGTGGGGCGGGGGAGGGATCGGTGTCCCCCTCACTGTGACCTGCGGTGGCACCGCTGTCCCTGTCTTGAAGGAGGAGGGTGGCGGTGGGCTGCAGCCCTGGTCTGGGGTGCCTGTGTCCGGGATGCCTCATCCATGCTCTCCAAAACCTTCTCCCAGATCCCTGGGGCTCAGTGCTATGGAGGGAACCCTGCGTGCAGGGCCAGCCTGGGGGCAGCCTGATGGTCCAGGGGATGCCAGGAGGTGGACAGTGCCCTCTGGGAGCAGGGTGTTGTCAGGGCACTTCTCTAGCCTAGAACTTACCGCCAGATCCACCAGTGGCCTGACCTGTGTCCCTGGTCCCCTGGTTCCCTGGGGCTGGAGAGCCTGGGAGTTGAGTTCAGATGGGCCATCAGAACCGCTTCCCAGCCTGTTCTCTCTCAGGTGCCCCCCTGACATGGCCTCAGTGCCTGCTGGCCACGAGGATGCCCCTTGACCCCATGGCCTCAAGGGAGCATGCCCCCCAGATGGCAGGCCCAGGAGGGGCGGGCAGTTCCGCTGGGCCAGCCCCCGCACCCCAAGGCAGGCAGGCAGGCAGGCAGGCAGGTCTGAGCGGGCTGCAGCCTGTCATCTTCGCTGGGCCAGGGCCAGCGGGCTCCTAATCGCTACCTGAGGATGTGTTTTCTGCTGGTGCTGGCAGCCGCCCGTGGGGGCAGGGAGGCAGCAGGAATGCACCCGCCCGCCACGCACCCCTCTCTGTGCGGCTTTACCCCAGCTGGCCAGTGGGTTGGTGGACAGCTTGACAGGTCTAGGCTCTGGCCCCCCAGCCTATCTCCCCTGTGACCCTAGGACCCTAATGAGGCTCAGGAGGCTCGGGGGGATCGGTGTGGGGGGGGTGGCTCTGTCCTCCACCCCTCGTGGGGCCTGGTTGTGGGCACGGTGATGCACACTGGCATTTCCGTCACTCAGCCCCGCGGCTAGGCCGTCTGTGCAAGTCCAGCTCTGTCCTTGGATACAGGCGTGCAGAAGCTGGGGTGTCCTCCAGGCTATTGCTCTGACAGGGCAGGTCAGTGGGGGCAAGAAGGGCCCCCAGGCAGTGTGGAGCACCCATCCTGGTATGGGGCATAGCCAGGATGCCTGGGTGCAGGTCCCTACCACCTAAGCTGCCCTGTCCCGTCTTGTACTGGACCCTGCCTCATCCCCGGGGCTGACTTTTAGGTGGCCAGGGTGGGTGGACCCAGAGTCTGCATTGGGAGGTTCTTTCCCCCACCCCCCTGCTGGCTGGGTGAACCACGTGATCACACAGGTATGTGGACATGTGTATATGCACACGCACGTGCGCTGGCTCTGGCTTGTTGGATCTGGGTGGCTAGGCTCGGCTGCAGTGTCCACTCTCTCTTTGTGTCCTGTGCTAGCCCAGCTCTGCGCCAGCCTTTCTGTGGCCTGCTCTCTTGGGCACACAGGCGCCTGGCTATGAGGCCTAGCACAAGCCCCCCCACCATGCTTGCTCCCAAGAGGCTCTGCCCCACCTAGTCCTGAACACCCTGGGGACCCCAGTCTCTGCCCTACTCTCTAGGTCCTGTTGTAGGGGTGACTGAGGCCTTTGGGAGGCCTGGTCAGTGACCATTGAGGGCTCTGGGGGGGAGGGGGAGCCTGTGACCCTGAGCTGGGGGGGAGGTTGGTATTTCTGAGTCCCAGGGGAGCTGGAGCTGGTCACCCGCTGGCTCCAGAGTCCGAGACCACCCCTAGAGAGTGGGCCACATGGAGGGCAGGCCTCCTCAAGAGACAGTATGCTGGGCAGGGCCTTGTAGATCTCAGGTTTCAGGAAATGCACGTGTGTCTGGGCTGCTGTGTGGGCTTGTGGGTGGCTTGAACCCTGGGGTAGCCCTACGCTGCCCTGGCACCTTGAGAAGTGGGGGAGGACTCACTCCGACTCTGGGGATGCCTGGGGGGGCCAGGGCAGGCACGTGTGTGGCCGCAGATGTGGCCAGACCCTGGGGAGCAGGTTGCCTGTTGGCGGGGCAGGTCCTCTGCTCTCCAGGGCCGTTCTCCCAGCCCCTGAGCCCTGTCTAGCCCTACTGTCCATTCCAGGCGACAGTCAGGCTGAGAGAGCCAGTGCTGGCCCTGGCCCTGAGGGGGCGCTCAGGTGAGAGAGTAGGTGGACTCCCATCCTGGGGGAGCAGGGGGCCCTTACAGGACAGGGGGCTTCCTGAGGGGCAGCGCCCCCTGCTCAGGGTGTCAGGATGCTGCAGGTGGAGGATCCCAGCTGGCGGGCGGGCATCCCTCGGGCAGGTAACCGGAGCCCTGCGTAACCTTACCTGCGCTGCTGGCCGGCGTGGGGTTTCCCTGGAGCCTCGAGGAGCCCAGGTGTGCAGCCGGCCTGTGTCCCTGGGGTGGGTGCCTGCAGGTGTGTGTGTGTGTGTGGGGGGTTCTGGCTCTGCCTGGGCCTCTCAGGGTGAACACAGGGTCCATAGCTCCTCAGCCTGACCCCAGCACCCCATCCCTGTCCTAGCTTCTAGCCCTGGGCCCTTGACTGCCCTTCTGGCCAGCTGCTCCCCCACTGCACCCCCAAGTCATCCTCCCAGGACTGTGTGACCTGTGGCTAACTGTCTAGCCCACTGCTGTCCATTCAAGCTGCCTGTGTGTGCCACAGGCAGAGAGGAGAGAGCACGAGTCCAGGTGGACAAAGGAACGAATATGTGGACAGCAGGATGGAGGGATGAATGAAAATGCTGGAGGGGGGAAGGAGTGAGTGGATTGAGGAAATGAGAGAGGTGTGAGCGGGCAGTGTGGATGGGTAGTGACTCGTCAGTGGGTGGGTGAGGCCTTCTGGGGTTGAGCTCTTGCCGGCCACCACAGGTGTAAGGGGACCCTGCTGGCCCAGAGCTTGTTTGTGGTTGAGATGGGGACATGGGTGTCCTAGTGTGGGGTGGCCACGTGCTCACCAGCTGGAGGTTTGTGTGGACAGAGTGAGGGAGTGAGCAGTGAGAGTGGGTTGTGGTCAGCCATGCAGAGGTGTGGGTTGGGGGCAGAGCCCACAGCAGTGTCCCTGGCCTGGCAGACCTGGGGGCTGGCGATCATAGCGCAGTCCAGAGGGTAGCAGTGGGCCTCAGGCACTCAGGAGGGAGGATGGGCATCAGGATCCTGAAGGAGGCCCTGGTCAAGGTGGTGTGGACAGTTGTGGGCCTCAGTTTCCCCTCCAGGAGAGGGACTGGCAGGTGAGAGGGCATCAGCAGGAGCCCAGATTCCCCAGGGTTCCCTTGGATGCTCTTGGCCCTCGGCTTCAGGGCACCAGGCCTACAACCCACCCTGGAGGGCACCCTTCTCCCGCGCCCTGGAGGACTAGCCTCTGACCTGTGCAGAGGGCGTGAGCAAGCAGGCAGGTGGGGGACCCCTGACCTAGACAGAGGTAGGGCAGGCCCTGAGCCCTGAGCCAGGCAGAGGTGGTGGGCCCTGACCGTCTTCCTGTCTGCAGCGCTCCTTTACGCTCATTGTGGAAGCCTGGGACTGGGACAACTCCACCAGCCTGGATGGTGAGTGACTCGTGGGGTGTGTGGGCAGCTGTCCACAGGCATGAGTGGCCAAGGCCCAGTGCTAGGACAGCGGCCTTTGTGGAGCACGGCATCCCTGGTGCTCTGGCCCAGAGCTGAACTGTGCGTGATTGGCCCTTCTGGCTGTTTCTGCTGGCTCTGGCTGAGCTGTCCCCTTTGCGGCCATGGTGCCCTACACACCGAAGGAAGATGGCGGGGAGGGGTGGGCGGGGGCAGATAGGGATGGTGGCTCTTAACCAGGGAGCTCTGGAAGAGGGCAGGGGCCTGCTGTGGTCTCCCATGGCCTGCCATGGTCTCACATGTTTTTGTGTGGCCCATTGTGGACTCACATTCTCACATGGCCAGCTGGGTTCTCATGTGACTGACCGTAGTCTCATGTGGCTGGCCAAGGTCCCAGTGGCCCACTGTGATCTCATGTGTTCTCTCACATGGCCCGCCACCCCCCAGACGAACTGATCGAACGGGTGTCGCACACGGGTATGATCACGCCGGATGAGCGCTGGAAGAGCCTGCGCTTTAGTGGCCATGTGGCCCAGCTGGAGCTGCGTATCCGTGTGCGCTGTGGTGAGAACTACTACGGCACCTCCTGCAATAAGCTCTGCCGGCCGCGCGATGACTTCTTCGGCCACTACACCTGCGATCAGTATGGCAACAAGGCCTGCATGGACGGCTGGATGGGCAAGGAGTGCAAGGACGGTGAGCTGGCTGGGTTCACAGCTGGACATGGGCCACAGGGCTGAGTGTGTGGATGTAGGAGGGACAGGGGGCCCTGGAGTTGAGTGGGTGGACACAGGAGGGCCATAGGGTTGAGCAGGTAGATGCAGGAGAGATGGGGCTGAGATGTGGATGCACGAGAGATGAAGCCACTGACTATGTGGGTGGACACAGGAGGGACAAGGGGCCATAAGAAGGAGTGGATGGGTACAGGAGGGGTGGGGGGAACTGGGGCCCATACCATAGGCCTGTGTGGGTGGAGACAGGCCACAGGGGTGTGGGGATGGACACAGGAGGGTCTCTGGGGTGGGGAAGGACATGGGGATCTCTGGGGTGGGGAAGGACATCTCTGGGGTGGGGATGGGCACAGGAGGGTTTCTGGTGTGGGGATGGACACAGGAGGGTCTCTGGGGTGGGGAAGGACAAAGAAGAGTCTCTGGTATGGGGAAGGACATGGGGGGTTTCTGGTGTGGGGATGGACACAGGAGGGTCTCTGGTGTAGGGATGGACACAGGAGGGTCTCTGGTGTAGGGATGGACACAGGAGGGTCTCTGGTGTGGGGATGGACGCAGGAGGGTCTCTGGTGGGGGGAAGGATGCAGGAGGGTCTCTGGTGTGTGGAAGGACACAAGAGGGTCTTTGCATGTGGGGAAGAACACAGTAGAGTCTCTGGGGTGGGGAAAGACACAGGTGGGGTCTCTGGTGTGGGGATGGACACAAGAGGGCCTCTGGAGTGGGGAAGGACACAGGGTCTCTGGAGTGGGGAAGGACACAGGGTCTCTGGTGTGGGGAAGGACACAGGGTCTCCGGTGTGGGGAGGAACACAAGAGGGTCTCGGGTTTGGGGATGGACACAGGAGGGTCTCTGATGTGGGGAAGGACACAGGAAGGTCTCTGGGGTGTGGTGATGGGCACAGATGGTCTCAGGTAGGTAGCAGGACCCAATACACATTAGGTGTGGCCAGGCTTGAAGCTGCCCAGCTTTGAAGCCACCCCCCCACCCCGCTCTCTTTGCAGCTGTGTGCAAGCAGGGTTGTAGCCTGCTCCATGGGCGGTGCTCCGTGCCGGGTGAGTGCAGGTGAGTGCTCCTCCCCTGGGTGCCCGCCTGGGCAGGGGGTTTCTGGGCAGGGATGCAGGCCAGTGTGGGGGGCACTCCTGGGGTCCCCCACGGACCCTCTGGCCACCAACTGCACTCTAGTCTGCATCTGGAGCTGGAGCACAGAGCAGAAGGGCTGGAGAGGCAAGTGGAGACTTGGGATGGGCTTGGAGTTAGGCCTTGGGGATCCTAGGGATAGTTGGGCCGTGGAAGGGGTGAGAATGACCACCCTCCTGGAGTGTGGGGCCAAGGGCACTCGACTTCCCTGCAGTGGGAGAGGGGCCTGGGGAAGCAGGGTCAAGGAGGGAGGGGTTGGAGATGAGAGGATCCTGGTGCTGGTGACACTGTGGGTATGAGGGTGCAGGAGTGGCCGCTGGGTTAGGACGGTGACCTGGAGTGCGGGGGTGGGTAGGAGACAGCCCCAGCTCTGAGACTGGCCAGGTCCAGGTACGGTCAGCAGGCTGGGGGTTCTGGGCTGGGTGAGGGTCAGCCCCGCAGGAAGCGGGCGGTAGGCTTGGAGGTGGGCCTCCCCCACGGCAGCCAGCTGCCGGCTGAGGCTCTGGTTTCAGCGTCCCTTGTCCCTCCGGATGCGGATACGGAGATGGCCCTGCCTTCCTGCTGCGCCTCCGCCCGGCTCAGGGGCCCCGCCCGACCCAGCCCTGCCCAGCCAGTGTCTCTCAATTTTCCTCCCCCAGCAGACGGTGCCCCTCCATGGCCTCAGGTCTGGGGAGGACAGAGGTGTTTCCTTTTGGAAAGGCTCACGTGACTGTGGGGCACAGTGACCTGAGTGTCGCTGTAGTCCCCTCTGTGAGCCTGGGGCCTGTCAAGGGCCTGGAGGGTGGGCGCCACTAGCCGCGGGGTCTCCAGGGGGGACGCTGATGTCTGCTGGGGAGTGGGCCCCCGGGGGGCCGTCTGGGGTGGTGCGGCCCCACCCTGTGTTGGTCAGCTCTGTGAGAGCTTCAGGGGCCAGTGTTCCCTGGGGAGCACCCTCTGAGGCCCTGCATAGCTGTCCACCTGCCTAGGGTCCCGTGGCGCCTCCCTCTCTTGGCGCCGGCCTGGGCCCGCTCAGGCCAAGTCCCAAAATAGCCCAAGGAGTGACTGGACAGCTGCACGGTGCCCGGGAAGTGCCCGTGGGCTGCTGGCAGGGTGGCTACTGGCCCTTCCATGTCCCCCCACCCCTTACAACAACCTCCCCCAAGGTTGGCTCCTGGCCAGGGTCTGGTCCCTTCATAATACCCCTCCTCCGCAGGGTGGCTTATGGTTCCTTCGTAACCCCCCAACCCAGGGTGGCCCCTGGCCTGGGCCTGGCCCCCTCACACCCCTGCCCCGACCCCCAGGTGCAGCTACGGCTGGCAGGGGCGCTTCTGTGACGACTGTGTCCCCTATCCTGGCTGTATGCACGGCAGCTGCGTGGAGCCCTGGCAGTGTAACTGCGAGACCAACTGGGGTGGCCTTCTCTGCAACAAAGGTAGGGCGACGGTGGCCGGGCTCGGGGCTCTGGGCATTCCTCACGGTCACCCCTCATGCTGCCCCTGCCCCCAGACCTGAACTACTGCGGCAGCCACCATCCCTGTGTCAATGGGGGCACCTGCATCAACGCAGAGCCGGACCAGTACCGCTGTGCCTGCCCCCAGGGCTACTCGGGCCAGAACTGCGAGCGGGGTGCGTGGGGGTGAGCGGTGGGTGGGGCGGGGTGGTGGGGGCAAGTGGCAGGGTGGGGCCTCATCTGGACACGCTCCTGAGTGTGGTACACGACCTGGTGGCCAAGCCTGGTGGAAACACATCGGGGCTGACCACCTTTCCTCTGGCCCACCCACCCCTTGCAGCTGAACACGCCTGTGCTTCTAACCCCTGTGCCAACGGGGGGTCCTGCCACGAGGTGCCCTCCGGCTTCGAGTGTCACTGCCCCTCGGGCTGGAGTGGGCCCACCTGTGCTCTGGGTGAGTGCATGTAGCTGGCACCCTGGGGCCCGAGTGGGCTGCCCCCTGCAGTGTGCATGGGCCTATGGACCTGCCTCCCTCGGGAGCCCTGTAGGCAGCCCCTGCAGGCTCCCCCCTGCAGACTCCCCCCCACAGACTCCCCCTGGCTCAGCCACACACCCCCTCAGGCCCCCTGGCTCAGGCCCCTCCTGCAGGCAGATCCCCAGACTTCCTGCTCCCTGCAGACACCCCCCCCAGGCTACCCCTCCTGACACCCCCCTCTCAGGTCCTCTTCTGCCCACAGACATTGACGAGTGCATGTCCAGCCCGTGTGCAGCCGGGGGCACCTGCGTGGACCAGGTGGACGGCTTCGAGTGCCTCTGCCCTGAGCAGTGGGTGGGGGCCACCTGCCAGCTGGGTAAGGGGGGCGGGGGTACCTGCATGGACTGTGCTGCGCATGTGGCTGGCTGTGGGCTGCTGGTCTGCGGGGACCCATCGCTCCCTTGTCTCGCCCACAGACGCCAATGAGTGTGACGGGCGGCCGTGCCTTAACGCTTTTTCTTGCAAAAACCTGATTGGTGGCTATTACTGTGATTGCCTGCCGGGCTGGAAGGGCGCCAACTGCCACATCAGTCAGTACAGGCGGGTGCGGGGTGGGCGGCTGGGGGGCCAGGGGACCCTGCCCTGACTGCTCCTCCCTCCCTCCCTCCTTCCTCCTCTCCTCCCTCCTTTGCTCCTCAGATGTCAACGACTGTCGTGGGCAGTGTCTGCACGGGGGTACCTGCAAGGTGAGGGGCCAGGTGGTGGGTGGGGGAAGGAGGGCACCATGGGGCTTCAGGACTGGCAGAGTCTCACCCCATGCCCTCTGTCCCCCTGGCCTTCAGGACCTGGTGAATGGCTACCAGTGTGTGTGTCCGCGGGGCTTTGGCGGCCGACACTGCGAGCTGGAGCTAGACGAGTGTGCCAGCAGTCCCTGCCTTGCAGGCGGGCTCTGTGAGGACCTGGTGGGCGGCTTCTTCTGCCACTGCCCCAAGGGCTTCTCAGGGCCACTCTGCGAGGTGAGCTCCTCCTGGGACCAAAGTTGGGGGCGGAGGGGTGCTCAGGCCTCAGAAGAGGTGTCCTGGGAGGAGGCCCTGCTGTTGGAGTGAATTGGGAGCCCCAGCTGGCCTTCCTGGGGCCCCTACCTTAGTAGCTGCAGGAGTGCTCACTTGGGCATGCAGATTTTCAGTGACCAGACTGGAACCTGGTCCCACTGCTCTAGTGGAAGCTTCTGGGCTGTGTCCCACCACCACCACCACCACCACCTTTTTCTCTGTGTAAAAAAGCAGAGCCCTCTGAACGCCCCCGTGATGACCCAGACAGGCTGGTGCAGGGATCTGGGGGCCTCGGGGCAGGATTTCCCACCTCCCTCTGACCTGCCAGGGCGGGAAACTACAGGGCAATGAGTGGGCGGCCAGAAGCCAGTTACTTTCAGAACAACCCACGTCCTGACGGGTTGACCACTAGAATGGGCAGGGCAGGCCTTCCTGATAGGTGGGAGAGCAGGGTGGATGGGCAGGCAGGAGCTAGAAGCAACAGCCACCCTGGAGGCCAGCGGGCCAGTGGGCTCCGGCTTGCTATCTGGCCCTGGTCTGCAGGCTTGCAGGTGACCTGGCTACATCCTCAATATCCTACTCGCAGGTGAACATCGACTTCTGTGAGCCCAGCCCCTGCCAGAACGGGGCACGCTGCTACAACCTGGAGGGTGACTACTACTGCGCCTGTCCTGACCACATGGGTGGCAAGAACTGCTCGGAGGCACGGGAGCCATGCCCGGGAGGGACCTGTGGAGGTGTGGGGCTTGGGACTGGTGGGCCCTGTGGGGGTGGGCGGGGTCTCAGAATGGATAGGGGCTCGTGGAGCTGGGTGAGGCTATGAGTGGATGGGCCTAGGATTGGGCGGGGCCTGCTGGGTGTAACCCTGCCAAGTAGGCCCTGACCTTTCTCCTCCCACTATAGTGATCGATGGCTGTGGGTCCGAGGCTAGGCCCAGGGTGGCTGGCGCTGTACCATCCAGTGTGTGTGGCCCCCACGGACATTGTGTCAGTCTACCTGGGGGAAACTTCTCCTGCGTCTGTGACAGTGGCTTCACAGGCACTTACTGCCACGAGAGTGAGTGGTGTTGGTTGGGGCTGGTGGGAGGCTGTGGGCAGGGAACAGGGACAGTAAATGCAGTAAATGGGGCCATGGATGGGGACTAGGAAGGATAGTGGCTGGGGCAGTGGAGAGGGCAGTGGATGAGATGTGGACCACAGCTACCGTCCTGAGCACCCTCGTGTCCACCCCACAGACATTGACGACTGCCTGAGCCGGCCTTGCCGCAATGGAGGCACGTGTATCGATGATGTGGATGCCTTTCGCTGCTTCTGCCCCAGCGGCTGGGAGGGCGAGCTCTGTGACACCAGTGAGTGCTGCCCCACCCCCAGCCCAGCCCCCGCTCACTGGCCATCAGGGTACCCATGCCCAGCCTCAACCCCTCCACTGGCTACCAGGGGTCTGGCTTCTGCCCTCACTCGGGGTCCAGCTTGTGCCTCCTTGCTCGGGATTCCTCCCTGCGCCAGCCACCCCTGCTGACTGGCGTCCTCGCCCCCAGATCCCAACGACTGCCTCCCCGATCCCTGCCATAGCCGCGGCCGTTGCTACGACCTGGTCAGTGACTTCTATTGCGCGTGTGTGGATGGCTGGAAGGGCAAGACCTGCCACTCGCGTGAGTGCCAGCCTGGGGACCCCGGGGGGGGGGGGGGCCCGGGGAGCCTGTCTGCGCCTGCTGGGTGCCTACCTGCCGTATGCCTGCAGGTGAGTTCCAGTGTGATGCCTACACCTGCAGCAATGGCGGCACCTGCTATGACAATGGGGACACTTTCCACTGCGCCTGCCCACCTGGCTGGAAGGGCAGCACCTGCAACATCCGTGAGGGCAGGGTCTGGGGGTGGGGTAGGGGCTGCGTGTGGGGGTTGGAGTGGTGCCTGGGCTGGGGTGGGGTCCGGGCTGAGGGTCTGGGTGGGAAGGGGCTGGGGGGGAGGTACCTGGGCAGGATGCCAGGACCCCTCCTCTCTCTGCAGCTAAGAACAGCAGCTGCCTGCCCAACCCCTGCATGAATGGGGGCACCTGTGTAGGCAGTGGGGACTCCTTCTCCTGCATCTGCCGAGATGGCTGGGAGGGCCACACCTGCACCCACAGTGAGCTGGGACCCAAGGGGCTGCCCGAGAAACCCACTGACACCCAGTCCAGCCCCTAACCCGAAGCTCCTCCCAGCCCCCTCTAGCTTGGGACCACTCCTGTCCCATCAGCCTCCTCCCCATCACACAAGCCCCAGTCTGCTTCTCCCTGAGGTGGTGCCCTCTTCCGGCTAAAGGTGGCCCCCAGACAGATCCCCAGGGCTCCAGGGCACTACAGCCCATCCTGGCCACTTGGGAGGGAGGTGGGCCGTGCACAGGGCTGGCCTGACTGACTCCTCCTTTTCGCAGACACCAACGACTGCAACCCCCTGCCGTGGTGAGTGGCTGCCCTGCAGGCCGGCTGGCGGGGAACTCGGCCACGGGGGGCCCCCTGACACCCCTCTCCCTGCAGCTACAATGGTGGCCTCTGTGTGGATGGCATCAACTGGTTCCGCTGCGAGTGTGCTGCGGGCTTCGCGGGCCCAGACTGCCGCATCAGTGAGTCGGGAGGGGGTGGCTGTCTCCTGTCTGGCCAGGGTCCCTTCAGACACGTCCCCTGCCCCATCTGGGGATCCCTGCAGACCTGTGGGAAGGGAGTGAGGGCCCAGGGTGGCATGGCACAGGCAGGCACTTGCTGCTCTGGCCTCTGTCCCTCCCATGCCCCTGCTGACCCCTGCCTCCCACAGATATTGACGAGTGCCAGTCCTCCCCCTGTGCTTATGGGGCCACCTGCGTGGACGAGATCAATGGCTATCGTTGCAGCTGCCCACCAGGCCGGGCAGGACAACGGTGCCAGGATGGTGGGTGGGGGCCCAAGGGTGGGTAGGTGGGTGGGTGGGCAGCCCGTGCCCTGCTGACTGCTGACCCTGACGCAGTGATCTTCCTGGGGAGGCCCTGCTGGTCACGGGGTGCGCCCTTCCCGCACGGCAGCTCCTGGCTGGAGGACTGCAACAGTTGCCGCTGCCTGGATGGCCGCCGAGACTGCAGCAAGGTGGGCCTGCCCTCTGCCCTCTGACTCCGGAACGCGGGCCTGGGCCTTTCCGCTGACCTGGCAGCCTGTGTGTGTACTCCCAGGTGTGGTGTGGGCAGAAGCCCTGCCTGCTGGTAGGCCCTCCGGACACCCTGCGTGCCCAGTGCCCACCTGGCCAGAGGTGCCTGGACAGGACTCCCGGCCAGTGTCTGCAGCCACCCTGTGCGGCCTGGGGTGAGTGTGGGACTGAGGAGCCCCTGCCACCCGGCACCCCCTGCGTGCCGCGCTCCCGCCACTTAGACAACAACTGCGCCCGCCTCACCCTGCACTTCAACCTTGAGCAGGTGCCCCAGGTGAGTTGGTACCCCCCTCTGGGGCTCTGGTGTCAGGGGTGCAGGCCTGAGGGGCACTGAGACCAGTTGGCCCTTTTTCCAGTGCTCCTGTCCCCACGGCCCTGGCCCTGCTCTGGATTCTGACTTCTGGGGATGCCCGCAGTTGAGGGCAGTCCTGCTCAGGCCCTTTCTGCCTCAGTACCAGTGGGGGGAGCTCAGATGAGAGGTCTTCGGGAGTGCCTGAGGAGGGGCTCATAGCTAAGTGGGTGGATCTGCCGGGGTGCCTGGGAGGGGGCTCAAAGCTCGGCAGACCCCTCTGTCTCTAGGGGGCTGTTTTCTACTGCAGGGTGTGCACAGGACTGGGTTGCCCCACATACACACTAGGATGTGGGCATGGCAGCCACTGGGCGTGTTCTCAGGACAGGCTGCCCTGTGCTACCCTCAGGCTGCAGGCCTGGCCCTGATCACTCCCACGCTACACTTCTCTGCCTCCCCCACCCCCTGTCCAGGGCACCACTGTGGGGGCCATCTGCTCAGGGATCCGTGCCCTGCCAGCCATCAGGTCAGTGGCCCGAGACCGCCTGCTGGTGCTACTATGTGACCGGCCGTCCACAGGGGCCAGCGAGGTGGAGGTGGCTGTGGTGAGTGTGGGTGACCAGGCTCTGCCGTGTGCCCGGGGAGGGTGTAGTCCCGGATGGTGGCTGTGGTGAGTGTGGGTGACCAGTCTGCTGTGTGCCCAGGGAGGGTGTAGTCCCGGATGGTGGCTGTGGTGAGTGTGGGTGACCAGGCTCTGCCGTGTGCCCAGGGAGGGTGTAGTCCCGGATGGTGGCTGTGGTGAGTGTGGGTGACCTGTCTGCCATATGCCCAGGGAGGGTGTAGTCCCGGATGGTGGCTGTGGTGAGTGTGGGTGACCTGTCTGCCATATGCCCAGGGAGGGTGTAGTCCCGGATGGTGGCTGTGGTGAGTGTGGGTGACCGGTCTGCTGTGTGCCCAGGGAGGGTGTAGTCCCGGATGGTGGCTGTGGTGAGTGTGGGAGACCAGGCTCTGCCGTGTGCCCAGGGAGGGTGTAGTCCCGGATGGTGGCTGTGGTGAGTGTGGGTGACCGGTCTGCTGTGTGCCCAGGGAGGGTGTAGTCACGGATGGTGGCTGTGGTGAGTGTGGGTGACCAGGCTCTGCCGTATGCCCAGGGAGGGGGTAGTCCCGGATGGTGGCTGTGGTGAATGTGGGTGACCAGGCTGTGCCGTGTGCCCAGGAAGGGTGTAGTCCCGGATGGTGGCTGTGGTGAGTGTGGGTGACCAGGCTCTGCCGTGTGCCCAGGGAGGGTGTAGTCCCGGTTGGTGGCTGTGGTGAGTGTGGGTGACCAGGCTCTGCCGTGTGCCCAGGGAGGGTGTAGTCACGGATGGTGGCTGT
Source organism: Erinaceus europaeus (assembly GCF_950295315.1). Taxonomy (NCBI): domain Eukaryota; kingdom Metazoa; phylum Chordata; class Mammalia; order Eulipotyphla; family Erinaceidae; genus Erinaceus; species Erinaceus europaeus. The sequence continues at coordinate 6,235,585 of NC_080183.1, read as the reverse complement.
GGTGAGTGTGGGTGACCCGGCTGTGCCGTGTGTCCAGGGAGGAGTGTAGTCCTGGATGCCAGAGGAGGGGGCTGGAGCTGAGGAGCTAACAGGTCCTCCCCATGACCCCCGCTGAACCCCCTGCCCCTTCAGTCCTTCAGCCCACCGCAGGACCTACAGGACAGCAGCCTGATTCAGGATGTGGCACACGCCATTGTGGCTGCCATCACACAGCGGGGGAACAGCTCACTACTGCTGGCTGTCTCAGAGGTCAAGGTGGAGACACTGGTGGTGGGCAGTTCCTCGACAGGTGAGAAGGTGTGGCCCGGCCGGGGCTGATTCCTCCATGCAGATGCCCCCATCCCCAGTGTGGATCCTAACCTTGCTCCCCCATCCCCAGCATGGTTTCTACCTATCTTTAGGGTAGATGCACCCACCCCTAGAGTGCCCCCCCAACCACAGAGCAGGCTCTCCATCCCCAGCTTAGACGACCCCACCCCCAGAGTAGACAGCCTGGCCCCCTTGTCTCCCCATCCCCAGCATGGACTCCCCAGCATGATGCCCCACATACCTATCCACAGCATGGATCCCCCACCCGCAGTCCCGCTCCCTTCCTCTCCATCTCCAGCATAGACTCCATACCCCTTGTGGATGCCCCCAACCCTGACTTCCCCCCCCCGTCCCCAGCAGAGAAGCCCCCTCAGCATGGACACCCCACCCCTGACCCTCCCCCCAACCCCCCCACCCCCAGGGGTGCTGGTGCCCGTGCTGTGCGGCCTGTTCAGTGTGCTGTGCGCGGCCTGCGTGGCGGTGTGCGTGTGGTGGACCCGCAAACGCAGGAAAGAGCGGGAGCGCAGCCGGCTGCCTCGAGACGAAAGCACCAACAACCAGTGGGCCCCTCTGAACCCCATTCGCAACCCCATCTCACGGTCGGGCCCCAAGGACCTGCTGCCCCCACCTGGCCCGGGCCCCACCGACGAGGATGAGGAGGATGTGGGTCGAGAGGCTGTCGCCGAGGCCCAGAAGTTCCTCCCACACAAACTCACCAAAGACCCATGCAGCCCAGCCAGACCCACGCGCTGGGCAGCGGGCCCCAAGGTGGACAATCGTGCCGTGGGCCGCAGCCTGAACCAGGCCTAGGCCCGCCCGCCTACCAGGACCACCGACCGTGTGCATAGTTCCTTTATTTTGTGTAAAAAAACCCACCAAAACCAAAAAACAAATGTTTATTTTCTATGTTTCCTGGACCCTGTATAAATTATTGGGTAGCTGTTGGGTGGAGAAGGGCCCATCCTTTGTAGTGGCTATTTTTGTACTGTTCCCGTGTGTCCTGACGCCGTGGCAAGAGAGCAGCGCTGTCTGTCCTCCACCGAGCTGTCTAACGTCTGTCCCCAGAGGTGGCGCACTGTTTACAGAACTTCCTTCTTATTCCTCACTCTTGCTTCTCCGTGGCTCCAGGCCAAAGAGCCATGGAACCCATATGGCTACCGGCGTGGCCTGTGGCCGTTGGTGGGACCGTGGCCGTCAGACAGGCCCTGCCTCTTGGGGACCCAGGCTGTTGGTGGGACCACCGTAGCCTGTCTTGTGGCCCGTGGCTGGCGGCTGGCTCTGGGGACCTCGGATGACGGCATGGCGGCTCCTGTGCTTGTTGGGGCTCGTGGTCCTGGGCGGGCATAGGGCTCCCACCGATGACCACCCATATGCCCCAGGAGCCCTGAGATCTTGCCACTGTGCTTTCAGAAGTGCCCTTCCCTGCTGCCCTGCTCACCAGCCGGGGCAGTGCCTGAGCTCGTGACAAGTGCCTTCACACGGACTCTCCCCTGGGCTCCTGCCGCCCACTCCCTCGTGAAAGTGCATTTCTGTACATATGTACATATTAAACGATCACTGTATATTTGATTTAGTAACTCAGCCCTGCTGGCCTACCTGTTCTTTGGGGTGCGGGGGGGGGCAGGGTGCATAGGGGCTGGTGGGTGCAAAGGTGGGGTTGGATGCAGAGGAATGGGCAAGTAAGTGGATTCCCCGGTTTTGGGGGTGAGCGAAGCTCCCCAGAGGGACAGAAGCTGCCAGTTGCCCAGGTTGAGACAGGAGTGGCACCCGGTGGTATGGTGCTGTGTCTGGCTAGTTCTGCCCCTCTACCCATGGGTAGCAGCTGATCACAGACCGGGGATGAAGCCAGGACCTCGGACAGAGGACCAGGCTGCCATGCGGGGGGACTTGTGACCGAGGAGTGCTTGCAGCCTGGTGGTTGGTGGGTGGAGGGAAGGTAGACCTGCAGGTTGGACCAAAGACACCTGGACCTGCGAGCGACAGAAACTGGCCTCTGCACATGCCACCCAGAGTCAGTGAGTGCGGTCAGGGAGGGAGTCATGCTGCTGAAGTGGGGTGGTGGTGGTGGGGACAGGGCTGGGGCAAGAGGATAGAAGGCAATGAGGGGACAGGGCTGGGGGCAGAGGACATGGTTGGAAGCAGGGGACAGGACTGGGGGAAGGGGACATAGTTGGGGGGTATGACTGGAGGCAGGGGACATGAGTGGAGTGGACACAGCTGAGGGTACAGGACAGGGACAGGCACCATCTCTGGGTCTGGGTAGGATCTGGGCAGCATGTCCCCTTCATCCTGGGGAGCCCCATGGCGTGCAGTCATCATGGATACCTTGTCCACTCAGGGTAGGGGGCTCTGAGACTTCCACTATGACCCTCTATAGCTCGGTCCTGGATCTTAGGCTACAGGGCAGGGTCAGAGACACACCTCAAACCCCTGACCAGGGTCTGAGTGGGAGCAGGGCTGTGGTGGTGTTGGGGAGCCCGGGACATGACTCCCGCCCAGCACCCTGGGGCTGCCCGCTGCCTCCTCGGTGCCCCTAGGGGCTGCACCCGCTGGCTCTGCTTGGCGACAGCGCTGCTGGCTGAGTCTCCTGAGAAGGTGCCCGGGAGCAGAAGCAGAGCCTTACGCACAGGCTCGTTAACCCCTGCAGGCCTGGTGTCTGCACCTGCTGCTGTCCCTGTAGTGGACTGACCCTGGTGGGCTTCCCAGTCCCCTGACCACCAGGCTGCCTGGGGACTTTTGGAAACTTCCATGGAGCTACAGAAGGATAAATGGGCACAGTGGAAGTGAGTGAGGCTGCCTCTGGGACATAGAGATCATGGGTCAAACAGGTGAGCTGAGGTCATAGGTCAGGAGCTGTGTCCTTGGGCAGGGTACTTCCCCTGGGAGAAGGCCAATGTGGGGGCCACAGGGGGCAGGGGGCTCCTTGTGTAGCCACCTGGCAAGACAGTGCTCCTCAAGGATCCCCAGCACCCTCTGCAGACTCGGAATCTGGAGGGAACATCCCTGACAGCCCCCGGGACCCACATCCACAGTGCAGAGCCACTGACTGTAGCCCCAGACCTGGACCCTGCAGGGGTGGGGATATGGGCAGGGTCCCTGTGGGCCTGTGGGGAACTGGCTCAGCTATGGATGAGCTGATGGCACCCCAGTATCCCCCAAATCTGCTACAGCTCCCTATGATGGCAGGAACATTTCCAAAGGGTGCTGTCCCCAAGCTGACCAGGACACATGGGACCGCAGGGCTAGAACTCAGTCTGATCCCTGATGCTGCATGTGGTGGAGTTTGGGAAGGCGCTTCCTCATGTGGATTAAGTAAAATAAGCCATTACAAATAGTAGAAAAAGTGAACTAATCCTTTCACCAACAGATTTATCTATCAGTCCTCCAGGTCGATTCATAATCACAGCTGAAGAGTAATGAAAGAAAAGAGGGAAAATGGGGAGTCGGGCGGTAGTGCAGCGGGTTAAGCGCACATGGCATGAAGCGCAAGGACCGGCGTAAGGATCCCGGTTTGAGCCCTTGGCTCCCCATCCGCAGGGGGTCACTTCACAAGTGGTGAAGCAGGTCTGCAGGTGTCTGTCTTTCTCTCCCCCTCTCTGTCTTCCCCTCCTCTCTCCATTTCTCTCTGTCCTATCCAACAACGACAACATCAATAACAACAACAATAATAACTACAACAATAAGAAAAAAAAACAAGGGCAACAAAAGGGAAAATAAATAAATATAAAATAATTTAAAAAAGAAAAGAAAAGAGGGGAAATGGGCAGAAATAGACAAGGTGAGTCATGAGCAAGGAAACAGGAGTGTTGACACGGGAGCATCACAGAGGCCACAGGGAAAGCACTTGGACAGAGCACTGAGCACTCAGAGGGAATGAGTGAAGGCCTGGGGAAATATCAATTTCCAAAACTCACCCAAGGGAAGGTGATAAGCTTCAGTAGGCCCTTTGGCATAGGAAAACTAAAAATGCCTTTAGCTCATTCCTTGGAAAAGGTCAGGACCGGGGGCTGGGTGCTAGTGCAGTGGGTTAAGCGCACGTGGCGCAAAGCCCAAGGCCCAGCATAAGGATTCTGGTTTGAGCCCCTAGCTCCTCACCTGCCATAGGGGTCACTTCGCAAGAGGTGAAGCAGGTCTGTAGGTGTCTGTCTTTCTCTCCTCCTCTCTGTCTTCCCCGTTTCTCTCCATTTCTCTCTGTCCTATCCAACAACAACAATAACAACTACAAAGACAACAAAATGGGAAAAATGGCCTCCAGGAGCAGTGGATTCGTAGTGCAGGCACTGAGCTCCAGCAATAACCCTGGAAGCATAAAAGAAGGAGGAGGAGGAGGAGGAGGAGGAGGAGGAAGAGGAGGAGAAGGAGGAGAAGGAGAAGGAGAAGGAGAAGGAGAAGGAGAAGGAGAAGAAGAAGAAGAAGAAGAAGAAGAAGAAGAAGAAGAAGAAGTCATGACCAGCTTCATAGCCAAGTTTATAGTTTTCACTTTAAAGAACATATAAGTTCATGGTTCTTAAATTATGTCAGGCCTTCAAAAAACATGGACAATGTCCCAGATTATTTTTTGTGAGGTCAGAAAGAGCTGTAAAAAAACCAAAACACAACAAGTATCATCCCTTAAACTCACTGATAGTCTCTAATGGTTGCCTATAGGAGCAACATTTCTATATAAATAGGTAGTAGTAAATAAAATATAGCAAAGGTCAAATTAAAGAAAACTCTTGATCAAGTTGGGCCAAGTCCACTCAGGCATGGGAACTTTAACATCAGCATGTGCTGGACATCAAGATATTGGACAACAGTGGTACAGAAGGTGGTGTAGTGGATGAAGTGCTGGGCTCTCAGTCATGGGGTCCTGAGTTCAATCCCTAGCAGCACATGTACCAGAGTGATGCTCTGGTTCCTCTTTCTCTCTCCTCCTATCGCTTTCATTTGTAAATTAAAAAATCTTAAAATAATAGTACAAAAGATACTGGAAAACAAAAAATATTATGTAGGAGATGCTGGAATTTTTTTTAACTAAAACCCAGCAATTATCTCTCCAAAATTTCTGAATTATGAATAAAGTAAAAACAAAACATGGGGGCCATGTGGTGGTGCACCTGGTTAAGCACACGCTACCATGCATGGAGACCCTGATTCAAGCCTCCAAATCCCCACTTGCGGGGGAAGCTTCACTAGAAGTGAAGCAGGGCGGGGGGCCAGGTGTTGGCACACTGGGTTAAGCACATATAGTATGAAGCACAAGGACATGCAAGGATCCTGGTTCAAGCCCCCAGCTCCCCACCTGCAGAGGGGTTGTCTCACAGGCGGTGAAGCAGGTCTGCAGGTGTCTATCTTTCTCCTTCTCTATTTTCCCCTCCCCTCTCAATTTCTCTCTGTCCTACCCAAAACATAAAAAATATATAAAAATGGCCACAGGAGTAGTGAATTTGTAGTGCAGGCATTGAGCCCCAGCCATAACCTGGAGGCAAAAAATAAATAAATAAAAGTGAAGTAGGGTTTCAGGTGTCTATCTTTCTCTCTCCCTCTCTCTCAGCATCTCTCTATCAAATAAATAAATAAAATATTAAAAAAACAAAACTTAGATGTTGTTAGGGTGGTGGTTCATGCGTGCACAAGGCCCTGATACCACGTTAAAGCAATACTGAAAGTAATAATTGAACCACTTATCCAAAGTCAGTAGCAGTGCTATAATGAAAGGCAGAGCGGTGTGACTTCATGATGAAAGCCAGGGAGTAGACAGGGATGCCTGACATAAGCTTATTATTTAATATATTTGGAGATTCTAGAAAGTACAATAACCGAAACAGCTGTAACAATAGCTACGAAGATGAAAAAGAGAAGCCATAGTCTTTTGTTGATAGTTTGCTGATGATATAATTATATACTTAGAAAACCTGCAAGTATAGGGGAAAAGAGATTGAAATCAATAAAGCAATTTGGCCTGGATTCTGAGTATGAGAGAATTATACAAAAGTCAATACCCTTCCTCTACTCAAGCAATAAAGCACCTAAAAGTGGAAACAGGAAAATCATTCCAGTACCATTATAAAGCCAAAGTATAAACCCTCAGGAACACATTTGGTTCTTAATGTTTTCAAGAGACAGCAAAACACCACTCCGCTGTTCATACTGCTCCCTTTGTCTTTCTTGATTCACGTTGTGCTGGGTCACACTCAGAGCTTCACACACAGGCAGACACCCACAGACCCACCTCCCTGTCCCCTAAATTTGTTTTTTAATAAAGGCCTTTAAAATTTTTTTAAAAAAATATTTATTTATTCCCTTTTTGTTGCCCTTGTTTTTGTTGTTGTTGTAGTTATTGATGTCATCGCTGTTGAATAGGACAGAGAGAAATGGAGAGAGGAGGGGAAGACAGAGAGGGGGAGAGAAAGACAGACACCTGCAGACCTGCTTCACCGCCTGTGAAGCGACTCCCCCAAAGGTGGGGAGCCGGGGTTCGAACCAGGATCCTTATGCCGGTCCTTGCGATTTGCACCACGTGCGCTGGGCTACCTCCTGACTCCCAGGAAAGGTCTTTTTTATGTCTTACTTATTTACTTATGAGAGAGGGAGAGAGAGAGGGAGAGAGCACTCTGGCACATATGATGTTGGGGCTAAAATACAGGACCTCGTGCTTGAGAGTCCAGCACGTTATCTGCTCCCAGGCCACGAAAGACACATCTTGTACCAGTTATTTTTTGAATAAGACAAAGTAATGAATAATTACTTTTTGGAAAGAGCCTAGTTCTCTATGTTCTGAAAGCAGAGAGTTGAAACAACAGATTAGCTGGTAGATAAAGAAAAGCTATGGGGGGATCGGGCGGTGGCGCAGCGGGTTAAGCGCAGGTGGCGCAAAGCGCAAGGACCGGCATAAGGATCCCGGTTCGAGCCCCCGGCTCCCCACCTGCAGGGGAGTCACTTCACAGGCGGTGAAGCAGGTCTGCAGGTGTCTGTCTTTCTCTCCCCCTCTCTGTCTTCCCCTCCTCTCTCCATTTCTCTCTGTCCTATCCAACAACTAATTGTGTCAACAAGGGCAATAATAATAACCACAACGAAGCTACAACAAGGGCAACAAAAGGGGAAAAAAAAAAAAAGGCCTCCAGGAGCGGTGGATTCATGGTGCAGGCACCGAGCCCAGCAATAACCCTAGAGGAGGAAAAAAAAAAAAAAAAAAAAGCTATGGGGGGCCGGATGGTAGCACAGCGGATTAAGTGCACATGGTGTGAAGCATAAGGATCCTGGTTCGAGCCTGGCCCAGCCCGGCTCCCTACCTGAAGGGGGGGGTCACTTCACAAGTGGTGAAGCAGGTCTGCAGGTGTCTATCTTTCTTTCCCCCGTCTGTCTTCCCCTCCTCTCTCAATTTCTTTCTGTCCTATCCAACAACAGCAGTAATAACAACTACAATAATAACAATAACGATTTTAACAACATACCAGTCCTTGCGCTTTGTGCCATGTACACTTAACCAGCTGCACTACTGCCTAGCTCCTGCAATGTGCTTCTTTGAGTGTGGATAAAGAGCTGGGTCCTCTCAGCAGATAAGGGCTGCCCCCTCACAGCCCCACTGTGGCAGAGGAGGGACCCTGTGCATCCCCAGAGGCTGGGTGTGTCAGGCCCTGTGTCACTGTGCCAGTCAGGGAGGGCCTGGAATACCCAGCTGGCACAGCAGGACAAGGAAAAGCAACCCTCACTTGAGGACTTGGAGGAAGAGGACCTCAGACTGTCCTGTCACTTCAGACAACACTTGCATGCAAGTGACAGAGGTGTCAGCAAGCCATCAAGCAGGGCTGACCAGGCTCAGAGGCCTCCCAGGACAGTGGGCAGGACACTCCATGCACCTGTGGACAGGACACAGGAGGAGGGCCCCAGGATCCCCCGGAGTTACCACTGGAGTCCAGACAGCTGCCTGGGGACCCCCAGATGTCCCCACAGGCTTCAGGAGAAATGGACTAGACGGTGGTCAGTGAAAGGCAGGCGAGGGGCCAGCTGAGAGGGCGGTGTGGGGCTGCTGCCTGCTGCTCCCCTGGTGCCTACATTCCTGTGGGTTTGGAGGCTGTAGGAGCAGGAGCAGTGGGCGGGCCTCAGCCCACTGGAAGCTGCCCACACCGGACCCAGCAGCCCCCACCCCATCCAGGTGAGGCCTTCCATCCAGGGTGGGCTGGCTCTAGAGACGGCTGTGGACCCCTGTGCCCACACAGTAGTGGACCCTTCTGGTGTCCTCTGTCACACCGCAGGCTGAGCCCTGGGGGTCAGGGAGGGACAGGATTCTGGGTTCTTCCAAGACCATCAGGTCAGGAATGTGGGGCGTGCCTGAGCTCGCAGGTGGTGTGTGTGTGGGGTGCTGTATGTGCTGTGGGTGCGTGTGGTCTGAGTGTTGGGTTACATGTATGCACATGGTATACGGTGTGGCGTTTTCTGTGCTGTTTGCATGTGTGTGATGTGACTTGGCATGTGTGGTGCAGTGTGTTTTGTGCACATGTGTGATATATTCTTCGTGGTTGTGCACGGCTTTTCCTGCATGTGAGCTGTTTGTCACGTGGGTGGTTAAGTAGCAGACATAAGTGCACCCTGACACTCTCCAGCTCAGGCCCTCCCATTGTGGGGCCTCTTTGCAGAGCCCTCATCTTACTCTCCCTCCCTGGCCCCCTCCCCCTGTGAATACTCCCCCTCTGGCTGTTCCCCACCCCATTGCTCTCAGGCTGCTTCTGGAGCAGCCAGCTGACCCTGCTGGACATGGTCTGGGCATCTGCCTTTG